>NC_054701.1:51830173-52198198 GCF_016097555.1 Gigantopelta aegis
GAATTCACAACAAAACTAATAATGAAATATTTTTATTACAAAAATACATAATAATTTTTTTGAAGGTTCTACTAATCGATTAATTGTACACAATACATAATTTAATGGTAACAGTATATAAATGTATGAAAACTGACATCATTTCATTATGAAATTATTTTAAGTAATACAAATATTCCCGTATATTTATTTGACGGGACAGAATCACGATATAGCCGATAATTTCCCATGAATGCCAAGTTTTCCTCCAAAAAAACTAGCTGCTAAATCGTACAGGTGTTTCCGCTATATTTTCACAAACGTCATATGTTTTCGATAGTTTCATTGGCTGTCTATTTTTGTCCTCGTTATGGTAGTGTAGGGTCTATACTCCGTGCAATAATTTACATTAAAATCTTCTTTTGAAAATAAAATCATAAAATGTTTGTAACTCGTAAAAAATATTGAATAATTTTCAGACCAATAGACAGTGTTCACGGAAAACATATTTACATTAGGTTTTCGTCATAGGTTAATGTCTAATCATCTTGTTATACGTATCAACGACATCAAAATTCAGATTGTGACCTTAAGTACTCTGACAGCGATACAGAACTACATATTTTCAAAAAATCTAATTCCACCAAACCACCTTTATTTGTAGTAAATGTAAATGCACATGTAAACATGCCCCCACCAGAATTACCGAAAAGAGCTTTGCTGTGAATGACATAAGAGGTAACCCAACCAGCCTTCCATAAATATTATTGTTCAGTGTAATGATCACGTGGTATATCGTCGAACTTTGGCAGGTCAGATGTCGGCGTTGCAGACGATAACTTTGCAGGGATTTGTGATACCTGGATTTCGCTATGTGAGGCATATCATTAGTACCAAAATTTTACATTTCGAAAAAACTGATAACATGCACACTATTTATGGTATTATAATTAAAACATAAAGTTGGCAGCTTGACTTGAAGCATTTTTAATACTGAGAGAAAAAACACACTTCGTTGTTTATGTTCAGGCTGATAGTGACGTAATATCTCGCATAATCTCGCGATACATGCAGTTACAAACACAGTATCGAAAACATATGTCGATCGAAATTGTATGACGGTACGGGCTCTGTGAAGTTGGTTACTTATTCCTCGTTCCTTATTCAATATCGAATAAGTAACTGGAAATTCTGTTTCACATTCGCTTTGCGCGTATTACATGTTTAAATTTATCGACTGGTAAGGTCTGTCTGAAACCTTGCAATATTGTCAAAAACAAGTGAAAATTCGGTATTATCGTAATTATCAGAACTATTTTACAAATAAATGAGTTGCAGCAACAACAACGACTATTAGTATTACTGCAACTACTACTACTACTACTACTACTACTACTACTACTACTACTACTACTACTACTACTACTACTACTATATACGAGTATGCGTTTTCTGCCAATTTTCATTATGGCGACAGGCCATAGACGAACGACGTCGTGACGATGGGTTAGACGGCATGGACCACCATCCCGTTGCATTAGATATGTACTTATAATATGCCTGAACATTTTGACACCTAGCCTTGCCAGGTCCATGGGGCATAAGTGCATGTAAATGCATTGCATATATACGAGTATGCGTTTTCTGCCAATTTTCATTATGGCGACAGGCCATAGACGAACGACGTCGTGACGATGGGTTAGACGGCATGGACCACCACCCCGTTCCATTAGATATGTACTTAGAATATGTCTGAACACTTTGACACATAGCCTTGCCCGGTCCATGGGATATGAGTGCCTCAAAATATATTGTATATACATGATTATGCGTTTTCTGCCAATTTTCATTATGACGACAGGCCATAGACGAACGACGTCGTGACGATGGGTTAGACGGCATGGACCACCACCCCGTTGCATTAGATATGTACTTAGAATATGTCTGAACATTTTCTAAACTAGCCTTGGCCGGTCCATGGGGTATAAGTGCATGTAAATGCATTGCATATATACGAGTATGCGTTTTCTGCCAATTTTGATTGTGGCAACAGGCCATAGACGAACGACGTCGTGACGATGGGTTAGACGGCATGGACCACCACCCCGTTGCATTATGTACTTTAGATATGTAACTTATAATAGCCTGTCCATGGGATATGAAGCATGTGATATACACGATATGCGTTTTCTGCCAATTTTCATTATGGCGACGGCCATATGTCTGAACATTTTGACACCTAGCCTTGCCCGGTCCATGGGGTATGAATGCCTCAAAATAGATTGTATATACATGATTATGCGTTTTCTGACGATTTTCATTATGGCGACAGGCCATAGACGAACGACGTCGTGACGATGGGTTAGACGGCATGGACCACCACCCCGTTCCATTAGATATGTACTTAGAATATGTCTGAACATTTTCACACCTAGCCTTGCCCGGTCCATGGGGTATAAGTGCATGTAAATGCATTGCATATATACGAGTATGCGTTTTCTGCCAATTTTCATTATGGCGACAGGCCATAATTCGATGAGCTCAATATTCAGATTTGACCTACAATTTTGAAACTAAACATAGAATGTTTATCATATGATAAACAAGTGTTTAGTAGTGCACGTCCAACCCATATATACCAAACATGGGTTGGCTCAGGCGCAACTTCCTAAGTAATATGTATGGTACACTGTGTAAAATCAATATACCCACAATTCTGCAACTAGACATGTTTATCATATGATATAGAATACGGGATGCCCTCTTTTGTTTTTGTCATGTAGTATATACTGGATAACAAGAGTATATTTAATAAAAGTGTTTATTTATTTATTTGGAATGCATAATAGTATTTGTAGAAATAATTATCGACATATATTTCTACTAATCAGAGCCGCAGCTGTTTTTACTCCATGAATATTTTAACTTTGACACGGGGATTTCTTCTGTGATACATTGGACGCTATAGCTTTGCACCGTCCATATTGCTATATTACAATAATGCCATTCATGGTCAGCACTTTTTCAATGGTATTGTTAACGAAAAAGTTCATTACAAAACGATAAAATAGTAATAGTGACATACGCCATTTTACATTGCCAATTATTTATTAAAGCCATGTTAATTACGTCGGACAAATGGATAAAGACCACATAGAGGAAACTCGATGTCGCCATGTTATGGGCTACTCTTCGATTAGCAACACCGGATCTATTATATGCACCGTCCCACAGACAGGTTAATATATACCCCGGAATTTGTTACACCATATGATGAAAGAAAGAAATGTTTTATTTAACGACGCACTCAACACATTTTATTTACGGTTATATGGCGTCAGACACCATATGATGAAGACTGGCTCGAAAGAGAAATAGCCCAATGAGTCACGCCAAGAATCAATCTTAGAACGACTGCATATTACGAGAGTGTTTTTACCACCAGGCTATGTCCCGCCCCAGAGAGAGAGAGAGAGTGGGGGGGGGGGGGGGGGGGGGTAGAGACAGACAGACAGACAGTCACAGACACAGAGGCGGAGACTGAGAAATATATAGTTACACGCGCGCGCGCACGCACACACACAGTTTACTTTGTTTTGTTTAACAATACCATTAGAGCACAATGATTAATTAATCATCGGCCATTGGATGTCAGACGTTCGGTAATTTTCACACGTAGTCATCAGAGGAAACCCACTACATTTTTCCTGATGCAGCAAGGTATCTATATGCATTTTCCCACACACCGGAAAGCACATTTGTGGTGCAAGAACGAGAAAAGCCCATTCAGTTGATTGGATCCACTGAGGTAGTTCGACTGAGCTAAATCCCGCTCTCAGAGACGTTCTGGGGGGTCACAGACAGACGGACAAAGAGTTACAGACAATCACAGACCGAGAACGAGAGAGAGAGAGACAGAGAGAGAGAGAGAGAGAGAGAGAGAGAGAGAGAGAGAGAGAGAGAGAGAGAGAGAGAGAGAGAGAGAGAGAGAGAGAGAGAGAGAGAGAGAGAGAGAGAGAGAGAGAGAGAGAGAGAGAGAGGTATGTGTATATATAGATAGATAGATAGACATATAGATAGATGCACAGACAGATAGATAGATAGACGGATGGATAGATAGACAGATAGATATTAATAAATGGTTGTTACCTTTATTGATGCGTCAGTGGGCTTATTGGGCTATTTCTCGCTCCAGCCAGTGCACCGCGACTGGTACATCAAAGGCCGTGGCGTGTGTCATCCTGTCTGTGGGATGGTGCATATAAACGATCCCTTGCTGCTAATCGAAAAGAGTAGTCCATGAAGTGGCGGCAGCGGGTTTCCTCCCTGAATATTTGTGTGCCTGACGCCATATAACCGCAAGTAAAATGTATTGAGTGCGTCGTTAAATAAAACATTTCCTTCCTTTATTGATGATAATTTATTGCAACATAACATATTGATGTGATCAGTGATGTTATGACGAGCTTTTTTTAATTTTGAGAATAAATGTTTGTTATGGAAAATTGACAGGAAAACCCCCACAAAAAAACCCCTCAAAGACCCCCACACTAGACTATGATATTATTATTTTTTTTAAATTACTCTCAACCAAAATATGTAAACGAATATTATCCTCAATCTGCTAGTATGTATGTCTGTCTGTCTGTCTGTCTGTCTATCTCTTTGTCTTCTCGTTTTGTTTCCGACTCTCTCTCTCTCTCTCTCTCTCTCTCTCTCTCTCTCTCTCTCTCTCTCTCTCTCTCTCTCTCTCTCTCTCTCTCTCTCTCTCTCTCTCTCTCTCTCTCTCTCTCTCTCTCTCTCTCTCTCTCTTCCTTTTCTGACTCTTCTGACTCTCACTTGTATTTTTCTGTCTCCCTTGTTTGGTTCTCATCCTCTATTTCATTGTCACATTCGACTGCACGTAAATAAATTGTAGACATACTAAATGATTTGACAAAACCGTATTACGTGATCAAAATTGTATCTCTGCACAAGGCAGAGTCGAAAATATGTTTTAGACAAAGCATACGCAGCGTAAATTATGTAGATACTGCATATATATCAAATGAACATCATGTATTGAAATTAATTATAGTATATCAAATGCACACTAAATACGTCATATATACACAACGTATGTCAAGTACAAACTACTAACGTACATTATACACTGTCAATATACAGTATACGCTAAACAAGAGCTGAACATTAGCTACATGCCATATGTAATACGTACTCAAGATATACAGTATACGCTAAACAAGAGCTGAACATTAGCTACATGCCATATGTAATACGTACTCAAGATATACAGTATACGCTAAACAAGAGCTGAACATTAGCTACATGCCATATGTAATACGTACTCAAGATATACAGTATACGCTAAACAAGAGATGAACACTAGCTACATGCCATATGTAATACGTACTCAAGATATACAGTATACGCTAAACAAGAGATGAACACTAGCTACATGCCATATGTAATACGTACTCAAGATATACAGTATACGCTAAACAAGAGATGAACACAAGCTACATGCCATATGTAATACGTACTCAAGATATACAGTATACGCGAAACAAGAGATGAACACTAGCTACATGCCATATGTAATACGTACTCAAGATATACAGTATACGCCAAACAAGAGATGAACACTAGCTACATGCCATATGTAATACGTACTCAAGATATACAGTATACGCTAAACAAGAGCTGAACATTAGCTACATGCCATATGTAATACGTACTCAAGATATACAGTAATTACAGTAATTTAAAGGCCCAGACCTTAGTTTCAACCCATGAAAATGGATTATTTAATCAATAAAATATAAGTAATGTTTGATTTCAGTGATCATAAACAGCTCTAATAGTGAACAAATATGCTGTAGTGTTTAAAAACTAGGGTCTGTCCCTTTAAAACTATTCTTGAAGTAAACACTGCGCATTTCAGGTATACATTGCGTACATAGTGTATATACTTGGTGTACGTAGTGAATACTTGATGCACATAGTGTATACTTAATGTAAGTATAGTACATTCTGTGTACATAGGTTATCCTTCATTTAAGTTGTGCACACTTGACCTACTTAGTGAATACGTATTACATGTGGTATAACCTTTATACACGTATTACATGTGCGTAATGTGTAGTATATGTATTTCAGGTATATCTTATACACGTAGTGTGTCCCGTATTTGCGTAGTGTTTACTTGATGTATGTATAGCATACTCTATACATGTTTACTTCATATACTTAGTGTATACTTGTACGTGGTATATACGTATGTGTGTAGTGTATGTGTACAGTATATAATAAGCGTATGTAGTGTATGCTTGATACAAGTGTGTAAACACAGTATGATAAACATTCTATGTTTGCTTTCAGAATTTTGGTTTAATTGGTTTTGTACTGTGTACCTATATATATGGGGCGTTAAGTGGAAAGTTGCCCCTTAGCCACTCTATGTTTGATATTTATGGGTTGGGTGTGCACTGCTGAACACGTGTTTATCATATCATAAACATTATATGTTCAGTTTCAGAATTTTGGGTATATTGATTTTACACTTGTGTACCTTCTATATGCATGGGGCGTTACGTGGGCCCCCGAGCCACCCTGTGTTTGTTATTACTGGGTTGAATGTGCACCACTGAACACTTGTTTATCATATGATAAACATTGTATATTTAGTAACAGATTTATGGGTCTAATTTCAATATTGAGCTGATATCCGAATGTCGAACTTCAAGGGGCGTCACGTTGAGATAGAGCCTTGGTCTACCCTAGGTTCTCCTCATTTCCATAGAACAGGCACTAAAAGGTTAATCTGTAGAATTTCATAAACTTTCTAGTTTTAGTTCCAGAATTGTGTGTTTTGTAAACGAGTGTGTTGTAATTATACTATGAACCATACACTTTGACGGGGCGTTACCTTGGACGTTGCGCCTGAGACACCACGTGTTTGTTATATGTGGGTTGTACGTAAACCACTGAACACATCTCTATCATATGATAAAGATTCTGTGTTTAGTTTCAGAATGCTGAATGGGTACGTTCGTTTTACTGTATACCATATATGTATAAGGATGTATAAGGATGAAGCGTTACGTGGGAAATTGCTCTCGAGCCACCCTGTGTTTGGTATTTGTGGGTTGGATATGCACCGCTGAACACGTGTTTATCATATGATAAACATTCTATGTTTAGTTTCAGAATTGTGGGTATATTGATTTTACACTGTGTACCTTATATATGGATGTGGCGTTACGTGGGAAGTTGCCCCCGAGCCACCCTGTGTTTGTTATTTCTGTGTTGAATGTGCACAACTGAACATTTGTTTATCATATGATGAACATTGTATATTTAGTAACAGATTTGTGGGTCTAATCTGAATATTGAGCTGTTATCGCATGTCGACATTTAACGGGGAGTCACGTTCAGGTAGAGCCCTGAACCACCATAGACTCGCTTGGTAAATGTGAAGAGTCTAGAGTGGTATATATCCTGGAGTATTTGTCATGTACTGTCGACATTTAAAGCTTAGCCCAATAACCGTCTCAGTTACAGGTGTGCTGGTAACCTAATATAACTACTTTGTGTAAACCAGGACGTTGTTTGACAGGCTAGGTATAAATGTACTCGTATTCATATCCTGTTCGCCTAAGTTTGGTGACTCCACTGTCCAAAGGACCTAACTGAAGGAAACAAGAACTGGTGTATTTAACGACGCACGCAACACATTCTAATGGGGGTTATATATGGTTACAAATGATGAAAGAGAAAACTCGCAGCCATCACGCAATGAGCTACTCTTTTCGATTAGCAGCAAGGGACCTTTTATACAAACAACATCCTACAGATAGGACAGTACATACCATTACCTTTGTCACACCAGTTGTGGAGCACAGGCTGGCCCCACCGACATACAAAAGTATGTCACCTCATAATAATTTCAATCTACCTGCAAGAAAATAAGGTGTTACATGACATTTATGATTTAAAGAGTATTTATGAATTGAAGAGTATTTTGGTTAGTAACCTTCATTTTAGCAGAAAATCGCAGTCCATTTAAGATACAAATATTTTACCCTGTGCTGGTTTCAACCTCAAGTGTACACCGCATATCAAATGTAGACATTGGAGGGGGTGGGGATTGAGTAGACCCCCTGCTCCCTCCCTCCTGCTCCGCCGTGCCTGATACTACATAAACGTATATTATTAACTTAGTGGGAAAAGTGTCGCATATTACTACCAATTGGACCTGCATTTTTATAACAAAACAATATTTTTGTCTGTGTTAAATGTTTGTGGCGTTTTATTTTTGTTTTGTTGGGTTTTTTGTCACAAATATAGGAATTTTCACCATAGAAACAAACAAACAAACGAACAAAAACAAAAAAACCCCACAAAAAAACAAAAACAAAAACAAAAAAAACCCAGAAAACAATACAACCGCAATTTAGTGTAAAAAAAAAATGGATTTAATGAAACAGTAAATATTTCATACCATCAGATTCAATTACATTTTTGTTTTTACTCCAAAGATGTATTCTAAATATACCTAGTTGGATAAAATAAACTAAATTTAATGTGTGTGTGTGTGTGTGTGTGTGTGTGTATGTGTGTGTGCTCGTGTGTTTGTGTATAATAGGTATACACCAATGAAGCGTGAATAATATGTAATTTATAACTTCTCTTAAAGATATTATGCCAATTATAATAAGGGCAATTCCATGACGAAGCGGACAAAGACTCAAAATTTAAATATCAATTATTTTAATGAATGAATGTGTTTTGTGATCAACAATATGCTGAAGTTCATGGATAAAAAACCCAAACTGTCATTGAGGTTGTTGCTAAAAAGATATAGCATGCTGAATAGGTGCCTATTATTTTGACAAATAAATGCAATAAAAGCATATTTTTTAAGGCCATAATACATAAATTATGCTTTATACAATCAAATACAGGTTGCATATATGTAATAGCATATCTAATACCTACATGTTATACCCACTGCAGTTACATAATATGATATGTTATGTTTGTAATTCTTGGTCAAATAGACCACCTAGTACAATGTAACGCGAGTAACCGAAATAGCTATTTATTCCTCTCTATCATTTATTTCTTGTTTCTAACAAACGACACTTGATATTTTCCTACACTAATACATACTACAGGTACTCAAACCACACATTTTTCACAATAGTGACATGAAACACGACACGGATACATTAAAAATTGTAACGTGAGTAACCGAAAAATATGTAACGCGAGTTGCCAACATTTTATTTTAATAGAACAATACCAGTGTATGAATAATTATGCCAACATACTTCTCACTAACACCAAGTTAGTTTTTGCTGCCAGTTACTGTCTGATAAGCCTTTAGAGAATAACTAACGAGCTACGAGGAATTACGGATTATCTGTCCCGAGTGAATTAATGTTTTACAGCATTAATTCACGAGGGACAGATAATCCGTAATTCCTCGTAGTGAATTGGTTATTCTCTTTATTACCCATTGTCAATCTTTAACGATTTTAAAAGTATATTTACGTTCTCGCTGCTGTAAGAACTAACAAGCTCTACCAGCCATAACAATATATTCATACGCGCCGTTACCGGTGCACACCCAACAGTATCCACCAAAGAATAGTTCCAAAAAAACCCAGTCAAAATAATAAAATAAAAACATTTTTAAACATTTGTACATATATTTTGATTTTTAATTCCGTAAATGTTCGTTTCGTAAAAAAATATTTGAAGTTCGACGTAATAGTTTGACCGATGAATGGAATCATGAATGAACAAAAAGTAGTCCCGGCAGTATGTAATTGCCAATCAAATCTTGTCTTTTTAAAGCCAGCCAATCAGTGACTGTAGAAGCAATCTGCACACTGTGCAGAGATCGAAAAGATATTACCCCGTATATTTGAGCCCATATGGGTAATAAAAATATATATGTGCAATTCCAGGGTTACTCGCGTTACCTTTTTACCATACTAATTCTTTTGGTTTGCTCAGGATTAATAATTATTCGTTCAACACTTATTTTTTATTACATTTTATTAGTTAAATAATCAATGTATATTATAAAAAACAGAAAAATTAAATATGATGATTAGTTTTCATACTGTGAATGTGTAAATATTGGTTACTCGCGTTACAAAAAAAGGACATGACAAAAGATGCACACACTTAAAGTGCAATCTCCTCATACTGTAACAGCTATGATAAAAGTGGATATATTGGTGCATAGCTATGGTGTTTAGGTATCTTTATATGACAAGAGTTTTAAAATTGTACAATTAATACATTTTTGGTTGTCAAAATAGTCCGCTATTTGGTAATGGCTAAATAGATTATAAAGAAAAATAACAGTTTTTAGATGTCGAACTTTTATTGAAAGAAACATCAGAAAGCCACACAAATCAACTGGGTAAATATAACCAACAAATTAAATTTACAGTAAATTAAACAATGAATAAATTAACCATTAACGTAACGTAAATTTTTAGAAAAATGAAATTTGAATTAAAACAAAACTCTAAAAAGAAGTAGAAAATTTGAAATGTCCACGACTGTTGGCAATATCATTCCACTCTGTACTGTCCTCTGAAAGAGTGAATGGCACCGATTTGGAATTGGTTGTTTTCATGTGGTGCACACGTCGAATTCCAGGGACTGTAGTAGCACTTTTGAATGAGTATGCCATTCACTCTTTCAAAGGACAGTACAGAGTGGAATAGTCCCAATGCAGTACCAAATTTGCAAGATTCTGAAATCATGGTTGGTGACTGGTATGTTGTTGAATACAACAGGGCATTGTTCCCAGGAGAAGTGATTGACGTCGGCTTGTAGGAGAATGACTATCTGGTATCAGTGATGGAACCAGCAGGATGTTATTGGAAATGGCCAAACAAGAGAGACAGCATTTACTACAAGAGGAATAAAATTATTATAGCTCTAGACAAATCTGATACTGCCAACAGTTGTGGAAATTAAGAATTTTCTACTTCTTTTTAGAGTTTTAATTCAAATTTCAATTTTCTAAAAATTGACATTAATTCCCGAAAATGGTTCATTTATTCATTGCTTAACTTGTTGTAAGTTTAATTTGTTGGTAATATTTACTCAGTTGATTTATGTGGCTTTCTGATGTTGCTTTCAATAAAAGTTGACATTTAAAAACTGTTATGTTTCTTTAAAATCAATTTTGTTAGCCATTACCAAAAATGTATTAATTGAATAATTTTCAAAACTTTAATCATATAAAGATACCAACCCCCCCCCCCCCCCCCCCCCCCCATCCCGAGTCAGGCCACCGATCTTATCGGAGGTCGGACTCTGGATGGGCGTGTTCGAAACCCTAGTGGTATATGGGCACGTTAAACTAGATATCTATCTATCCAAAACACCATAGCTATACACCAATATATCCACTTTTATCATAACTGTTACAGTATGAGGAGACTCTTGATTGTAAGTGTGTTTGTTTTTTGTCATGTCCTTTTTTTTGTAACGCGAGTAACCGATGTTTACACATTCACAGTATGAAAACTAATCACCATATTTCCTTTTTCTTTTCTTTTTTATAATATACTTTGATTATTTAACTAATAAAATGTAATAAAGAAAATAAGTGTTGAATGTACAATTATTAATCCTGAGCAAATCAAAAGAATTAGTATGGTAAAAAAATGTAACGCGAGTAACCGTGGAATTGCCCATAAACATAATATTTGGCTTGATTGGTTTGTTTTTGAAGTGATATTGGCCAATTCGTTTACACCTTTGAAATATTATAACAGTACACAATTACATACAATATTTTTAAAGTGCTAAACGAAGCAACTAATGGGTTATTCGTTATTTAAAATGTGCAAACCAATATAACTATCAACAATAAAGTTTATTATTGCGCGCCTTATTATTACTCAAAATTACAGACAGCAACAAAATATACAGTTCTTGTCATCCACGTAAAATAGGGATGCCTTCAACGACAACGAACAGCACCAACGTTCAAGAACTATTTGACTGGTTCTAGATTCTGTTTAAATTCAAACTCAATACCAAGTCTGTGATGTTTGTAATTCATTAAAAGGCCATGCAAGTGGAATAAACTGATTGTTTTTAGCACTCGGCCTCAGTGGTGCAATATTAGGTATAGGGTTCACAGCCCGGTATCGGCTCCAACCGAGAGCGAGGTTTTAAGGCCACTACATCCTCTTCTCTCTCACTAATCTCTAACTAGCCAACTAACAACCAACCCACTGTCCTGAGGTGTGTATTCAGGACAGTGTGCTTGAACCGTAATTATTTCTCGCTCCAGCCAGTGCACCACGACTGGTACATCAAAGGCCGTGGTATGTGCTATCATGTCTATGGAATGTTGCATATAAAAGATCTCTTGCTGCTAATCAAAAAAGAGTAGCCCATGAAGATGCGACAGCGGGTTTCTTAGATCTCAATATCTGTGTGGTCGTTAACCTTAACTGCGTCAAACGATTAGTGGTTCTTCGTGTGCTGCTGGACTTTTATATAGCAATGACCGTAAGTGGTCATCCGTATAGGTGGCCCATCCAAAGATGGTAAGCTCACGAATGCTCTTGGAACTTTATGGGTCACCTCAGAAGTTCAACAACAGCATCTTCAATATAACAAAATGACATGTTTTATTTAACGACGCACTGAACACATTTTATTTACGTTTATATGGCGTCAGACATATGGTTAAGGACCACACAGATATTGGGAGAGAAAACCCGCTGTCGCCACGTCATGAGCTACTCTTTCCGATTAGCTGCAAGGGATCTTTTATAAGCACCATCCCACAGACAGGATAGTACATACCACGGCCTTTGATATACCAGTCGTGGTGCACTTGCTGGAACGAATAATAGCCCAATGGGCCCACCGACGGGGATCGATCACACACCGACCGCACATCGAGCGAACACTGTGCCACCGGGCTACGTCCCTCCTCAGTATAACAACTTCAACATAATATTATGGAGATCATCATGCTTCTCGCCCACGGACACATTTCAAACGAACAAATTACAACCGAGCGAAAATCCCACTCGTTTGAGCAGGCACAGTTTCAAAATGTCCACATGCCTTTAAATGATGTAACCAGAGCCCCACGACTGGTATATCAAAATATTTTGTATGTGCCGTCCTTTCTGTGGTAAAGTTCATATAAAAGACCATTTGCTGCTTATGGAATAATGTGACAGATTTTCTCTCAAGAATATGTGTCAGAATTACCAATTGTTTGACATCCAATAGCCGATTATTAATTCATTAATGTGCTCTAAAGGTGTCGTTAAGCAAAAAAAACCCAAAAACAATTTGAACGAATGAAGCAAATGTAACAAAGTATATATACATAAATGCCCCTCCATATTCGAATCGATGCATATCAGCAAAGCTACACATAGCTCATGCTATCTGCTACAGACACATATGTAGTTGCCTTAGCTATTGCAACAGTGGGAGTACTTGAGAGATGTGAACAGTGGGTGGCTTTTAGTACAGTATACATACCTGCTCACATCATCCCGACCAAATTGGTTGGTCAAAGGGAATGGGGATTTGTTCTTCATCTGAAGATTTGAGAAAAGAAAAATGACCTGTACATGTGGTGGCCTGTATTTATTTGTTGGCTAATTACCTAGATGAATGTCATAGTTTGGTTGATATATTACATATAGTGTTTTTAACCACAAACGTTAACGTTGTTTCCTACGGGATTTGATTTGGTATAGTATAACCTATAACGTTATCCCATTCGCCTATCTTGACGGAAAGCCTCGATTTCGAAAGTCGATCGATCGAGAAAAATAATTTGATGTAATGTCCTTTCCCAGCCACAGAACAATACATCTATGAAGTCTTTATGATAATAATTATTATTTCGAGATCTCCATTTATTATCTCGAGATTTCGACTTATTATCTCGAGATCTTGACTTACTATCTCGAGATCTCGAGTTACTATCACGAGATCTCGACTTATTATCTCGAGATCTCGACATACTATCTCGAGATCTCGAGATATAAAACTACTTTTTTTAGTACGGTTGGCCCTAATGCTCTTTCGTAATGACTATATCATTATTTATATGTGAATTGGAACTTCTTCATAAAAACACCCCCCCCCCCCCCCCCCCCCCCCCCTCACACAAACCAAAAATCATCATCACTTTATCAGCAAATATTGTATTACAGTTTAAGACAGTTTTAGCAATAAGTGATAAACAAACTTGGGACCAATGTTATTTTTATGTAGGTACATTACCGCATATGCAATATTTCATCATTTGCATGTAGTGGGGTCGAACTGATTTGTGGCGAACTGGTTCGCAGACGAAACGTCTGCTACCCACATTAAGACTGGCTGCCGTTTTGCATTACGCTTACATTACTATTTGGGGAGCCAGTGTACAAAAACAAAAATAGCGTTATTATTTAACTTGCTTGAATAAAATAATATCGGTAGGTATATTAATGTCATGGATGCGTCATATAATAGGGTAGCGGTGGTCAAATATAATTTAGTCAAATGTTGCATGTAAAAGCCAATTGAAAGACGACAATTGGCGGTTCGGGGTTTTTGTTTTTGTTTTTATACAATCTTCTGTTGTATATTCATGCTTTCATCCACGGTGGCAAAATTCCACACGTCGTTCGTCTATGGTCTGTCGTCATAATGAAAACTGGCAGAAAGCACATACTCGTGTATATGCAATGCATTTACAGTCATTTATACCCCAAGGACCGGGCAAGGCTAGGTGTCAAAATGTTCACACGTTCTACGTACACATCTAATGAAGTGGGGTGGTAGTCCATTGCGTCTAACCCATCGTCGCGACATCGTTCGTCTATGGCCTGTCGCCATAACGAAAATTGGTAGAAAACGCATACTCGTATATATGCAATGCATTTACATGCATTTATACCCCATGGACCGGGCAAGACTAGGCGTCAAAATGTTCAGACATGTCCTAAGTACATATCTAATGCAGCGGGTTGATGGCCCATGCCGTCTAACCCAACGTCACGGTGTCGTTCATCTATGGCCTGTCGCCATAATCAAAATTGGTAGAAAACGCATACTCCTATATATGCAATGTATTTACATGCACTTATACCCCATGGACTGGGCAAGGCTAGGCGTCAAAATTTTCAGACATGTCCTAAGTACATATCTAATGCAACGGGGTGATGGTCCATGCCGTCTAACCCATCGGCACGACGTCGTTCGTCTATGGCCTGTCGCCGTAATGAAAATTATCAGAAAACGCATAATCATGTATATATGCAATGCATTTACATGCACTCATACCCCATGGACCAGGCAAGGCTAGGTGTCAAAATATTCAGACATGTTCTAAGTACATTTCTAATGCAACGGGGTGGTGGTCCATGCCGTCTAACTCATCGTCACGACGACGTTCGTCTATGGCCTGTCGCCATAATGAAAATTGTCAGAAAACGCATAATCATGTATATATGCAATGCATTTACATGCACTCATACCCCATGGACCGGGCAAGGCTAGGTATCAAAGTGTTCACACACATTCTAAGTACATATGTGATGCATCGGGGTGGTGGTCCATGCCGTCTAAACCATCGGCACGACGTCGTTCGTCTATGGCCTGTCGCCAGAATGAAAATTGACAGAAGACGCATAATCATGTATATGCGATATATTTTGATGCACTTATACCCCATGGACCGGGCAAGACTAGGTGTGAAAATATTCAAACACATTCTAGATAAATATCTAATGCATCGGGGTGGTGGTCCATGCCGTCTAAGCCATCGGCACGGCGTCGTTCGTCTATGGCCTGTCGCCATAATAAAAATGGGAACAAAACGCATAATCGTGCAGATGTATATATGCAGTATATTTTGATGCACTTATACCCCATGGACCAGGCAAGGCTATGCTTCAAAATGTTCACACACATAATAAGTACATATCTGATGCATCGGGGTGGTGGTCCATGCCGTCTAAGCCATCGGCACGACGTCGTTCCTGTATGACCTGTCGCCATAATGAAAATTGGAGGAAACGCATAGTCGTGTATATGGAATATATTTTGATGCACCTACACCCCATGGACCGGACAAGGCTAGGTGTCAAAGTGTTCGCACACATTCTAAGTACATATGTGATGCATCGAGGTGGTGGTCCATGCCGTCTAAACCATCGGCACGACGTCGTTCGTCTATGGCCTGTCGCCAGAATGAAAATTGACAGAAAACGCATAAGCATGTATATGCGATATATTTTGATGCACTTATACCCCATGGACCGGGCAAGACTAGGTGTGAAAATATTCAAACACATTCTAGATACATATCTAATGCATCGGGGTGGTGGTCCATGCCGTCTAAGCCATCGGCACGGTGTCGTTCGTCTATGGCCTGTCGCCATAATAAAAATAGGAACAAAACGCATAATCGTGCAGATGTATATATGCAGTATATTTTGATGCACTTATACCCCATGGACCGGGCAAGGCTATGTTTCAAAATGTTCACACACATAATAAGTACATATGTGATGCATCGGGGTGGTGGCCCATGCCGTCTAAGCCATCGGCACGACTTCGTCTATGACCTGTCGCCATAATGAAAATTGGAAGAAAACGCATAGTCGTGTATATACAATATGTATTTTGATGCCCTAAAACCCCATGGACCGGGCAAGGCTATGTTTCAAAATGTTCACACACATAATAAGTACATATGTGATGCATCGGGGTGGTGGCCCATGCCGTCTAAGCCATCGGCACGACGTCGTTCGTGTATGGCCTGTCGCCATAATGAAAATTGGAGGAAAACGCATAGTCGTGTATATGCAATATATTTTCATGCACCTATACCCCATGGACCGGGCAAGGCTATGTTTCAAAAAGTTCACACACATAATAAGTACATATCTGATGCATCGGGGTGGTGGTCCATGCCGTCTAATCCATCGGCACGACTTCGTCTATGACCTGTCGCCATAATGAAAATTGGAAGAAAACGCATAGTCGTGTATATACAATATGCATTTTGATGCCCTAAAACAACATAGACCGGGCATGGCTAGGTGTCAAAATGTTCAGATTTATTCTAAATACATTTCTAATGCAACAATGTGGTGATCCATGCCGTCTGATCTATCGAAACGACATCATTTATCCATTACCTGTTGTCATACTGAAATGTATTGGTGGTGGAAATGGGGTGGGGTGTGACAAATTTGTCACTTTGATTGTACGTAATGGTGATGTTGACGATAATAATAATAATAATAATAGTAGTAGTAGTAGTAGTAGTAGTATTAGTAGTAGTAGTAATAGTAGTAGTAGTAGTAGTAATAGTTGCTGTTATTGCTGCTGCTCATTTATTGACAAAAAGTAGTAAAATACAGAATTTTCACTTGTTTAGACAATATCGCAAGGTCTCAGACAGACTTTACCAGTCGATAAAGTTAATCGTGTAGTACGCGCAAAGCGATCTCTTTATATCTTTACATGAGACGTGGACACTAATCATTTATTGCAATTTGCTTTCATTCACACGGGATAGAATCACGAACAGTATATAGTGTCATTCACTACATATTTTGCCATATATAACATTCTTTCTTTCGATGTTATCAAGTGTCTTAAAAGGGTTTTATTTTGGGGACTATTATATAAAAAAAAGGGGTTTAGATATTTTTAGGGGGAAAAGAAATAAAAATAGCATTAAAATTATGTTAAACATATGAACACGGGATAGAATCACGAACAGTATATAGTGTCATTCACTACATATTTTGCCATATATAAGTTTATTTCTTTCAATATTATCAAGTGTCTTAAAAGGGTTTTATTTTGTGGAATATTATATTGAAAAAAGGGGTTTAGATTTTTTGGGGGTGAAAAGAAATAAAAATAGCATTAAAATTATGTTAAACATATGAACACGGGATAGAATCACGAACAGTATATAGTGTCATTCACTACATATTTTGCCATATATAAGTTTATTTCTTTCAATAGTATCAAGTGTCTTAAAAGGGTTTTATTTTGTGGAATATTATATTGAAAAGGGGTTTAGATTTTATTTTTTGGGGAAAAGAAATAAAAATAGCATTATAATTATGTGAAACATATCAACACGGGATAGAATGACGAACAGTATATAATGTCATTTACTACATATTTTTCAATATATAAGTTTATTTCTTTCAATATTATCAAGTGTCTTAAAAGGATTTTATTTTGGGAACTATTATATAAAAAAGAGGTTTAGATATTTTGGGGGGAAAAGAAATAAAAATAGCATTAAAATTGTTTTAAAAACATAAACACGGGATAGAATGACGAACAGTATATAGGACGATGACATTACAATTTTTTCAATATTTTACGTTCATTCACACGGGATAGAATAACGAACAGTATACAGTGTAACTCACTACATAATTTTCCATATATCGAGTGGGATTTAACATTTTCATTCTATCAAGAGTTATCTCTTTATATGAGACGTGGACACTAATCATTTATTGCAATTTACTTTCATTCACACGGGATAGAATGACGAATAACTCACTACATAATTTTCCATATATCGAGTGGGATTTAACATTTTCATTATATCAAGAGTTATCTCTTTATATGAGACGTGGACACTAATCTTTTATTGCAATTTACTTTCATTCACACGGGATAGAATGACGAACAGTATACAGTGTAACTCACTACATAATTTTCCATATATTGAGTGGCATTTAACATTTTCATTCTATCAAGAGTTATCTCTTAACATTTTCATTTTCAAGAGTTATCTATCAAGACACTTCATTTATTGCAATTTACTTTCATTCACATGAGACGTGGACACTAATACTACATAATTTTCCATATGCAATTTTTTAACTTTCATTCACACGGGATAGAATCACGAACAGTATATAGTGTCATTCACTAATCTTTTATTACAATTACTTTCATTCATATAGAATGACGAACAGTATACAGTGTAACTCATACATAATTTTCCATATATTGAAAAGGGTTTTATTTTGGGGACTATTATATAAAAAAAAAGGGGGTCTCTTTATTTTTAGGGGGAAAGACAATAAAAATAGCATTATAATTATGTTAAACATATGAACACGGGATAGAATCACGAACAGTATATAGTGTCATTCACTACATATTTTGCCATATATAAGTTTATTTCTTTCAATATTATCAAGTGTCTTAAAAGGGTTTTATTTTGGGGACTATTATATAAAAAAAGGGGTTTAGATATTTTTAGGGGGAAAAGAAATAAAAATAGCATTAAAATTATGTTAAACATATGAACACGGGATAGAATCACGAACAGTATATAGTGTCATTCACTACATATTTTGCCATATATAAGTTTATTTCTTTCAATAGTATCAAGTGTCTTAAAAGGGTTTTATTTTGTGGAATATTATATTGAAAAAAGGGGTTTAGATTTTATTTTTTGGGGGAAAGAAATAAAAATAGCATTATAATTATGTGAAACATATCAACACGGGATAGAATGACGAACAGTATATAATGTCATTTACTACATATTTTTCAATATATAAGTTTATTTCTTTCAATATTATCAAGTGTCTTAAAAGGATTTTATTTTGGGGACTATTATATACAAAAAGGGGTATAGATATTTTTTTGGGGGGAAAGAAATAAAAATAGCATTAAATTATGTTTTTAAAACATAAACACTACATATAGAATATACGAACAAGTGTATATTATATAAAACGATGAAGAAATAAAAATTAAATTGTTTTAAAAACATAAACACGGGATAGAATGACGAACAGTATATAGGATAATAGTTTAAAATTACAATAATTTTTTCAATATTTTTACGTTCATTCACACGGGAAATGTTTTCAGTGGATGAATTTTATTTTAATTGCTAAAACCAACCTAATTCGTTATAATTGTATTTGTCTCTTATTTCGTGGCAATAAAAGTTGATGTGTTACTTAATTTTGTGTGTTTTCATTTCATGTCTTGCACTATACTAAAGTGAAACTATGACTATTGTAAACAGCTACCTTCGATGTTCTTTTAAAAGTCCACGTGTAGACGGTAGCCGATTAAGTGACATATAATGTTTGTCATTCTATCCCGTGTTTATATGTTTAACACATTTTTAATGTATTTTCTTTTAATACACTTTATATACATCGTTAACATTGAAAGAATGAACGTTATATATTGAAAATTATGTAGTAAGTGACACTATATATCATGGGCGTCAATCGGTGGGGGACAGGGGGGACACGTCCCCCTCACTTTTCAGCTTGGGGGGGACAGCATAGGAAATGTCCCCCCCCCCCCCCCCCCCCACACACTTTTTTCAGACGAAACAAATATTTTCTAGTATATATAGCGTAACTGATCACCATTTGGCATTTCGCCTTGGAGTGCCGGCTCTTATGTTCCTACACTAGACTGGTAGTAAATATACTAATTATTTTACAATCTATTTGTAGTAGTTTTTATTTTAAACCTTGAAAATAGTTGAAGATATCCCCAAATAAATCACAAATATTCACTGTGCCCACTATATAATAAAATTATTAAAATAACTATTTACCGAAATACTTTATTTCCTGATATTTCCTGCCATGCGCAGAGCACCGCAGACCACAGGAAACTACAAGAGAATAGACTGAGCCAGCTTACTGTATACGAGTATGAATGAACATGTCGAGCTCAGATTAAACATCAAACACCACACTGTCTGACTTAGAACACTTCTCACACCAATCGTAATTGGCTTTAAATAAACGTCTTGTCATCAGTTGTCTCGCCAATAGGATACCGCCTTATCCACTTGCAATTGAGTGTTCTGTTGTTTCACGTTATGCTCCGGCGATTTTAAGCAACTCGAAGCCGATGTTAAACTTTTAATTAACAACAATAACAAAATTTTCGCAAACCAGATTTGCTAAAACATGAAAATAAAAACACGCCCATTTCAAATTTACCAAACCTCGAAAATGAAAAACCTCGAAATGTTTCCGGTTATACGGTATCTAAATATGCGTTATTGGTTAAGTAAAAATAACTTAAAACTTAATGGTTCTTTCTTTTATACTGAAATTGACTAATTGGTTTCGAACTTCATATAAATAACAGGTATTGCTGATTTACTCTTAGCATTATGTCACTAAGTGTATATGCTCTCTCTCTCTCTCTCTCTCTCTCTCTCTCTCTCTCTCTCTCTCTCTCTCTCTCTCTCTCTCTCTCTCTCTCTCTCTCTCCTTTCATCATCAATAGAAATATCAATCTATAAACTTAGGTAGTGATGTGTAATTTGAAATAATTATACCCAAGTGTTGGGGCAGAAAGTCTATAAAAATGTAACACCAGAAATGTTCAGTACTGGCGTCTACTTTTTTATAATTTGAAAAACCCAATGAAAGACATTTGAAATTAATAATAAAATAAAACACGTAAAGGAAAGACGGAACGAAAGTTATATAAATAATGGTTACTAGCGATATTTGTTAATTTGTCAAGTAAATAATATTGTTTAATTATTTAGTTATTTTATTTATTCTGAAAAAAATGCGTTTATTTTATTTTGAAACAAGGACATCGGATCAAACTACCAATAGCGCATGCGCGCTGGGTAGATGATGGTCACTAGTTTAGTTGTTATAGACCGGCCGTGGTTATATCGTCGGAAAAACAACTACTCCAGTCTCCAGGAATCTAATAACGAATATTTTGCATACAATGTATTCGTCAATTATCATTGTACCCACAGGCTTATATCCGGTTATTTTGACATGCTATTTGATACAACAATTCGAATTTGATGAATTACACGCAGGTTATTTGGCAAACTGCATCGTCCAGGACGAAACGCTAACGGAGATAGTATACCGTAGAAAAACTACCATGGACATTAAAAAGTTCTTCACTGCCATACCACGCCATGCCCAGACTCTGTTGCGAGTAGGGACGACACCGGATTCAAATGTCGAAGTTGTTGGTGAAGATGTTAAAGAAAAAACAGAGAAAAGAGTCACTTCTCAGACACGGTTGCCCATCTTACCGCCAGTGCCGTACCAGCCACGGGACGTCAACTGCATGCCGGTGCAACGGCTCGCTAAACGAACGCTATGTTTTCAGCGCGCGTGGTTCGATAGCTTTCCATGGCTCCACTTTGACGCTAACGTTAGCGGAGTACTCTGCTTTGCTTGTGCTAAAGCAGCATGCATGGACTTGGCCGGCATGGCGCGGTGTTCAGAGGACACATTTGTTTCCAAGGGATTTTGCAACTGGAAGAAGGCAATTGAGAAATTCAAAATCCACGAAAAGACATCTGCACATATGATTTCTCATAGCAACCTGAAATTCCGGTCTTCCAACAACGACGTTGACGCACAGTTAAGTACGCACCATCTTGAAGAAGAAACGAAGGCGCGCAACGCTCTGCTGAAGATTGTGACGACCGTCCAGTATCTAGCGCAGCAGGGACTGGCAATAAGCGGCAAAGAGTCAAGCGACGGTAACTTCATGAAGTTGTTAGAGCTGCGGAGCAACGATGACGTCGTGTTACAGAGGTGGTTGACACGCACAACTTCATACACAAGCGTTGCCGTGCAAAACGAACTGTTAAAAATCATGGCACACATGGTGCTGCGAAATATTTGCAAGAACGTGGGCCTTTTTGCAGTCATTGTCGACGGAACCCAAGACATCCAAGGCGTTGAACAGGAGGCAATATGCGTGCGATATATAGACGACGCTTACGACGTTCACGAGGACTTTATCGGTCTGTACAGCGTATCTGAGACGACTGGTGCCAGCCTCAGCAATATGCTGCAAGACGCGTTGCTCAGACTCAACCTCCCAATCACGCATCTGAGAGCGCAAACGTATGACGGAGCCAGCAATATGTCGGGCAAATACCAAGGCTGCCAAGCACTGATCAAGAAAGTACAACCACTGGCAAACTACACGCATTGCGGTGCACACATCACGCACCTCATCTGTGCGAAGGCCATCGAGAGTGCACCGTTCCTTCGCGATGCTCTTAACGTGGTGCAGGAACTGGGCGGCTTCTACAACTCATCAGGCAAATTTAAAAATTTGTACCTCGATCTGCAAGTTATGGATGATAGCCCTTCCCCTTCACGCCTGAAGCCGCTTTGTCCAACACGCTGGCTGTCACGTGGGATTGCCGTTAGAGCCGTCCTTAGCAACTACGCACACGTGCTGGAGGCACTGAATGAGGCATCATCTACATTTGGCAGCAGCACAGCAGCGAGGGCTAACGGCATTCACAGCCTCCTGTCTACCGCGAAATGTGTACTTGGTCTGGTTGCATCTCTCCCAGTGATCGAATGCCTCGAAAAATTCAACACAGTGCTACAAGGGGCAGAGACAACTGTTGATGGGATGCTAGCTGCTGCATCTGTTGTTAGCAAGAACCTTCTGTTTTATCGGCGCGACATAAACATGGAGTTCCACGCGATTTTTGAGACGGCAACTGACAAAATTCGAGAACTGAACATTGAGCCAATCTCCTTGCCGCGCACTCGGAAAATTCCACGACGATACAATGACGGCGAAAAATCCCACACGCACACCAGCTCAGAGGAGTTCTTCCGTGTGCAGTATGTGGCGGCAGTTGACAGTGCTGTTGCTAACATTGATGCCTTCTTCACCTCTACGGACTTGACCTCATACAAGCAGTTGTCCGACATGCTCACCACCGGTGTCGTAGACGAAGACGTCGTTTCTCGCTACCCCGAACTGTCTGAATCACTGCAGCAGGAGCTGACATTCTTCTGCCGACAGTACGAGCACTCCAGCGTGGACAATGTGCGCATCACATTTCGCAGTATGGTACCAGAAGTTAGAAAGTTGTTTCCGCAAGTGTCAACCCTACTACGTCTCCTTCTGGTATCGCCTGCAAGTTCGTGCTCTGCCGAGCGTTCATTCAGCGCACTTCGCAGGGTGAAAACGTAGCTCCGGAGCACTATGAACCAGCAGCGTCTCAACCACGTGATGGTCTGTCATGTGCACAGAAATCGTCTTGCCGAGTGCACTGCACGAGATATCGCAATTGAATTTGTCGATGGATCGAGCGATACACGGCGTAGTGTTTTGGGGAAATTTTAGACCATTAAAGACTTGTTGGAATACCATCAGTGGCACCATTGTTTTTATTCATGTTCATTATTTGTACTTGAATTAAGAAATTTGACCAATAAAGTTATATTGTATCTATATACCATTTGTTCAGTTTAGTCACAATAATTAAGGCGAAAAATATTTTGTCAGAAAGCAGCTCGGCTAGCCAGCAGAAAACACCTCAGAACAGCCCTAGAAGGGGTCAATTTTCCAAAATTTTCGGGGGGAGGGCCTCCAGACCCCCCGCCACGGGCTTCGCGCCTACGGCGCTCGCGGTGTCGGGCTTCGCCAGACACCTAGACCCCCCCCCCCCCCCCCCTGCAAAAAAATAAAAATATATGTATATGTATCATATGTAAAATTAAAACCGGATCGACGCCTATGCTATATATATCGAATGTGGGGAACTAATTCATGGTCCTTCAGGCTTCGAAATTCACGACGGCTCCACGGCATTTGCCGTACTGCCTTGTGCCTTTGCCGTGATGCCTCAAAAATACCACTTACTTTACGGCTATGAATAACCGTGCCCTTTTAATTACCTGCCGTGGTGCCCCTTTTGTGTATGTTTTTTTTTTTAAACTTGTATAACCCTAACTTTTATTTTAAAACATTAAACATGCACGAATTTGATGTTCCTCGGTAGTGTTTGTATACAGTTTCTTGGTCATGTATTATAACTGCACATCGAACGTAACAAATGATAAATTACGGTTGAAACGTACAGCATTACGGGGAAAAAACTCCACCGTAAATTGCCGAAAGTTTTAACGTCGTACATTTACGAAAAAAAACGTAAATAGCCGAAAAAGAATCCCGGGGCAATTTTTTTTTTCAAAATAGGCTAAACCATGCCTAGAAGAAAAAGAAGAAAAAGTAGACTAAAGAAGACAAAAATTGTCAAAACTTGTTCATTATTTCAGGTAAAAAAGATTATTATTATTGTTAGCTATTTAAATGTCATCTGCGTTCAACCAGACCGAGCGGAAAAAAGTCCTCTAGACTGGTTTATGCGCTTCACAATAAACCAAATGGTCACGTTGAGAACCAATCAAATAGTTCACGAATGTTAGACAAATGTTTGCTGGCTGAACGTGGGGCTATTGTTATCGATATTCTTCATGACAAATTTTTAAATTATAAAAAAGTCTGTCCATCATTCTATAAAAAATGTTTTTTGCTATTAGTTTCAGTTTTGTTTGACGTAACAAGAAAAGTAAAAGTGTATTGGAAATAACAAAACAATACTAATTTTGTGTGCAATTTACAAATCAATCGGCTTAGAAATGAATAACTTGTAGTAAATTTCATAGTAATAAAAAAGGCGTTCCCTGTGGGACAGACTTATAGTTTTAATGTTTATTAGCCTATTGAACGGACCCATGCTAAAATCACCCAAATTAATTTATTCCCAATTAACTGAAACACTGAAATAAATGTGAACTGTTTAATGTTTGTGGTTATTCTTTAATATTCCGTTTATTTAATTATTACCCATGCTCAGCAGTTGATAGGCCTATACATTACTGGCTTAGGAAGCGGGGAAGGGGGTACTTTGTAGCAGCATCGATGGTTTATATATTAATTTTATACGTGTTGTCACGGTACATGCTCTTAATTTGTTTCGCCTGTGGCGTTTTTAATTGTGTTAGGGTGCCGTGTGCAGTTTATTGCCCGTAGCCCAGGTGGACAACTTGTTACGTAATACTTCTCGCGCGATTCTTGCGTTCGAATATGCACTTAGCGAGGTGTGGAGGCCATGTGGCGAGTAGTTACGTAATACCTCTGCGAGTGCGGTTTCGACGACCGTGATTTTGGCGACGATGGCGTCAGTAGTCTGACGATCAGAGAGAAATAATACCGACTCTAAGAGAGTCAGACTATGAGATGATACGTGAGGTGCCGCCTTGTTCCCCCAGGCCAATTCTGATTTTGGAATAAATAGCTAGGATTTAGAGATATCTAGGAGAACGAATTTAGGACGGCTCCTGGGAACGTTAGTCCGTTTGGACTTTGGTAAATATCATTTCTGCTCTGTGTATAACCTTGATGTGATTGATGTGACTTTAAATATTTTAATACTGTATTATACCAATATTCTTTAGACAGTGTCTTCGGTCATCTGACGAAGTAAATCGTAGACTTATTGTTCTAACATTATATGAGTATTTGGTAATATAAAGCTTAGCCAGTCATCCTAGAAGACCCTAGGTACACTGTAGGTTATTGTCTTTATTGTGATAAGTATTAATTCTGTGTTACAAGATTACTAAAGAGTAGTAAGGGTTAATTATAAATTAACCAGTTAGGAATGGTGTTGTAATTCCTTTATTAATTAAGTTCCCCAAGAAGCGTTCTAAATTATCACACGTTACTGAACGAGTAGTAAGGGTTAATTATAAATTAACCAGTTAGGAATGGTGTTGTAATTCCTTTATTAATTAACTTCTCCTGGAAGCGTTTCTCAATTATCACGCGTGTGGGTGTGGTGTAACGGTGAAGTGATTCGCATATTGTGTAACTAGACACCTAGAGATTAACTAATTAAGTGATCAGTTCTGGGTTGTTATTATTGCTGTTATTAATTTACTACTACGGCTGTACATTTGTCAGCGTAGATTAATACAGATTCCAAAGTGTATTGTGTTTTTGTTGTGTTTTCTAGAGAACTAACGTGCTATATTATATATACTTTATATAAGATCGTATCTCTGATCATACCTAGAGACGAGCCATACTAGGTTTAACAGCCTGTTACAGAGAGATCTAATAGATGTACAGTTAGGAGAGATATTTTGATAATCGTGTTTTACTCAGTTACGGGAATTATAGAATCCCCGTGACACGTGTGTCTGTGTGCCCACCCACCCAACTTTTTGGTATCTTCCTACAGGCTACACCCGTGTATATTAATAAATTCTGGGTACTAGGCCTAAGCAGTAGCCAACAACGAAAATTGTACCACGTCTTCTTCAGATGACCTTCACCTTTGCATGCGGTAAAAACTTGTAGTCTGTGCATGTGGTATCGAGAAATCCTCGATTGTTTTGTTGAGATCGCACGTTGTTGTTTTTGGAAAATAAACGATAATACGATATATTTTCCTCTATAGGCCTACAGTATTTAGCAGTTTGTAATAAAAGCCATTTAATCGCCACACACGTTACCGTACTGTCATGCGATCTCGTGTGTCATCAATTACCGTGGTACCTAATAAGAGCACGTGTTAATGATTCAAATTTCAAACAAATTAGTTATGCTCATATCCATTCAACGTACAGGCATGTCTAGTCTGGGTCCAGTCTCTAACACTGCCAGTGATTGGGTCCAGGGCACGGCGTAAGAAGGTGCAAAAAAATGGGATAGGGGTGTATAAAAACCATCGCTGCCCCCCCCCCCCCCCACACACACGCACACACACCCCTCAACCTCCATTTAAAACACACACACACATTAAAAATAATCCATAAATGCTGAACACATACTTAAGAAAATAGGCCATGGTGTCCTTCGACAATGTTTACGTTTTTGTGGATACGGTCACATGACAGAATGGGATTTCCCTCCACATTTTTTATTCTATAATTATATGGGTCATTTGGTTAATCTTGTTATTACAATTATGTTTGTTGGCGAAAAAGTCGAAATTAGGGTGGATTTTCTTTATTATTATTAAATATAGAATTTACAACAAAAATAATATAAAGATTAAATTTTTAAAAACCTAAATGATTTGGTTTGAACATTTATTTATTTAATTATTTGTATTTCAAATAATTTAACACTGAACATTTCATCCCTTTTCCTAAAGCTTTAATTGTATTGTTCTGAAACGTAATACACATATTCTCTTGGTAGTCTCCACAAAATAATAAAGATGTCTTTTTTTTCTCTTTTTTTTTTTTTAAATTAATGAGATTGTAAAACTGAAATAGAAATCTTGATTGGTTAATTCTGAAACTTAGTACCTGTATTCTACAGTGATTCTCTGGAGATACCTTCACAAACTAATAGATAAAATTAACATATCTACTTTTATTATAGATTATTTTATTTTATTTCTTTAATGTTAAGACTTTAACATAACTGTCCAGCCATTCAAATATAATTTTCTTTCAGTCATAGTCCATCTGCTCAGATGGTCCGAAACCAGTGGACTTTGATCCATTACCTGCTGTAATGAGATGGAACAGCAGCAGTGTTTGTTCAAGGAGACCAGATACGTCATAATCTCTCTCCACCAAAGGTGTCTTTAAGGACACCACAAAAAAATTAAAATACTGTTTTGTTTAATGACACCACTACAATACTTTGATTTATTGATGAATGACCAATTTAACAGAATTACAGATAAAAAGTTTTTTTCTGGTTAAATTGACTTCCTAAAAAAGACTGCCTTGGTGCCCTTTGAAAATGTATGAACGTAGCCTTTGTGCCTTTTAGGTTAGCCTTGGTGCCCTTCATTTCCTAGATTTTTAAAGGCTATTATAGCCTGCCCTTTTAACACCGAATTTCGAGGCCTGGTCCTTTACAGAATTAGGTGGCCCGTTACACAGAAAAAATTAAAATTTATAGAACATTTTTAAACAGAAGAAGACTTCAAATAAATATTTAAATGTTAAAAGAATGAAAAGTATATTTATTAAAATAAATGTTTAATGATACAACAGCCCAACAACAAACTGGCAAAACCGGGAAAATGAATGAACTAATAAACCCATAATAACATACAAATTCATGAAATATATTTATATATTTTAATTATATTTAAATAATAAAAAATTTATAATTAACACAACAAACGATAAATGAATGCACAACAACAAAAACTAATAAAATGAAATATTTGTATCACATAAAATACATAAATAATTTTTTTAAAAGGTTCTACTAATCGATAAATTGTACACAATACATAATCTAATGGTAACAGTATATAATGTATGAAAACTGACATCATTTCATTATGAAATTATTTTAAGTAATTCTCAGAACCGAACATACGGGTACTTCGACCCCTGGCCGCCATTGTTTATCACGTGACGCGGTGAAGCTTCTCCTTAGTTACGTATGGTTTGATAGTGAAATGAGGCAACTTTGGTCGATCATTTACAACAGTTAACGGTCACGATGCCTAACACATGTTGTGCAGTTGGCTGCATAAACCATAACATGATGTTAAAAAAAATATCGTTTTACAAATTTCCAAAAGAAGAGACTAGGCGCTGCTTGTGGGTAGGGTCATTAAAACGACAAACCTGATGGAATTCCATGGCTTCCCTCACAGAATGTGACTACGTTGACTTTAATGTTGTTGCTTGTTGACACCAACAGAGATTAATTTAGCAAACAAAATGGTTAAAGCATGTGCAGTGATAAAAATCCCACATTATACTGTAAATAAAATACACAATTCCATCGTCTTCCATGAACCACCCCCCCCCCCCCCCCCCCCAACAAAACGATGCATCCAGTTCTTGAATAAAGAGTATTCCTTTATCATTAAATTTGTGTGGTCTTTATTTTTCATTTAATCATAGTTTCTTGGATATTATCTATACTTGTATTTATTTTTTAATTTTAAAATAAAAGTTTATACTGCTAAATTACACACATATAATAATTATAATATAGGCCTAAATTCTTGTTTTAACTTTAATTTTTTTTTTTTTTTGGCAAATGTGTCTGTAGCAGGCCTGCAGTAAGAAAATATAGCCCCCCCCCCCCCCCCTCCGTGTGTTTAGTATTTACTTTGGTGCAGAGGGTAAATAATGTGTGTGTGCCTTTGTTTCAGTATATATATATATATCAGTGTTCTCGCTGGGTGAAAATTAAAGGAGGGCGGCCGCTCGGCACCACACCCTTAAAAAAAAAAACCCACACCAATAAACGAAAAGCAAAAGCAAAAAAGCAAAAGAGAGAGAGGAGTAGCTTGGTTACCATATTGTTTTGTGTTGGTAAACTTTGAGAAAAGACATACTCCTTATTTTGCCTACAAAAAAGTGCAAAGGGGTTTATAAATAGACTCGTCTTTTAATTGAACCGAAGATGATATCGGTCTGACATTCACGGGCAGTTCCGGTTTTGCTGGACCGATCAGTTTTAATATTATTATTTTTAATAAAGATTTCAAGATATACGAAAAACAATAAAGATGTTTGTAAAGTGATCTAATGTCAGATACATTTTTGTTATTTCCATCTTCATCGAATGAATCGATCGCTGTGATAAAATATCGCCAGCTGATAAAAAGTAGTGTTGTTTTTGTAAAGACGGTGTATATATTATTTGGCACTCAAGATAAATGACTTTAATGATAAACACTACCACTTCCGTTGTTTTTATAAGCGTTCATATCCCCTCAAAATTAAAAGTTTACAATATTTTATAAAGAACTACTGAATAAACAGAATAACAGAAAGTAAAAATCATCAGTTTCAAGCAATTATATCTGCAACTGAGGACAATATCAAACGATAGTGGAAATAAAAGACAGAATGACCGTTCTGATCACGTGACAAATTTGGCGCCAAATAAGAGGGGTTTTTTCAATCGGAGATTGCCGAATCCGTAAAAAAAAAAATGTTTTCATTGCTTACATAAAATATAACTTTTATTGTGTCTGTCAAACATACAAATGGATACAGATATTAGATATTAATCTGCTTTAGAAATTACCTGCAATAAAATGAATGGTCAACTGCCATATCTGATATTTGTTTTCCATTTTGAAAACACTGTTTGACATGGAGAATATAGCATTTAACTATCTCATTCATATATTTTCCTTGAATATGCTACATAAGTGCATCTACATGAGGTAATTTAACCCGGGTTAAAAGCAACTTAGGTTAAATATGTGTAGTCTAGTAGAAGGCATACCGATATAGATCAGTTTATTAACAACCATATTTGCCTCCTTTCTCCAGCTGTATACTATTAAAAATTAGTTTTGTAGATATTACTTAAATTGAACTGCAATAACAATTCCAATACAGCATAAGACTGAACAAGAAAATATCTGCAATATCCATTGTAACTAGATATAAAACACCACCAATATTATACATATATATATTAACCATTATTTACTCAAGTAAGTTTTTGTGTTTTATTACTAAATATACCTGGTTAAACCCTATTATTAAAACATTTGCATGTTTGTTCGACGAGGCAACACTTATGTTTTATTAGGTTGTAGACCTCGACAGTAGTATCAGGGCCTGTATGGCGCCAATGGCGCCATGACCTACTTTCCGTGACCTTGATGACGTCACGTGACCTCGTCCTGCCGGGCGCCATGACCTACTTAGACCGACCTTGATGACGTCACGGACTACTGTGCCGTGTGCAACGTCCTACTGGCCTTGACCTACTTAGACTGGCCCCTGACCTACTTAGAATGGCCTACTGTGCCGTGTGCAACGTCCTACTGACCCGGCCCTGACCTACTTAGACCGGCCCCTGACCTACTTAGACTAACACGAAAGAGTATAAAAAGGCTAGATACGGTTTAATTGTCATTCGCTAGCCGAAAACGACCAGATCTACGTTCGTTTTACTAGAGAACAGACGTGTTTTATGATTCTGACATTCTTGTGTCTTGTTGCACTCTATCTGGAACGAAGAAGATGGCATCGGGATATTCGATCAGTCTTAGTAGCAGCAGCAGCAGCGACGAGGACGACGTCTTGGTCTGCAAATGTTCAGAAAGACATACAATCAAATGTGTGACTAGCAAACAAGATGAGAAGAAGAGTACTCATTGTGTGGATCAAGCGGATGCTACACGTGACAATATGGATGAAGATGGTGAAATCAAAGAAGCCACAGATCAAACAGATGCCGCCCGTGACACAGACGCTGCCTGGGATGAAGAAGACTGCTGTTCGAGACGTTACCTGTTCTGTCATCATCCCGAAATGAGACATTTCTATGCCCGGATGCTGACGTATGCTCGGTGGCCCATACAATTACGTCAAAAACCAAAATAACTTGCCCAGGCCGGTTTCTACTACACGGGAGACCACGATGCAGTCGTCTGTTACTGTTGCAGACTACGTGCCTACCGATGGCAGAAGACAGACGATCCAGTGATGGAACATTACAGACTCTCTCCAAGATGTCCTTATGTGAACAACCTGTTCAGACATTAAATGTTTTAGACACTTGTGTGCTATGTTTTCATGTTGTATGTTGTGAATAAAACCGTGAATAACAGGTTTTGCTTTCTTATTTATGTCCTGGGTCCATGAGTGTGTCTCTGGACGTGTCCCTATGGTAGTAACACTGGTAAAGGGTAATATTTTGGTAACGATTATTTTTGGGAGCTCGCACGATGAGATTTGTGCTTGGGAGGAGGGACACTGCTCATACGTATCACACACACATTCAAACATTCCTGTACCATATCTTTATGCGTCATAAGGTATATAAGTAAAATAGTTTTGGAAAACTCGTCATTTGAGGTAGAACTTTCAGAGGAGCAACATGTCAGACCAGTACAAGTTATATGTACCCGACGTGGATAAGTGGACCCGTTTCTATAAACTGCAGGCAGAAGGTAAACTTCAACCTCATTTTCCAGTGCAACGTGGTGGGGAAAGTCAGATCATGTACAGTGTGGATCGATGTCTAGAACTCTACGATCCCACGTGGAAAAAAGAAAAAGAGGAACAGAACAAGTCCCCGACACCCAATGTTGTCATGGTCTCCCCAACGCAACAGGTGGTAGAGCAAGCCATGGCCGATCTGAAACGGAAACGAGAACAGAGTGGCGTGGAACAGAAACGACGAGAGCAGACTGGGCAAAAACGGCACAAGCATTTCTGAGAAGGCTATAAAAGGGGGCATGGCAGTTTCAACATCGTCAGTTCACATCGAACACTTCAACAGTCAACATCATGAATCAGAATTGGTTTATTCCGGAACATGTCATGAACAAAAGATCGTGTCCCGTATGTCCAAAGACTTTTTCAAAACCATCAAATATGCTACGTCATTGGAAGACCTTCCATTCAGCTCAACTCCAGGCTCCTATGGCTCCTATAGCTCCTGCTCCGGCTCCTATGGCTCCTGCTCTTCTGGCTCCTATAGCTCCTGCTCCGGCTCCTCTGGCTCGTATAGCTCCTGCTCCGGCTCCTAGGGCTCATATAGCTCCTCTGGCTCCTATAGCTCCTGCTCCTCTGGCTCATATAGCTCCTATAGCTCCTGCTCTGGCTCCTATAGCTCCTCTGGCTCCTCTAGCTCATATAGCTCCTGCTCCTCTAGCTCATATAGCTCCTGCTCCTCTGGCTCCTATAGCTCCTGCTCCTCTGGCTCCTATAGCTCCTGCTCCGCTGCAGCAGCAGCCCCTAAGATTGTTACATCCGTTCACCATGATCGTGTCGGGACCCACGTCGTGTGGAAAGACAGTTTTGTTGTACAAACTGCTAAGGGATAGTAAAATCCAGCCGCCTCCCCAGCGCGTCATCTGGCTCTACAAACGATGGCAACCCCTCTATGATACGATCAAAATGGTTGCTCGAGTGAAATTTGTTCAAGGCATACCTGAGAATTTGGAAAAGGATCGTTATTTGGATCCCAGAGTCAGAAATCTCATCGTGTTGGACGACTTGATGTCTACAGCTGGAAAAGACCCTCGCATCACCGACCTGTTCACAGAAGGAAGTCCACCACAGAAACCTCTCTGTGATTGCCATCAACCAGAACTTGTATCACAGCAAGGACCCGACACAGAGAAGAAACTGCCATTATCTAGCGCTGTTCAACAACCCCCCATCGACAAGCAGCAAGTTCTGACTTTGGCACGGCAGATGTATCCTGGAAATACTCGTCATTCATGCATCAGTTTGAGGAAGCTACCCACAGGCCCTACGGACATCTCTTGGTGGACTTGAAACCGACCACGCCCGAACATTGGCGTCTTCGGCCTAATGGTTTAGAGACGGGGGCCGTCCCGAATGGTATAAAAGCACGAACGTAACGGCGAATGTCTCAGAAGAGTTGCAGCCACCGACGAAGAAAGAGCTCTACATGCAAATCATGCAAAGAAACGCATTCAAGAGAAACTACCAGGCATACCCGCCTACGAAAGTGGACGACGAGAAGATGATGAGGTAGAACCCTATCTGAAAAAAGTCAAGAGAATGCAGTCTTGCGATACGTGTGGTCTGGTCTTTAAAGACGGAAGCGACTTGCAGCGACACGTGAAAACGTGCGAAGAGGGAAATGAAAAAGAAGAGCCGTCGCCCGACCTGGAAAACGAAGGCATTCGTCTCATGGTGGAACGTGTATTCGACATCAATCGTGACTATCTCCAAAGCAAGAGGAAACGCTACGAAGAAAAAAACATGTCCCAAGATGCCATTGAAAGAAACATGAAGACATTGCAATGGAAGTTATTTAAAGACACGTACTCTCGCTTCCTGACCTATATGCATTACTTTGACAAAGGTCCCAACACCAGAAACATTTTACAGTTTGTGAATCCAGACAAAGATGTGAGACCACAGATTCGTTCTAAATTAAATCAGTATCGTTCATGGATCGGCGAATATTTGGATGAACAAGACGACGACGATACCGACGATGAGGAGGACGACGATGATGAAGAGAGAAATGAACACTCATATTATTCACATGTCGCCCTTAAGGCCTCTCGATGTAACCCAGTGTGTGTCCATTTTATATATGTGTCAGTGATTTGTAATTTAGAAATAAATGAAAAACCAAACCATTGCGTTTGTTTTTGTGTGTTTTTACTCTATGACTAGATTTGTGATTGGATATTACTACCGCTACTTTATAGTAGCAAGAGCTGTGTGTACAAGAACAGAACATACCACGATCTTTGATATACCAGACATAATACACTAGTTGGCTATAGCTTAATGGGCCACCGACGGGGATCGATCCTAGATCGACCACTGTATTTACCTATTTGGTAATTAAAAAAGCCCTGTAAAAAGGCTTGTACTCTAGGGAAATACTTGTGTTTAAAATGTAGTTAAAAGATCATAGTTTAGGTCGGAGCGTTCAGTTGCAGTCACGCGTTCTTTCTTCAAAGCAATGGGCTGGGGATCTTTCTCACACATACACACACACACACACACACACACACACACATTCCTTTCTTCCCTTAACAAACATTCCTTTCTTCTCCTTAACAAATATTCCTTTCTTCTCCTTAACACATATGCCTTTCTTCTTAACAAACATTCCTTTCTTAGAGACAAATATGTCTTTCTTTTCCTATGGCTAAAATAAAATAAAATATTTGTGTTCAATTAATCTTTATTTTACGAGGAAGGAAATGTTTTATTTACTCAACATATTTTATTTATGGTTATACAAGAAAGAAAGAAATGTTTTATTTAACGACGCACTCAACACATTGTATTTACGGTTATACGAACATATGGTTAAGGACCATGCAGATTTTGATTGAGAAAACCCGCTGTCGCCACTGCATGGGCAACTTTTTTTTTTATTAGCAGCAAGGGATCCTACACCATCCCACAGACAGGATAGTACATACCGTTGTCCAGTTGTGGAGCATTGGCTGGATATAGCCCAATGGGCCCACCGACGGGGATCGATCCCAGACCGACCGCACATCAAGGGAACACTGAGCTACGTCCCGTCCCCACAGGGTTATTAGAGGCTGCTTGAAAAAAATATCGTAACTAATAAATAAATAAACAAATAAATAAGTAAGTAAATAAGTAAAATAAAAACAAACTATAAATTATTATTTTGGTTTAAAAAATAATAGAAAAATATAATTTCCCCACATGAGATACGAACGACGTACCCTCAGCGCTGGACCGCGAAGTCGTTCGCACTTGACTACTAAAAGCATGTTAACAAAATCTGTCATTTAAAAACCGTTATATGTGCGAGCGGCGAAGCGCGGAATGAAGTGACGAAATAGGTTAGTTCATAATAATCTTGTGAATGCGCTATCAGATAGGGTAGAGCGAGAATTCTATTTTACACATTTAAATCATTTCTTATTTCACGTCTTTAAGAATGTAACTTCTAGTTCAGTATTGCCACCAACAATAAAATAGGATACCACCGCTTCCCGGATGTAAACAGTGATAACCATTCATCATTCAGTGGGCTAAAATTAAACACACTACCTGGCGTCGGGCCGAGTCCTTAGATGTGGTAGGTTAACGACACCACTAGAGCACCTCGATTTATGAATCATTGCCTATTGGATGTGAAACATACTTTTGGACAGTTTTAGAGAGGAAACCCGCTACAGTTTCCCATTAGTAGCAAGGGATCCCACAGACAGGATAGCACGGGCGTTGCTAAGTACGACGGGTCGGGGCCGGGCTAAATAGGTCAGGGGCCGGTCTAAGTAGGTCAGGGCCGGGTCAGTAGGACGTTGCACACGGTACAGTAGGCCAGTCTAAGTAGGTCAAGGTTAGTCTAAGTAGGTCGGGGCCAGTAGGACGTTGCACAGTAGTCCGTGACGTCATCAAGGTCAGTCTAAGTAGGTCAGGGCCAGTAGGACGAGGTCACGTGACGTCATCAAGGTCACGGAAAGTAGGTCATGGCGCCCGGCAGGACGAGGTCACGTGACGTCATCAAGGTCACGGAAAGTAGGTCATGGCTCTATACAGGACGAGGTCACGTGACGTCATCAAGGTCAAGGTCAGTCTAAGTAGGTCAGGGCCAGTAGGATGAGGTCACGGCACAAGGCCGTGACGTCATCAAGGTCAAGGTCACGGAAAGTAGGTCATGGCTCTATACAGGCCTGGATACTACTCTCGACATGAAAATAACTGAGGGAACTGATTATTTGCTCCCTAATGTAGTTTATGGGGGGCAATTTAAAATATTACCATATTGATACTACATGTATATAAATTCACATGCCAAAGGAAACTATATATTATTCTCCTTGAAACTAATCTCAGGTGTGATGGGTAAGTAGAGAGAGATATTGCTCCCCCTAGATACCAAGATCTGAGGATGGCTATATTTTATTATTGCTATTTTTTATTGCCTGCATTCAACCGGTAAGGAAGGGCAACATCATGTGGTAATTTTGCAATCTGTAAAAACAAAAGCATTTCATTATTTCAAGAAACTGTATTTTGTTTTAAGAATAAAAGAATGTATTCAGTGGAACATTATACTGTTGCCAATACATCTATACATGTATAATAAGATATGACAATAATACTATTGTAATTTTGAACTTGTAAAGTAACAACTTCGCCATTGTTTAATTATTACATATTATTTGGAAATAAAATAATTATTAAATCATAAAAATAATTAACTTAATCATGCATACAAATTTTATTATAAATACAAATTATATATTTTGTAGCCCACATCATATTATTATATTAATAATTATCTTATCATTTCAAAATTGTTAAAATTTATAATTAACATTACCTGAAAATTGCATCAACAAAAATTAAATTCTGCCCAACCTGCCCTGTCCCCTCGACATTCAAAGTACACGGAAACACATCGGTACTAAATATAGATTATACTAATTGAGATTCCCGTTGTTCGTTTCTCTTATATGGCAACCCAAGCTGTTATAATACACATAAGACGTAGGCATGTAAACAGTTAATATGATAACTTTATTCTATGTAAACCTGTAATCACTAAGGCTTTGCTTCACCCCCAAAAACCCGGATGATCGGTAACTAGGCCGTGTGACGTCACGCCGGTTCCGAGAATACAAATATTCCCGTATATTTATTTGACGGGACAGAATCACGATATAGCCGATAATTTCCCATGAATGCCAAGTTTTCCTCCAAAAAAAACTAGCTGCTAAGTCGTACAGGTGTTTCTGCTATATTTTCACAAACGTCATATGTTTTCGATAGTTTCATTGGCTGTCTATTTTTGTCTAATTTACATTAAAATCTTCTTTTGAAAATAAAATCATAAAATGTTTGTAACTCGTAAAAAATATTGAATAATTTTCAGACCAATAGACAGTGTTCACTGAAAACATATTTACATTAGGTTTTCGTCATAGGTTAATGTCTAATCATCTTGTTATACGTATCAACGACATCAAAATTCAGATTGTGACCTTAAGTACTCTGACAGCGATACAGAACTACATATTTTCAAAAAATCTAATTCCACCTTTATTTGTAGTAAATGTAAATGCACATGTAAACATGCCCCCACCAGAATTATCAAAAAGAACTTTGCTGTGAATGACATAAGAGGTAACCCAACCAGCCTTCTATAAATTTTATTGTTCAGTGTAATGATCACGTGGTATATCGTCGAACTTTGGCAGGTCAGATGTCGGCGTTGCAGACGATAACTTTGCAGGGATTTGTGATACCTGGATTTCGCTATGTGAGGCATATCATTAGTACCAAAATTTTACATTTCGAAAAACTGATAACATGCACACTATTTATGGTATTATAATTAAAACATAAAGTTGGCAGCTTGACTTAAAGCATTTTTAATATTGAGAGAAAAAACACACTTCGTTGTTTATGTTCAGGCTGATAGTGACGTAATATCTCGCATAATCTCGCGATACATGCAGTTACAAACAGTATCGAAAACATGTCGATCGAAATTGTATGACGGTACTATTAATTTCAACCCAGCGAAAAAAATCGGAAGTTGGCGAACAAAATGGCAGAGGTAAGGGGATGAGAAGCCGGATGCGCATTGATACCTAAACTAATAATCATATTTCAAATTGTAATATATTAATATTCACTGTATTGTGGAAGAAATAATTGTTTATTGCAAAAAGCACTATAAATTTAATGATACAGAAAGTAAATCAATGTGGAACTATATTCTGGAAAGACCTGACATCCGATAACCTCTTATTGTTCGCTGGCTTCACAGCGGATAGAAAAGTTCGCTAGTTTTATTTCAGTCCGGAAACGTTCATTTGACATCTTGCCTCTATCATTAGGCTTAGCCTAAATCCTGACGTGGTTTTGGATGATTTCCTTATTCTGCAATATTTTAATTGTCAGTAAAAGGGAAACTTGGTATTCCAGAAAATGGTAAATCGGTCATAGTATTATGAAAAAAAAGGTCAATGTTTGTCATTTTAATTTTTATGCCTACTTCGATGTGAACATGCGGATGTGAATCTCAATCTGTCGGGTGTCAGTGTCAGTGTCAGTGTCAGTGTGTCTTTAGTTGCGTTGTTACCTACAAGCGAGCTCCATAAATAGATGCCCATTAATTATAGTGTTTTGTCCTGGACAGAGAAGCCGGCCAAGGTCGGCTCTTGTGCCCAGGACAGGCGTGCGCTACAGCAACTTGCTCCGAATGTGCACGTAAAGCCCATTGGCATAGCCTGAGTACTCTGACTGTAAGAGAGCTAGACGGACATTTGGACAGTTATACGCTCTCATTACTGTCAGAGACCAGCCTATGTATTTGTTTGGCAATTCCTGACAACCAAAAAGTTGGCAAAGATTCCCGCTCTAATAGTAATACCACACCAATCCTATGTTTGAAGTCAAATACCTTTACATCCATCATTTTCGAGTTAACTGATAAAAAAAAATCCACATATTAATTACTAATACACATACTACAGAAAGAAATCCGACAGCACCCACATTCAGCTACGCTTCGTGACACTCCGTCGCCATAATTACAAAGCTCGGCGATCTATTTAGACGTAGATCATGTGATCGCCCACTGGGCGATTCCACCTTGTACAGCAGTTACAGGGGCCGTCTCATACCAAGCGACATTACAACATGGAAGAGTTGGCTAATGCCGTTTTGGATGAATTTGGATTTAATTACGTCATTAAACCAAAACAATTACAGATTATTGATTCCATTTTGAACTTGAAGGATACATTTGGGGTGTGTTATCGACAGGATACGGCAAAAGTATGTGCTATGTATTGCCTCCTCTTATGAAAGATAAAGTAAGTAGTAATTTAATTTGATTATTTTATTTTTTATGAATTAGTCATTAGTACAATAGTGGTGTGTGTGTGGGGGGGTTTTTCTTCAACAATTACGTAACGCTCTTGAGGGGATGGGTATCATAAGATGTATTCCGAGGCATTAAGGGGACAGATGGCAATGCTTGTTACTGCAAAATCAAAATTGAATCGGTGCATAGTTCATTCGATCTTTAAAACTTATCTTGCAAAATAATTATAGTTGTTTTGCTATTCAGATCAAACTAAAAAATATTGAAATTTGTTTTGTTCAATGACACCACTAGAGCACATTGATTTATTAATCACTAGCTATTGGATGTCAAACATTTGGTAACTCTGACATGAGTATTGGAGATGACACCCGCTACATTAGCAATGGATCTTTTATATGCACTTTCCCACAGGCTGGACAGCACATACCACGGCCACTGACCAGTTCTGATGCATTGGTTGGAACGACAAAAAAATCTATCGGTTGGCGACTTTTTATGCTCAATAGCAACATCTGCATGTCTGTAATGAAGTTACACTAACCTAAAACTCGTAAAAGTAACACACACACACACAGAAACAATATTATATTCACCTTTTCTCCAGGTGAAAAAGTCTTTGATCTACGACTGGTATGCCTGCTTGGGGTGTGTACCACTCTCTGTCGCTTTGGTGTTTGTCAGGCACTTGGGGTGGCTGGCAGTTTTGTGGCTATGTATGAGCCTGGTTTTTTAACTTTTCTAAATTTTATCTCCACAGTTGACAATTGGGGGTTTTTTGTGTCCAAGGAACGAATCGTCAAACTACATTGGAGACAGACGAATAATTCTTTTTCGGGAGTGACAGTTACATCAAAAACATCACTTAATGTCTGTGCAGCACTGGGCCCACCTTTGAATTGTTTACAAATTCCTGTTCTACGCAACCGTCCACTTTTATTCTCTAAACGTTCTTTACAACATGCACATTCCATCGCAGAAACACAAAATGAAACTAATCCATGTTGTAACGTCGCTTGGTATGAGACGGCCCCTGTAACTGCTGCACAAGGCGGAATCGCCCAGTGGGCGATCACATGATCTACGTTTCGAAATAGATCGCCGAGCTTTGTAATTATGGCGACGGAGTGTCACGAAGCGTAGCTGAATGTGGGTGCTGTAGGATTTCTTTTTGTAGTATGTGTATTAGTGATTAATATGTGGATTTTTTTTTATCAGTTAACTCGAAAATGGTCGATGTAAAGGTATTTGACGTTAAACATAGGATTGGTGTGGTATTAGAGCGGGAATCTTTGCCAACTTTTTGGTTGTCAGGAATTGCCAAAAAAATACATAGGTTTGTCTCTGACTGTAATGAGAGTGTATAACTGTCCAAATGTCCGTCTAGCTCTCTTACAGTTAGAGTACCCTAACCCTAACCCCAACCCAAATCCTTAACCCCCTAATCCCAATCTGAATCACATTGTAATTGTTAACAACTATTATAAATTGCTCTTCTACCTTTTAGATTTCCCCAACATTTTAAAAATATTGCTTTGTCATAGATTCTACATTCTACTTCTAGTTCAATCAACGCACACCTTAACTATCAACCGCCCGGATATAAAGGTGCCAGAAAGCCATTTTAGAAAGAAAAAAAGTCTAGCACACATTCCCCCCCCCCCCCCCCCCCCCCCCCCGACAGTAAAGTGCCCTTTTCATTTGTTAATCGTTTTCTTTGTTGCCATAACCAAATGTAGTACATCACATAATATGCATGCCTTCTAGTGGCTCGAGCCCTTATGTGTATAGTAGGGAACGCGGACACTTTCTAAATATGACAAGAATGACAATGATTTTTGCTGTACTGATGGAATACATTTTAAAGAACTATTTTCAACAAAAACATTTTTAATTGCCCCTAACTTCCCTAAAATGGATATTTTCCATTAAGGGGAAATAACTGTTTAGCAAAAATTGGCACAGTGAAATGTTTTTATTTAAGCCTTATTTTGGGTTTTAATATCTTCTTTTTTTTAAGCATTTACCCTATAAATATTTTCACTAAATTGTTATTAAAAATAGTCCCAAATGTTTTTTCAATCCCCCAAAAGGACCATTCATTTGCCTCAAGAATATGGTACATGAATTGAAGTTCCAGTATATCCCTTTTTAATACGTTTTCTAAATTAAATCAATATAATTTGACATTATCCACTGATCCAAGGGAAGGGATTTAGGGGGTGATTTTGTTGGGTGCTCTTTTTCTACATTGCGTTTACACTGAATACTATAGCTGCCCTTTTTAAACCTTGCAACCTTCCCTAAAACAAATCATGGTTCCATCCTTCATAATATGCATTATATTATGTATATGGTCCTGGCCAGTTTAAGAATACAGTGACTGATATTACCAACATTTTAATATACTTGCAAGTACAGGTGTGGTCAACTGCAGATGTTTAAACATTGAAGATAAAAATGTCTATTCACAATAGCTCATATTGAAATAATATATAAGCTGACCCAACAGGTTTGATTAAAATAGGTCATTTTTGGATGGTCAACCTCATCAGATGGATAAGTTACTAGAAATTTAGTACTTAATTAAAACAAACAAATGTCCAACATTTTGGACCCACAGAAAATGAACTAACAGGGAGATGTGTTACACGCCATCAAAGTTATCTAATAATTCTAAACATCTAAATTTTGTGTTGTAATCAATCAGCAATGGATTAACAACAGTTATATCACAAAACTAGACACTTGTCACGATGACAACACCACTATTTTTCAATAACAAGAGGTGGGCTCCTTAATTTCTGACTTTGCCACTGAATAAAATAAAAAATAGCAATTAAAACGAGTTCTGTGTTTTGTATAAAGTTATTTCAATGTATTTTGTACCAGTTACAACTACTGATATTCTTGTAGTACTACAGATACTTTTGTGCGATTGTTTTGTCTGTGATTAACTGAATTTGCACATTACTATAATTTACTACTAACTTCAAGATGTCTGTAAGCTGCATAACGTCAAGATTCGTCAAAAACATTATTTCAGCTGATCCAACAACTTAAGTTTATTTGTTTCTGATATGATGACCTTGCTAAAGTTCTATGTCACTAAATTTTAAGATCGCTAATATTTTATGATTTATGTTATCTTTACCTCGTTTTGATCGAAATTTATCTCATTTAAGGAATTTTGAGTGACATCAGTAGTTGAGTGTTGGTGGTACATAGTCGAGAGTGGATTCTTCTATAAAGCAGACATTAACTGTCAAAACTGTTTGATCACAATGATGGATAATCACATCATCTACAATCAAACTGATGAGCTAACACAACCACACTTTCAAAAATAATTATTACCCAGTTAATAGCTACTAGAAAGTGTATCACTTCAGATGGCTGCCCTGCGAGGATCAGCAAACTATGTGTGGGATATCACTCAGGTTCTGGGACAGGGAGCTACAAGCATGGTTTATTCTGGACGCAACAAGGTATTGTAAAACACAACAGTTTTTAAGATTTCTTTTTTTTAGGAAATATATTAACATTATTTAGTCAGTGTATTGCATAGCATTATTTTAATAATCATAGATTTTATTACATACATAGTCATGAAATGTATAGATCTACAGAAAACATAATTTGATATTTGGTGAAAAGTCATATTTTCTCTATTTTATTTGGAGTGAAAATTAAAAAATCATTTGTGAACAAGTTGCTTCAGTTATCTTCCTTGTCTAATAATTATTAGTGAGGTCATTTGGCTTTATGGCTGTTCAAAAGTTTGAAAAAAGAGTAATTTAAACAATTGGACCTATAAAGAACGGATGCAACGATGGTAAAATTATGTAAAACTGATTGTGTACAAAGCCAAATAATTGAGATACAAGGTGGACTTCCATTCATGTGTTTGTTTTTGGACCAATGTTTTGTGAGGTATGTTTTCACAGCAGTATCATTAAATGACTATAATTTAACTGTCATTAAATAAAGGTTAATTTTTCTTGAAAGTTCTTTTAAAAAGTCCATTGTCAAGTAAAGTTTCTGCAAAAGTCGCCTCGAAACTGCATAAATATATCATGGCATCACACAATCACATGATTTTGATTGGATGAAAGAAAAATATTAACAAAAAGTGACATATATTGTCAAAAATTTGGAAAGGGTTATACAATAATTGATCATTTCATTGTGTTTTTTTCGAATACAATTTTTTTTATCAACTTATGATGTGGGGAAATAATGTTCACTTGTCATTTTATTAGGGCATTTTATAACGTGAAATATATTACTTTTAATTGCTTGTACAGAATGTAATTTGTGCACAGTTGGGTTTTTTATATGCCAAGATGACAGACCTGTATACATGACATTATATCTTAATGTAATACTGTTTTTGTTTTTTGTTATTTTTGTGTTAAATCATGTGCATTTAAAAAAATCAATACACATCTACTGCTTTCTCTTGACTGAATATTGACAGGTCTGCAGTAGTTTCATGACATTTTTTTTTAATGTGGATAAACACATGCATGCATTTTACTGTAAGGAAAATAAATGTTTAATGAACTTGGCTTGTGTTTTAGTGACAAATCCCATCTTTGATGTGTCTTTAAAGTGACCATGTACTTATCTTTTTGTATGTGACACCCAATAGTCGATCTTATTTTGTGCTGGGGTGTCATTAAACATTCATTAATTCATTCTTTAAAGTGACCATGTAGGCCCTACTTACCTTTGTATGATATCCAATAGCCAGATTGATTTTGTGCTAGGTTGTCGTTAAATATTCATTCATTAGAGACCATTTAGTAAGTTTTCTATTGTCAGTGTTTACTTGTTATATTGCAGCGGACTGGAGAGGAAGTAGCAGTGAAGGTGTTTTCTGCTAGCAGTTACCAGCGGCCTTTTGAAGTCCAACTGCGAGAGTATGATGTCATGAGAAAACTAAACAGTCAAAACATTGTCAAGCTGTTATCAGTGGAAGAAGAGGTTACTAATTACATTGTGTTAGAAAAATGCATTTGTAGTGCACAATGTTATGGTAGAAATAACCTTTAAGTGTGAAACCAACAAACAATCACACCAAATGATATTTAAAATTTAATGTAGTAAACACAATTAAAATACAGTTACAAAAATCATCATTCACAGAGAAACTAAGGGGTCGTCCATAATTTTCAACATTTTCACGAGCATACAAACCGTACGCGGCGGAGGGGGGATGGGGGGGGGGTTAAGGGGCCAGCGTACACTTTTTTGAAAATGAAAAATGTCGATCAACAGGGGGGTGGTCAAAAGTGTACGGTTTGTACACTCGTGAAAATGTTGACAATTATGGACGGCCTCTAATTATAAACAATGATAATCAGATGGTAAAAGTCTTACTAATAGTCTATAGAGAAAGTGCACTATTTTCAGAAATTATTTCTCTTCTGTCTTCAGTTCTCTTGTTAGTATCCTTATACACTTGAATCTTCAACAGCAGATGCCACTTGAGGCTGCCATAGTCTTGGTAGTCGGCAGCAACATAGTCAATACAACTGTCACAACAGTCCACTTTGAGCTCATGGTCTCAAAAAATCGTTGTTGCATTCATTCTTGGAGTAGTCTGTTGTAGTTAGTGGTGAATTCTGCTGGTGTATCTGATACGATTAGAACATTTAGTAAAATAAAGTTTTGGTTTTTGTTTGTTACCCTGCAGACTCTCCATAATAATGTCACTGTCTGTCTTTAAAAAAAAATGATGTATGACATATTGTCTTTTAATGATGTATGACGTCATTAACACCTGCCTTAAATTAGCAGTCAATCAAAATGCACATACATAATAGGATTTGTAAACATTCTGTATTCCAGAATATTCATTAGCTTAATACTCTGTACTACAATGTTATACAGTTAACAATCCAGAATATTCTACATAGTAACAATTAACACACAACTACAATGTTATACAGTTAACAACCCAAAACATTCTACATAGTAACAATTAATATGCAAGCATAAAGGCCACCCAGACCTTTGCAACAAGGTGCAATTTTTGTTGCATGCAACAAAAATCGTACGTCGTTGCATCGTGTGCGCTGGCCTGCGATGCAATTTTTGTTGCATGCAACTGAAATTGCTCTGATCAAATATGTTTGATTTTATTGCATGTAATTGCATCTAATTGCACGCTGTTGCAAACGTGTGCGCCTTCCATGCAACAAAACGTTGACGTAATAATTTAAACTGCCAATGAATGGATAGATAGTGATCACATGACTCAAAATGGCAGCCTCCTGCAGCATGTGGTCTACAGAAAAAGAGGATGAATTAGTGGTGATATGGCAGACAATACCATGTCTTTTTGACACAACATCCCCTGAATATAGCAGTAGGGCTAAAAGGGAGATGTGTCTTGCAGAGATGGAATCTGCGCTTGGAATATCAGGTATGTTTATACAGGTGTTCTACATCAATTGTGTGGTTATATCCTAAAGGACCAAAAAGCGTGTGGGACAAATTAAGTGCAACTTTACGTAAATTCAGTCTTCTACGTCATAACAAATATGTTGTAGAACATATCTCGATGACCACCGTCGAAACAAATACGGAGGAAAACCGCCATTTTGACTGTCACGTAATCACTGCCAGACTAAAATTGCTGGTTGTCGCATGTGTGTGCGGATCAGTGCAACGACAAAAAAGTTGCTTGCAATCATGCAATTTCAGTTGCATGCGACAAAGTTGCAAATGTCTGCGGTGGCCTTAACCAATCAACCAAACATACATATGAATACATGTAACAACAAATAGATAGAAATGTTTTGTAGCTGTTAATATAAAGGAAGGAAGGAAATGTTTTATTTAACGATGCACTCAACACATTTTATTTACGGTTATATGGCATCAGACATGGTTAAGGACCACACAGATATCGAAGGAGGAAACCACTTCATGGGCTACTCTTTTTGATTGGCAGCAAGGGATCTTTTATATGCACCATCCCATAAACAGGCTAGCACATACGGGCCTTTGATGTACCAATCGTGGTGCACTGGCTGGAGCGAGAAATGGTCCAATAGGCCCACCGACGGGGATTGATCCCAAACCGACCGCACATCAAGCAAGCGCTTTACCACTGGGCTACGTCTCGCCCCCCATTAATATAAGGTCATACTTTTTAATATTAAGTAATAACCCTGCTATGTTAATGTTAATGCAGATATAATTTAATTGGTTATATTAGCGGAGCCAATAACACAGGAAATGTGATAGTATAACCACCAACACGTCGACAAATCAGAAAATACTCTAGGGTTAATCAGGGCTTGACATTAAGGATTTTCACACACTAGCCCCTAGAGGCCAGCAAATCTGTAAAATGTAAAGTTACTGGCCCTATATTTAAAACATACATGTCTTTTCAAAATAACCTGACCTCAAACTAAAGGCATTCCCCCTGGAACAATGGATTGGTCCAGAGATTGCAACAGTCACAGCTACAGGTGTTTGTGTGTGTACACAGTTACCCAGGGATGAACAAGATGGGTACAAAATGCCTTATACATGTAGCTCTGATCTTATTCAGGGATCCCATCACTGTTATCATTTCTGATCTGGAACAACAACAAACAAAACATTTGGTTTGCTGTAACCTAGCCCGAGTACTCTGACTGTAAGAGAGGTAGACGGACATTTGGACATAAATACGCTCTCATTGCAGTCGGAGACCAAGTTATGTATTTTTTGGCAATTACCGATAACCAAAAAGTTGTCAACGATTTCCGCTCTAATACCACAACAATCCTATGTTTGACGTCAAATACCTTTACATCGATCATTTTCAAGTTAATAGATTTTTTAAAAATCAGATATTAATCACTAATACACACACTACAGAAAGAAACCCGACAGCACCGACATTCAGCTAAGCTTCGGCAAACTCCGGACAGCAGAATTCTAAGTTCGCCAACCTATATCGTGACGTTGCGTAACATGATCGCCCACTCAGCTATTCTGTCTTCCAGGGGCTGTCTCAAACCGACGAGTGCCTGACAATAAAAAAAAGATAGTTTTTGTGTAACGGCACCACTAGAGCACATTGATTCATTAATCATCGGCTATTGGATGTCAAATATTTGGTAATTTTATCATTTATGTCCAAATGTCCATCTAGCTCTCTTACAGTCAAGAGTACTCGGGCTAGCTGTAACCCAGCTGGCAGGTTTTACATGGGATTGTCAGAAACAATGTGTTCGGTCAGTTGGGTTTTTTTTGTTTTTAATACTGTAACAGTAATTAAATGTTTGGGGGTTTTTTGGGGTTTTTTTTTTAAAGTTAGTGCCTGAAGGCTTGGAATACAGTGAGAAGTATTGTTTCTATTTTAGGCTATCTTTGATAATTAGTTGGATGAGGTTTTGTTTTTATTTCAATTTTTTTTAGCAATCTCTGCATCAGAAGGTTTTAATTATGGAGTTGTGTCGCCATGGTAGTCTACACACAGTACTTGACAGTCCAGAAAATGGTTATGGTGTAGAAGAAGAAACTTTCTTATGTATTCTTAAGCATGTTGGTAAGTTATATTAATAATAATGATGATAATGATAGTAGTAATAAAACTTTGTAAGTTGTTATAGTATTAATTTGATATCGCTAGAAACTACAGATTTACAGTGGTAATCATTACAAGCTCAATTCAAAGAAAAATATTTCTTGGGTACTATTGCACAAAATGTTATATTTCTCTCCTTTTTGTTAAGAAATGTCAATAATTATTTTATTCATTTAGTACAGGTAGGTTAATGTTTTTTGTGTTTTTTATACAGCTAATGGCATGAAGCACTTGAGAGACAATGGTATAATCCACCGAGATGTGAAACCAGGAAATATTTTACGTAGCATGGCAGATGATGGCAGGTTAGTTACAGCAGAATTAAATTTAGTCCAAAATGGCATTTGTACTAAACTGGTGATCAAAAGAAAGTATATCAAAGCATTAAAAAAGTAAATAAACATAATTACGTTCAAAGAAGGTTAGATAGGTTCCAGTATCATTCTACACAGATTAACCAATCACTTGGGTGATGCTACATGTATAAAATGAGTTCATTAATAAAAATATACACTGCGTCGCCATGTGAAACATGATACTTGTGCACATAATTGTATAAAAAATGTTCTGTAGCAAAGAACATGTATCGGTGAACAATAAAATGCCCCAAAACTGCTGAAGAAAGAGAGCTATTTGAATGGTGCAGTTGGGAGCAAGTTCCTCCCACATTGCAAGAATGACAAATTGTGTGAAAATTATCATGACCAGGTTGATGTGACGTTACAGGCTCACTGGCAGAACTGCAGGCTCACTGGCAGAACTGCAGGCAAACCACGAATGTAAAACACAGCGTCACAACAGCCAATCTCCACATCTTACATTTAAGATTCCTCACTGTGGCAGTGACTGCACTTGGTCATGCCATTGTCGTCACACTGACTATTGGGACATTTCCCTACCCCCTGATTTGACCGAGGAAGATCAGAGGGAATGACCTGGGGTGTCATATGTTCTAGAATCGTCACTGTAAGTTGCCGACTACAACAGCGTGGAGTCACTGCCTATCAGCCATTTACAGAGACCACATTGACACAGCAACACCAATGAGCATTTACAATAGGCACATCCAGTTGAGCATTAGCCATGTGTGCTGTTTTCTGATGAGAACAGGTACCAGCTGACTGCAGGACACAGATCCCCATCTTTCAATGAACTGGGATGAGATGGTACAGACACTGAGGGAGGAATGTATTGGGATGAGACGGTACGAGCATTGAGGAATGGACTGGGATGAGACGGTACAGACATTGAGGGAGGAATGGACTGGGATGAGACGGTACAGTCATTGAGGGAGGAATGGACTGGGTTCAGACGGTACAGACATTGAGGGAGGAATGGACTGGGATCAGACGGTGTAGGCATTGAGGAAGGAATGGACTGGGATCAGACGGTGCAGACATTTGATGGAGGAATGGACTGGGATCAGATGGTACAGGCATTGAGGGAGGAATGGACTGGGATCAGATGGTACAGGCATTGAGGGAGGAATGGACTGGGATCAGGTGGTACAGGCATTGAGGGAGGAATGGACGGGGATCAGGTGGTACAGGCACTGAGGGAGGAATGGACGGGGATCAGGCGGTACAGGCACTGAGGGAGGAATGGACGGGGATCAGGCGGTACAGGCACTGAGGGAGGAATGGACGGGGATCAGGCGGTACAGGCACTGAGGGAGGAATGGGCTGGGATTAGCCGGTACAGGCACCGAGGGAGGAATGGGCGGGGATCAGGTGGTACAGGCACCGAGGGAGGAATGGACGGGGATCAGGCGGTACAGGCACCGAGGGAGGAATGGACGGGGATCAGGCGGTACAGGCACTGAGGGAGGAATGGACGGGGATCAGGCGGTACAGGCACTGAGGGAGGAATGGACGGGGATCAGGCGGTACAGGCACTGAGGGAGGAATGGCATCAGGACAGGCACTGAGGGAGGAATGGGCTGGGATCAGGAACTACAGGCACTGAGGGAGGAATGGGCTGGGATCAGGCGGTACAGGCACTGAGGGAGGAATGGGCTGGGATCAGGCGGTACAGGCACTGAGGGAGGAATGGACGGGGATCAGGCGGTACAGGCACTGAGGGAGGAATGGACGGGGATCAGGCGGTACAGGCACTGAGGGAGGAATGGACTGGGATCAGACGGTACAGGCATTGAGGGAGGAATGGGCTGGGATCAGACAGTATAGTCATTGAGGGAGGAATGGAGGCCAATGCTTGATGCCGTCATTACATGCCTAAAGAACTCGTCACACATTGTGAGCCTGCTTGCATTCATGTACATTGTAGACATACATGCTATTGAAACATTGACATTCATTTTGTTACAGCTATAGTAATGCTTATTCACATTTCGTCAAAAGTGATATTGTTTGAAATACATCTTGCCCCTAGTACTGTTTGTATACTGTGATGTTCACACTTGATGCTTATTGAATATACCGGTGTTCATATCTCGCCAGTTGATTATATTTTCACAATATGTGTGTTTTCTGTAATTTTTTACTGTTTCAAAAGAGTGGTTGTCAATTTACTTAAATATTTAAATAGTGTGTATCATTATTTTTTCATTCAAAGTTGAATCCAGTTCACCTGGGGTGCTTGGGTCCTGGGGTGGGACCACCTCAGAAGACCCTGGTGTTATTCCAGCCCCAACCAGTGCCACATGCCTGTATACTGGTATATTGGAGGCTGTGGTATGTGCTGTCCTCTTTGTGCATGTAAGATGGTAAAATATAGAAGGCAGAACTCGGCTTTAATAATAGCCCACTGATGGCAATGTTGAGTCTACCTATGGCAATTTGTAGTCATATTTTAAATGTGCAGAATTGCAAGGTACAATAAAACTCAAAACAGTAACAAGAATATTTACCCCTACAAGTAATACCAAGACCACTTCCGGGTACTCCTCTAATTTAAACTTATTTCTGTTACCCCACCACCATGATTATTTACTCTTTTTTGTTTGTTTTATGGCTTTTTAGTTTCTTTCTTTGGTAATAAATACAACATTCACACATGTGCACGCACATGTTAGTAGGCAAACAACCTTATCATGAACTTTTATCAATTAAAGACTGAACCAAAATATCTACAGTATATTTTCTTTTATTTACAAAGACCGTTACTGATGCGTAATAAGTGAAAGTAAAGCTTTGTTGCTGCATGGTGCTGTCTTAGTGGAGATTTTCTTAGGGTTTTGTCTCAGGTTTTGTACCCTATTAAACCAAGCTTTTGTTCATACACTCGGATGCATTCATGATAATATATTTTCTCTGTTTCTAATTAATATCTGATTGTTTAAGTGATGTTTATCTCACTAATCATACTTTAATCAATTTTAGGGGTGGTTAACGGAATAATTAACGGAATGTCCACAGAAGAGAAAGCGTCATTGTACACATATTGTTAAATATCAGCAGATAATATATCGTGGAGGAGCCTTACCTATGGCAGTAAATTGGGGTAAATTTACCCGACTTTTCTAAACTGAGGCTCCCAGCCTGAAATCCATGTATTTTATACTGAAGCATGAAATTGTCCTATTCTGTTCCATACTGACACACATAATTCATAAGTATAACACTGTTCAGCTTTTGGGGTTGTTCTATAAAATTATGTAATTCAAATTTGGCATAAAATATTTCATTTTTAATACATGTAATGCTAAGACCATCCCTCTAGGGTGTATACTATCAAATGAAATCCCACAGACGATAATAGTAACATATGTGGCTAAAACTCCTACCTGCAGCGTATCAGTCGACATAAATGCCACAAATATAAATGCTACCACCCCTCACCCTTAAAGTGAATCAGAAAAAATTGGGGGTCAAGATGCTCATTTCTGAGATAACGGGTAGCGTCTATGACTACCCTAATTCCGCACAAAATTTTAGTACTTTTTTTTTTTACAGGTACGTACTCCACACATGTTTCAAGCACAAGGCTACTTGACACAGTGGTACTAGATGAAATAAAATTGCATAAATTTTTTGGCCAGATGAAACTATTTGGTTTAGTGCTACCTATACAGATAACATACATTTTTCAAAAAGTGTCCAGCTATGTGTTTTTATGATAACCAGGATCTGATGTATTCTGACATAAACTAACAACCTCACCGAAACTGTTGTTTCTACAGTGCAGCCTAACAATGTACACCTCATAAGGCTTATATATTGCATACAGTTTTGTACAAATGCAATATGTGTCATATTAAACAACAAAATGTTTTAAAATAATACTCCTGAAGATATTTACTGTCAGTTGGGTGTGTGTGTACTCAGGTATATATGTAGAGACAACAAAGATAGTCAGAGTACATCTACCCTTTTAAAGAATTCTATTAAAACACATGCGCTTGACTGATCCCTAGATTATGAAGACCTTAACAGGCACATCAAAGAAATATCAGTATTAAAAAATACCCTGTCACCAACGTGACTACCTGTATGAAGTCCTGAACATTAGTGTTGGAGGGAAATCCTGTATGCTGGGTGTGGGTGTCTTCAAGTCACCAGGTGTGGGAATTTCAAATCCATTGACCATGCTGAGTTTCATAATGAACCATCAAAACCATTGGCAGCCACCAAAATTTCTGACTATATTTTATTTATAGCCTACTGTAGTTGGAGGTTTTAATAGTTGTGATACCTGGAATTATCATGCAGCTTTCACACATTTATTTTTTATTAATTACTGAAAAAAACTATTTTTAAATGACATAATTACCCGAACATCTATTTTCTTGCATTATTTTCTAATCCAGATGAATACAATATTGGATGTATTCCTACAATCTGTAATCCAGCATTTTATTTAGCTAGTAGTACATTGGGTAATACAGCTTTAACAATAAAATAAATTATCAACTTACTCCAAGGCAGATAATCAAATCTGAAAAAAATTGGTTGTGAATCTAGTATAAACTTAAAATGCTCTTCATGAGAACAACGTAGCCCAGTGGTAAAGCACTCGATTGATGTGCAGTCGGTCTGGGATCGATCCCTGTCAGTGGGCCCCATTGGGCTATTTCTCGCTCCATCCAGTGCACCATGACTGGTATATCAAAGGCCTTGGTGTGTACTACTCTGTCTGTGGGATGGTGCATATAAAGGATCCCTTGCTGCTAATCGAAAAGAGTAGCCCATGAAGTGGCAACAGTGGGTTTCCTCTCTCAATATAATATGTGTGGTCCTAAACCATATGTCTGATGCCATATAACTGTAAATAAAATGTGTTGAGTGCATCATTAAATAAAACATTTCCTTCCTTTCATGAGAGTAAACTAAGTGATATTTGATCTGGAGATCTAAATATATGTTTAACAAGCTTATTGTTATGTATAAACAGAAGGCAAAATAGTGACAACAAATTTAATTATGTCTGGTAAAGTTTTCTTCAAATTTCCTTAAAAGTTTGCATAAAACTACGGTACAAATTTGTCTAAAATATAACTTAGCACCCTATAAATATGTCAAAATTACAATAAAAATCAAGTTCTTTACAAATTTGAGTTTTCAGAATTTCATACATAAAACATTAATTATGTCGATGGAAACTAAAGACATTAACCCACTATTGGCACATGTTATTTGTAATATAAAAATAAATTGCTATTAAAATCTTAGTTCAGGTTGCCTATATATACAATACCATATTTAAAAGCAGTTGTATATGGCAAGTCAAATATACCATGTAAAAAGAAATTATTAAAATCTTTACAATATGAATTATAGGTCAAAACCAACTTTTCCTCAGTGCTAACTTTGATTCAAACTCCATTCAGAGCCATGTACAGTGATTATTGTCATGGTCAAGGTCATTGTGAACTTGCATGGTCGAGTGACAGCTAATTAATCAACCAGTTTAGTTTCATTAAATAAAATGACAAAATCATAATAGTTTTTATTATGCACTGAATATGTGCTATAGGGTGTATACTACTAGATGAAATAAATTGACAACCAACACAACACATTTATCACCAATCACAGGACTTGTGGTGTTCACTTCTCTATCAAAAGTTGAATGCACCTCGAACTTTGACCCAGCCGGAAGTTATTTGGTTTAGTACTACCTATAAAAGTATGTAATGCTCATCATTTCATGACATACATGTGTAATTTGAATAATATCTTTTTATATTCTGTATTCATAATAACTTTTGAAATGAAAACAGTGCTGTTCCAAAGATTTAGTCTTTGATAGTTGATAAAGTGGACAATTTATTATCTTTTGTGCACCCCAGTGGTATAATATCTCTATTTTGGGGCGGTCCAAATGATGTTTTATTCTTTCATATATGCAGGTTTTGTGCATCCAGTAAACCACTGACTAATGTTTATCCAGCAGCAGCAATCTCGAGTTATCAAACAGCCGACTTCCAACAGCTGATCCAATAGCCAATTAATTATTTAGTTTGCTGTAGTTGTGTTGGTAAACAAAACAAAGATTTAGTCTTTGATAGTTGATAAAGTGGACAATTTATTATCTTTTGTGCACCCCAGTGGTATAATATCTCTATTTTGGGGCGGTCCAAATGATGTTTTATTCTTTCATATATGCAGGTTTTGTGCATCCAGTAAACCACTGACTAATGTTTATCCAGCAGCAGCAATTTCGTGTTATCAAACAGCCGACTTCCAACAGCTGATCCAATAGCCAATTAATTATTTAGTTTGCTGTAGTTGTGTTGGTAAACAAAACAAGCTTCACCTGTGTCGGTAAACAAAACAAGCTTCACCTGTGTCGGTAAACAAAACGAGCTTCACCTGTGTCGGTAAACAAAATATTTCTGGCTACGCCCCTGTATTTTGTTTCAGTACTGGGGTTAATATTCAGTTCTTTTATAATATTGTTAACTTTAGCAAGCATTAAAGACTGTTTTTTTCTTTTTTTTTGTAAAATGTTTTCTTTTGTATTTGTTTTAACTTTATGTTTCAGCTAAAAACGATGTATTTAAAATATAATTTCAACGTAATTTTGAGGTAACCGATCAAATAACCCATGGGTTACGCAAATATAATTCACGTAACCGAACAATTGGTTACCTAGGTAAAAACCACGTGAACCGACTTCCGGTTACCTCAGATTTCGAAATATTGTCCCCTGTAGAAGTTATATTATGTATTTCAGCTGGGTGTATAAGTTATATAATGTATTTCAGCTGGGTGTATGAGTTATATAATGTATTTCAGCTGGATGTATGAGTTAGATAATGTATTTCAGCTGGGTGTATGAGTTAGATAATGTATTTCAGCTGGGTGTATAAGTTAGATAATGTATTTCAGCTGGGTGTATCAGTTAGATATGTATTTCAGCTGGGTGTATAAGTTAGATAATGTATTTCATCTGGGTGTATAAGTTAGATAATGTATTTCAGCTGGGTGTATAAGTTATATTATGTATTTCAGCTGGGTGTATAAGTTAGATAATGTATTTCAGCTGGGTGTATAAGTTAGATAATGTATTTCAGCTGTGTGTATAAGGTGGATAATGTATTTCAGCTGTGTGTATAAGGTGGATAATGTATTTCAGCTGGGTGTATAAACTGACCGATTTCGGGGCAGCTCGAGAGCTGGAAGATGAAGAAAGCTTCATGTCTCTGTATGGCACAGAAGAATACCTTGTAAGACAACCACTATCTTTCTCATCATACTTCATCACTGTCTTTCTCATTAGTTTTATGAAAATCATTGTTATCTGGTAAATGAGAAAAGAAGTTAGCAATGTTACCTATATATGGAGGGTCCACGGAAAGCCTGTGATGTCTGATATACTGAGATAATTAAATTTTAAAGTTTACAACTCTGTAATAATGCAATCGTTCAACATTTATACCAGCAAGCATGGTTCACAAACAACCCTTAATGATCGACTGTAATTATGGACTTTTATGTTACCTGAGCATATTGATTATTATTCATTGGCTATTGAATGCTAATGTTTCTATTAGTAGCCAAGGGATCTTTTATAAGCACCATCCCACAGACAGGATAACACATACCACGGCCTTTAATATACGTCGTGGTGCACTGGCTGGAACGAGAAATAGCTCAATGGGTCCACCGACAGGGATCAATCCTAGACTGATCATGCAACAGGCTCCATCCTGCCCCCTGCATAAACATTTCTTATTTTCGACTTCTCCAAAATTTCCATCCAAATTTTGTAGCAAACTTACTTGGCACATGGAAAAATAAATTTGTGACTGGTTATTCTGTCTCGTTCCAACCAGTGCACCACAACTGTACAACGGCCGTGGTATATGCTATTGTGGGAAAGTGAATACAAAAGATCCCTTGCTGCATTAGAAAAAATACCAAATGTTTGATATCCAATAGGCGATGATTAATTAATCAATGTGGTGTCGTTAAACAAAACACACTTTTGTCATTCAGAGGGAATGAGGGGAGGGGCCAAAACACACTTGTCATTCAGAGGGAATGAGGGGAGGGGCCAAAACACACTTTTGTCATTCAGAGGGAATGAGGGGAGGGGCCAAAAATGGGGAAAATTAAACCTTTTTTTTTTTTTAATCTTTCAGAAATGCTATATATAATCAAATGGTTTTAAAATATGTGAAAGTTATTGGATGATTTATCAAAGTTGTGAATTTTATTGATATTGGGTCGTCTGTGCCTGAGGAGTGCAGAGTTCTACTGAGAAATGCATTGAAACTAATAATTTCTTCACAACTACTAGTCTAAGACAGTTTACAACTAAATTGGTGGGAAGTGTCCTTGACCCATGGAGAAACAAAAGTGTGAATTCTGACATCTCCTCTGGTTACTGTATTTTGTTGTCATTGTGACCATGGTATATACGACTTGTACTATTGATTCTCTGTTTGGATATCACAAGTCATTCCAGTTTATTACGTGTTTTTAGTGTTTTTAATGATATGACGTATTCTGAGGTAATGTAATCCTAATTAATGATGTATTTTCAGAAATTATCACTCATTGTAATTGCTGTATCTGACTTTCAGTAATTGTGTTGCCAAAACATTTCCTCTTGCTGTTTACTTAGTAATATCAAAATCATCTTGGTCATACAAAATAAAATGCAATTTAACTCTGTCCATATTACTTTGTTGGCTTAATTTTACACCTATGAAACAGTAATTGTCTGTACAAAATAAGACCCGATATGATAGGTGACACGTGTACAAACAAGACAATCGAGGGTAGTCAAACGATGCCTGTATTTACAAACTGTTGGGTAGGCATTACTTAATGTTCATTCAGGCTTGTTTTCTAAATTTTAATATATGTATAATACTCACATAATATTTTATACCAACAAAGAGAAGCACACTTTACAGACTACGTACCTACATGTAGCAGTAGACAGTATCGGCCTATTTTCTTCTCTCAGATAGGGCAACAAAAACATTGCAGCATAATTTACTTCTGAAGCAATATTGATGTGAAAAAAACCCTAAACATCTGATATAAAACTGAGTTATATGTAGATGTTGTCCCCATACTCATTGTACAATGATGACTAAATTCTGAAAGTCTGTTAGTATTTTTGAAAATGTGTGCATGTTATACATGTACCCCCATTAGAACATTGGCCATCAATGTGTGCTAACAGCCTATGACAAATCATAGGCATGGGAAGTGGGTAGAGGAAGAGAGGGCTCTGAAAATAATGCACCACCCATACACCCCCACTCCCCGTCGGAAAATCAAATTAATATGGTTTATACTTGAGCTACAAAGTACTTTTAATTATTATTGTTTTTTGGGTTTTTTAGTGGAAACAATATGCCGGTCTGCAAGCATGTATAGATGCTTTAGCCTCTCCCCCCATTTTTTTTCCCCTAGATCCAGGCCTATAATACCATGTAATAGTTCTAGTGTCACTCTCTCTCTCAATCCCCTCCCCCTCCCACGGTGAGGAAATAAAAATGTGTTGTCCACTGCGGACCATGAAATATGTTCAAGACAGCAGACGCATGTTTGTGAATTTTATCGGGGGGTGGGGTGGAGGGGGGTCTAGACTAATGCTGTTTATAGGGTGTTTATTCATGCTACACAGAAAATATATTGAACAAAAAGAAAAGAAACAAATTTGCTTGTGGGTTGTGCCATGCATGCACTCGTGGCCATGTGTGTTTGCATGACTACTACATTTGTATTACTATTAAAGCTGCTAGCAGAGATCTAACAGTGTCCTTGCTGTTATCTAACATAATACACATATTCAATTTAGAATTCAGCATCCCTAAAAACCTCAACATGATTTTCTAACATGTATTTGCACCATTGTTAAAAATGAGGAATGACTTACCAGTTTTGAAGTGTAGCTTTCTTAATTCAGCATCCTGCGATTTTCCTGGCACCTAAACATAAACATAACCTTCATTATTATAATTGTGCAAACCATGATGTTCTAAAATTGCCTGTACAGTCTGTCTTAGATATAGAAGACCAAAAGCAAAATTCTATTAGGACTAACATCAAGGTATAGGCAACATTAGTTGATGTGAATCGAACCTTTCTCTTGGAGAGGGATTAAAACAAAAATTGAAAATCTGAAAATAGGTTACAGGTGTGATTTTGGAAGGTACCAACTAATTATTATTTCTCAACTTTTGTAGAAAAAATCACCATTCATAAGCAGTGTGATATTCCCAATATACTGGGCAACTTATTATTAGTCAATGATTTATCCAGGGTTTTCCACAAGGGTCCTATAACTGATGGGATTGTGAAAATTAGACCAATAAATAAATAAAACAATTTACTTTTTATTGTTATGATTTTCAGTTATATCATGAAGATAACCGTTCTTAATTTTCTTTGATTCAACTCAAACATGACTTTTAAAAGTTGTACTTATTCACTTAGAATGTTGTACACAGCAATTGCATTATTTTTGGGATTCTGTTACTTTGTTAAATTAATTTATCAGAATAGACATAATTACCAAAATGTTTATTCACCAAATTGGGAATTTATAGCCAAGAAATTGGGAATTTTCAGTGACATTTGCTTTTAGGAAGGGGCCGATGTCCGGTACTGTACAACATGTAAATAAATCCCTATTAGTAGAAAAATAAATGTCTAATGGCCACTCATGTAGTATTCTCTATATAAATAAAATAATGTTTGGCAAAAAACAAACAAAACAATTAGGGTTTATTGGTGTGAATTGGACACTACACTTGTAAGCAGAACTTTTTTTTTTTTAATAACCAATAATAATTTTAAATGTTTTAAATTTTAAATTTTAAAACTAATTAAAAAAAAAAAGGTTATGTGTTGTCTTGGAAGGCAGTAACAAAATAACTTACAAGTCTGAAATTTGGAATTTACATTCACTTATTAATGCAAAACATATTATTGATCGGAAGTAAACATAAGCAAAATTGAACAACTTGGAAATTTATGACGTCATGATGGCTATGTTTTTTTTATCAGAGTACCCAACTCCCCCTGACTTTTTTATTGGTCAAAACAAATTCTTAAGTTCAAGTCCTGACGTGTGCAGTTCTGTTTGTATTTTGAATTGGTAAAAGATTCATAGCATTATGTTGATGAGTGATTGTAGATTTAAAGCTAGGTTTCAAATTCAGTTGTGTTTTAAAACACAAATTGTATATTGAAATCAATCTTGTGATTTTAAACACAATAATATGTGTGAAAAGTACAGTAAACTGTCTTATAAACATTACCCATATTAGAAATAAAACCCAAGATTATTGTTATTTATAGCTAAATTACACATTATATGTAATTTTCATAACAGTTTACCGTCGTGTCCTACAACATATAGAAAGAAAGTTATATTGCAGTAAACATGCACTGTTTGTTACATGTATGTTGTATACTATAGGTAACGTATACATTGCAACTTGTCATTAAACAAATGATTTTATATGTACTTACTCTGTTGCACATTATATCAGTGAACTATACTAATAAATGTACATTGTTCAGATCAAATACAAACATTAGAAATGTACATAAATTTTATTCAATCAATGATTATTACCATATCTATTAATATTAACATACCAGGTGTTACTGAAGGTGTTAATGGCTTTTTTAACAACCTGTGGCAATTCTAGGGAGTGAGACAGTTAGAAGCTGGAGTCCACGGTCTGCAGATCCAGGTCAGGTCCAGGGCGAATCCCTGGTCAAGGGTTCCGGGAAGGGGAGTGGGGGGGGGGGGGGGGGGGGGAATACATGTATCTCTTAATCAAGGATGATTCTGAATACCAGGTTACTTTCACCTTTCGTGAACACCTGATATTACTCTTTTTGACAGTGATTCATGAGTGCCATGATCATTGCCTCTCTCTCTATATATAGATATATCCATTGAGTTCAGCCTGATGCATGTTTAGATTTGATCAACCAGTCTTGGGGGTGGCAGCCAAACAAGCGACGTATGGATGTAGTGTCCTGGAGAGTGGAAACCCGTCTATAAATAAAGCACTGGAGAGCAATACATGGAGACAATCACAACCTTGTCAAAATACCTTTCAACTGTGTTGTGTGGAGATAGGTTTTTGTTGATGGTAAAGGTTTTGTCATTCAGATTTAAGATGGACAGTAACCAGTTCATTCATTAAATTTTTAACATGCTCCTATACCACGAAGGTTTCAAGCATGACCCCCCCGGGCTCGATCACTGGATGCCAGTGACCCAGTCCGGGGTGATCAGTAACCAGTGTCTACCATTTTCAGGCAGTAATTTGGGAGTACAATTATTAACAAAGATGATGAAATAATTTTTACTTTCTGTGTAGCATATTGTAGTTCATGGCACATTTTTGCTTTTTTAACAGTTCCTTTGTTGGCTCCCATTTGTAGCAGAGTATGTTGTAAATTTACAAAGTTTTGGTTCCGATGGATAGTCAGAGTTGCTAATTTTGAAGACTGTGATCAATCAAATACCGCATGAAACCTTACAGATTTTTCTTTGGCTGAAAATTAGTCAGCAGCCAATTGACGTCCATGTAATGAAAGCAGGGGTCTGTTCAGCATTAAAACATTGGATATTAGTAGCACCTGCGAGTGTTTGTTGGTACTGAACAGAGGGCTGGTTTGATATGCTGTATAACTATTAGTAGGTAGTGAATACAGACATCATATAATCGGCATATAATTCCATTCAGCTCGAAAATATAAACTTATGATTATAAAAAAAAATTTTTTTACAAAGCGTGAGATTATATAGTAGTGTTACGTGAGAGCATGATGTTTGTTACAAAATCCATGAGATCGACGACAAATGTGTGAGAGTTGACAATAGGTAGAAGTACACTTTAGTTTGACATGTTTACCTAGAGGTCCTGATTATTGTTGTATCTTTATAATGGATCATTACATCAGATAGGTAGAAGTACACTTTAGTTTGACATGTTTACCTAGAGGTCCTGATTATTGTTGTATCTTTATAATGAATCATTACATCAGATGGGTAGAAGTACACATTAGTCTGACATCATTACCATGTGGTCCTGATTATTGTTGTATCTTTATAATGGATCATTACATCAGATGGGTAGAAGTACACTTTAGTTTGACATGTTTACCGTGTGGTCCTGATTATTGTTGTAGCATCCAGACATGTATGAGAGAGCTGTTCTCCGTCGGTCTCCTGGCAAGGTGTTTGCAAGTACAGTTGATCTGTGGAGTCTGGGTGTGACGTTTTACCATATTGCCACTGGTAACCTACCATTCAGACCATATGGAGGCAGAAGAAACAGAGAGACAATGTATGATCGTTAAGTCTGTAATAAAAATAATATGATCATAGCAGACCTTATTTTTGTTTGCTTTAACTGTTGACTACAATTTAACAATATATTTGGTTTTTGTTGTTGGGGTTGGGTTTTTTTTTTTTGCAAAATAAAATATTTGTTGATAAACCCACAATTCTTATACTAGTAATTATGATTCCTTGTAAATGTACAGCAACCCAGGGATATCCCAAAATAAAACTACATGTGTCGTGTTGGTATTTCCTTATTTTATTGTATTTCTTTGATTTGAATGTTATCCAGGCATTTGATCACAGCTCAAAAGGAGCCGGGTGTTATTTCTGGGGTGCAGAGGACAGAGGGAGGGAAAATAGAATGGAGCAGAACGCTGCCAGAAACATGTCAACTTTCACAGTAAGTTGTCTTGTGTCCAGGTATGGTACTTAAGTTCATGTTTGGATAATTATTTTACTTTTAATTAATATTTGGAGTGCTATTTTATAAAAATAGTATAATGTTCTAAAAATTACACCTCAGATATGTCCATTAAATATTTATCCTCAACATAAAAGACTCTTTAATGGTCTTAATTTGTTTTTAATCTGTGAAGGTATGTGAAATAAAAGACTGAAAAAAAAGAACTATATTTAATTTAATTTTAAAGTAATATTGAACATTCACATTTTAAACCAAAACAAAAATATTCTTTTTATGAAATTTATTAAGTGTGTAAAATAACTGGGGTTTTTTTGTTGTTGTTTTCTTGTATAGAGGTTTGAGGAATATGCTGACACCATTTCTTGCAAGTCTCCTTGAAAGAGAGCAGCAAAGGACGGGACCATTTGAAAAGTTTTTTTCTGAAGCTGAGAATATAACAAGAAAAATTGTGGTGGACATATTTTGTTCCCTGTCAGGGTCAAGTCTTAAAGTTTATGTGGATCCAACAGACACGTAGGTTTTGTTTTCAATATGATAGAAAGTTAAAATTATTTTATAACACTTGTCTGTTGTGAAATTGTAATGTTTTAAATTGTTACATGTTGGATAAGCTAGTATTCCGATTACATTAAAATAGAAATGTTTAAAATCCATGTTACAAATCATGCTTTATAGTTGTACCTGTACTCTGATAATATTAAAACATAACATATGTTGCATGTCCATTAAAACTTAAAATCACATCTTGTTAGTTATGTAATGGTGATGTGGCTAGCAGATTGGAGATGTCACATCAGAAAACCAGTGTACTGGAAAAACACGAAAAGGAAAATTAGCATTTTCCATCATGCTGCATTAATCTGGCTATGCCACAGTAGCAGTTACTTGTAGACCACAACAGTCTATAGGCTGTACTATACTAAATAAAAGCCTTCACATGATATATTTATAAACACAATTCTGACCCATAAATATGAATACTACAACCCCTCCAAAGTATTAATTGAATAAACCTTTCATGGCTATTTATTTATAGGTACAAACAAAAACATAACAAAATGGGTACCATAATTACATGTACCAGGTGTTTGACACCTATTTTATAGGTGTGTACTGAAACATGAAATATTATAATTATTATTCATTCATTTATTAGTCCATGAGCCGAGACCTCAAATATGACCAATTGGTACCATCCGAGGGCACCAAACTTAACTATAACTTTTTGATAGGTGTATGTATCTGGATCTTAAAACACCATGATGGACTTTTCTGCAGGGTAGCTTAAGGTCAGAAAATTAGTTTTAGTAGAGAGGAGGTACTTTTCTAAAATTTTAATAACGTTTCTCTGTATTAATCTGTTTGTCAATATATAGATAGTTTTAATCACACAAACTGAAATGCACTTGTCAACATTCACCAGGAATTCATTTTGAACTATCCCCAGCTAATTAAAGCATTGTAATCCAAGATGGCCACCAATATATAAGCAAATCGTAAGTTATAACAAGGAAGTCATAATTTATCGCATTTTAGATCAACTGGGAAGATATTTTATGCTATTGAATACATTTTATGGGCCAAGGAATTCATTTGTAACAACATCTTGCTAACTGACATATTGCATTATCATTTCAATCCAAGATGGTCATGAAAATGGCCGCCAATAGTAAGAAGTGGCCATATCTTACATTCTATAATATTCCCCAATGAATAATTTATACTTTCAAATAAAGGTTGGGTTTTTTTATTATGAAAACATTTCAGTTCTAGTAATCACTTTGTAATACAAATACATTTTATCACTGCATAAATCCAAGATTCCAAAATGGTTGCAAAAACAAAGAAATGACCACTGTATTTGTTAAGTATCACCTAAAACAATCATTTTGAAACCAACTGCTACATTGTAAGGGTAAACCAATCCTTTTACCAAAATCATCTGCATATAAGTTGCTTCACATGGATCAAATAGTTCACAATGCCAACATTGCTGTGATAAATGGGCATATGCACGCAAGTCACCAGTTTATACGAAGGGTGGCCGAAAAGTTTTGGTATTAATTACGAATGGTGTATTGTACACTCATAACAGTTTGCATGTATTAAATAAAATATGTTTTATGCTCATATGCTGTATTTGAACCAAATACATAACTTGTAGCATATCTCTACAGTCATCAAAGTGACTAGATATTCTGATAAGATGGACAAAATGGGCCTCTGTATTGTCATCAAGTACCCTGTATCTAAACTGAAAGGACCAACTCCAACAGATATCCATGCAGCATTGGTATCAACTTTAAGGGATGATGATCTTTCTTTTGTCACTGTTAACAGTTAAGAGGTGGGCAGCAGAGTACAAGAGCAGAAGAGGGTGTCAAAAATGATCCAAGTCCAGGACAATCTTCAACTGACACTACCTTCAACTGACACTACCAAAGAAAATGTTGATAAAATACAAGGATTATCGACGACTCACCACACATCACATAGCCAATACAGTAGGCATTCCCCATGAGAAAGTTCAGGAATAAATTGGGTATAACAAAAGTTTCAGCACTTTGTTCCAATACACCTATACACCTGTTGCTGCCATGGCTGCTTTGTGTAACTGTAGCTTTGAACTTATTAATCCTCCTCCATATTTACCAGATTTGGCACCACCCCCACCCCCCCCCCCCCCCCACCCCCCCATCCCCCGATTTCTACCTCTTCTCAAACTTGAAGAAAAAACTAGTAAGCATTATGCAAATGATGATGATATTATTTCTTCTGTGGATGACCAGGAGGAAGCCTGCAACACTAGTGTGATCTAGGCACTCGAGCATCGTTGGAAGCAGTGTGTAGACCGCAGAGGGAATTATGTTGAAAAATTAATAACAACAGACACCATCAGTGTAATTCATCATAGTTAGGTTCAGAACATTTCAGCCATCCTTTATACTTTTATCATTCTCATTTTCTATCTCTATATAATTGATATATACTTTATCCTTGCACTGTCGACCAAGACAATTTATTTAAATGTATAATCATGTGACGCCAACATTTCTCACCATAACATGGCAGTTACCAGTATGCTTCAGCTATACCTGGAAATAATCGGCCATCACCAAATGAACTTAGTGGCTAATTATTAACAGGATTAAAAGGATTGCAGCGTTAGTTTTAGCATTTGTCCCATGACTACTAGCAAGAACTGCTAGTGGCAATGGGAAAACGGCAGTGAAACAGGTTGCTTCTCATATGATGACCCATGCCCTTCCAGGCTGTAATACTGCTGCTATAATATAAAGGGTTACAAAAGCAAGAGTTAACAACCTTCTGTCTGAAGCATTTAAACCTATTAAACCTGGGGACTTAGATGCTGATATGGATAAGTCATCAGAAAGGTTACATTTAGATGGTACAGACATTGATTAGTGAAAATATGAAGCTTTACATGTAGACTATGCACCCTCTGAAATCTTTCGATTCAGTACAGCTTTTAAAACCTATTTCGCCGACTGGGTAATGTTGGTGTTCAAGGTGATGTATTTCATGTCTGTGCATTGTTAGGCCACCTAAGATTGGGTTATGTACATTCAAAATCAATCAAGTTTTACTAGGCAGCAACCTTTTTATTGATATTTGATATGGCAACTCCTTTTGGTATTATTGTACGTATTACACAATAACTCGATACATATACTAGAAATTACAGAGAGAAAAGGTGATGTCTGACAAGTTTGATGAGACAAATTGTCCTAGCCATTCTAATCTAGTCATTCTAGTGAATTATCAAGAGACAGCAAATAGGGATGATGAAAACTGATTCCACAGTCTTTAACAAAACATCAGTTATTGACTTTGACTTGGCCATATATCACAGCCAGATTAACATTATAGACTTGGTCCATATGATGTAACATTTCTTCTAGATACAGTAGTTTCAAAATAGATTGGTGCACCCTTAAGAATAAGATGTCAGCATAAGAATTGTTTAGATGACATTCTAGATAACTTTACTTGTAGATATACAGGTATTTGTAATGGATTGAACACCATCAAAACTTAGCAGTTGGATTCAAAACTATTGTTTCAGGTGATGCATACAACATTTCTTTGTTTTTGCAGCCATTTTGTTAACCATCTTGAATTATGGAAATGATAAAATTTCTCAGTAGAAAGTTAATGCAAGAATTGAATTTCCTGCCCCCTATAAAACCCTGTATTTGAAGTAAAAATTATTGTTTGGGATAAATAGAATGTAAGATATAGCCACGTCTTACTCCTAACAACCATGTTCGGGGCCATCTTGGCTTTAAAAGATGATGCAACATCTCAGTTAGCATCTGTTGTAAATGTATTCCTTGGTGAATAAAAACCGTCAATTCCTAATTTCACAAACTTGCTATAATGGTGGCCATCTTGGATGGAAATAATGTTGCAATATCTTGATTAGCTGGGAGTAATTCAGTGTGAATCCTCTCACATCTAAAACACCATCATGAACATCAACAGTTTCGTCATTATTGATAAAGTGTTGTAGATGTTTCCAGTTCTGTTTTGACAGCCATCTTGGACGTCATCTTGAATATTTCAAAATGATCAAGAATACCAAATTACACCTCTCTGATCCTTAATCAACACTTACGACAGATGCAAAAGACAAAAGAACATTGTGGGTACCGATCTACAAGATTTATAAGTGTTTTAGTAAACACTAAAACACTGATTTCTCAGATTTTTTGACCACCTGAATGATAAATGTTAAAAAGTGTGAATACTAGGTAAAGTTACCCTATTGAAAAGTCCATCATGCATTTTTGTTTTGTCCTAGGATGTACTAAAACAATTACAACAGTTTTGTTTGGTGCCCTCAGATGGTACCAATTTTAGGTCTGACTCATGGACTATATTGTCATTTCTATTTCAATACATGAGACAATAAACACTGTATTAGACATTAGTTAGCCTATCCTTATAGCCAAATATACATGTAACAACTTACTGAGCCTGAAGGTGAAACAGAAATTACTTTTCCATGCCATAGCTGATTGCTTATTGTTTTTATTGTCTTTTATATTTACGCAACCCTTGCAATACACTAATTTATATAGTATTTTGTGCTTGGTAAACTATTGTGAATGTGTACCATAACTGAAACCACAATTTCCTTTACAAGAGACAAAGTCCATTGACCTTCATGCCGATCAGTCCATACCTCGCAGAGGAGGAAAAATTATTATAGGGGATGATAAAGTCTTATAGATCAGCAATATGCATGACTATTAGGCTTTTGTAGGAGGTGAACCAAGATTCGGAACACCTCAGCCGATCACGGTTTCTCAGTTTGATTCGATTTAAAAAAAAAGAAAAAAAAGTTCCTACCAATCTAATTAAAATTAGCTCCACTATTACATGTGGATCTAAGAGCAGGCTGTTAGAGCTCATGTCCATTTGACCTTTCATTTGACCAATTAAAACCTTACTTGCAAAATCAATGCCAGTGATTTGAAAACCTTCGAGATTATGCTGAGGGTATATGAAATGATTCGGGTGAATTATGAAGTATGCCAGAAACTAATTACAATATAAAATTTTATATAAAATTTGTTTCAAGACGAGAGAAAAAAAAACGTGATGGTATAGCCATAAAATCTGTTTATACTAGTATACAATCCAGAGTTTATTACTGCACTTTCCCCCTGATTTTTTTCAATGTTGAAATAGACCAACAAGTTTGCCTATTGCATAAATAGTCTCGCACAATATTTTTAGAATTTGTATGCTCCCGAATAATACTATATAAGGCGAAGTGTAATTGGTTGATATTTAAATTGTTATTTATAGATGAAATATCACCTGGACATGGGAGTCCACGCAATGCTGTTAGATCTACTGGTCTACCAGTAGAGCTAATTTTAATCAGATTGAGTTCCTATACCTACAATGTACCCTATTTTTTTCAAGGATGAAAGCTGAAACACATATTTGTTTTTAGGCCTAAGCGGTCTCGAATATCTGTAGGCCTGTAATATGCTTCTTTGTTTAATATCAATTTTGTTCGCTTTCTTTATTACTTTTGTAGGCTGTCCCAGTTGCAGGATTTAATAGCCATCCAGACTGACATAGCAGCAGCGGACCAGTTACTTATTTACCACGGAGAACTCTTCAGTCAGATTGTTGATCCTTTGGCTTCTGTTTCTTCTTACCCACGGGGAATAACCTGTCACAATCCACTGTTTGTGTTCAGTAAAACTGATGACAGTTGTTGCTTTACAAGCATAAGTGGTTGTAAGTTTCACCTAAAAATTCTATTTAGCTTGTTTGTTTTTACTGAAAGCACTAATGAACTTGTAGTATATTCTAGACATTGGTTGTGATCACACTGTCACAAATAGTTTAGATTCAAGAAGTAATGGGATAAATATCAGTACATATATTTTTTACACTCTTTGCTCTTTACTCCCATTGCTGATGTATATCCAGGCATCAGTAGTGTTTTGGTTAAGCCATATTGGACATATAAGGCTGGTAGGTACTGGGTTCACATCCTGGTACAGACTCCCATCCAGAGTGAGTGTTAACAACTCAATGGGTAGGTGTAAGACCACTACACCTTCCTCTCTCTCACTAACAACTAACCCACTATCCTGGACAGACAACTCAGATAGCTGAGGTGTGTGCCCTGGGCAGTATGCTTGAACCTTAATTAGATATAAGCACGAAAATAAATTGAAATGAAAAATGCTGATTTATGAAAGTTGCTAGTACATGTTGTCTGGTGTGAGAATGCCTCTAATAAATGCACGCTGTTGACTGACAAAGAGCAGCCTTTGAAGAGGCAGCTCATGAACTATCGAACACAAGACTACATATTGCATAATGATGTCTCTTATCCAACAGTCAGTGTTTGACCTTGCACTGGTAAGTTCTTGTTGAAGTATTCATGTGTTTTAGCTATATGTTTATTTTCATGATAGTCTCTGAAAGGTTTTGTTTTTTATAATGTTTGTATTTTGTTGTATTTCATATAATATGCACCAGGCTCTTTTTCCTTTAAAAAAAAAATCATCACTTTTTGAAGACCAGCATTTGAGGCCTGGCACTTAATTTTTCAAGCAAATTTTAGAAATAAAAAATAAAAATGTCCAAGTATGTTTATTTTTAAACTTTAAATTCACCTGTAACAAAATACAAACAGTAAACACAATAAAATGAACAAATTAATATACACTTGCACAGATACACATATTTTAAACAGCAGTTCTCTTACTATTATCTGTCTTAAAATTATAAATTAAAATATGTAATTTTACCCTTCGTACCCTCAGGCAGAAACCCTGACTTGTGCTTTTTAACTTAAAATGAAAGCAGCCTTTGAGTTTGTCCATACTCATAGGAAGTGAGGTCTCAGTTAGCAGTTATTTTATTTGGCATTTATTGGAGACAACGTTTTTTTAGGCTTTGTGTATTAAAGAAAATATGGTATCTATGGAATATAATTAGGGAATTTTTCCACATTTTTTGCAGTATCATTTATGCGAGATTTTGTTATATTTTAACTTTGTTTTCATTTATAATTTCAGGCAGTTTCCCCAACATCCAGTCATCTACATTCCTTGACACAGACTATAGCCTTTGTAAAAAGTCTTGTATCGTCTTGTACTCTCTACTGAGAAAGGTAGAAAAACTCAGCTTGCGGGGCCAGCTGGTGAACCAGGCAGTGGAAAACTTCAGGTGGGATTTCTGTATACTCATTCTTCGTGTATTCTTTACAGAATTTCTGTAGGACATTACAAGCTTTGAAATTGCTTTACAATGTGTCAGTAAATTTCTCAACTGGAAAATCTTCAATAAATAATTGGTTGTGTAGTCAATGCTTCATAGTTCTTGAATTGTATGTGGTAAAGTTAGACTGTAAACTTGTCCAGAGTGTGTCTGTGAGCAAAGACAATGAAAATATATGTGGTGATATTTTTGTTCAAAATGTTTCTCTTGCATTTGATTGACAAATATACTGAAAAAAGAAGTTAATAACAACCTTTTTCTTATTTGACTGGCAAGTATAACTTAACTTTTGGCCGGTGGTCATATCTGGGTTAGTGGAGTGGTTGTGCTATAGACGAGGCACTAGATAGAGATTCATGGAATCAACCGCTATTTTAGCAACTGCATTGTGCAGAGATAGGCTCTGATCACGTGTTAGTTTTGTCGTTTACATTACATGTAGGCATTACAAATGGCATTGCCTCTTGTATTTGTTTCGTTTATCAACAAACTTGATAATGGTAACCGAAGTCACAATATGGAACATGGAATCAGTATTTTATTAACAACAAAATACTTACCAGCTGCTGACGAAAACAGCACATGTTAAGAGGCTTGAATTAGGGGAATCATAATTCGGGTTTTACATATATCATGAAGAGGTCCTAATTGGGTTTAACTTGTCCAAATTGTAACTTCGGTTTATTGTATTTACCATTTCTATGAATGTATCTTTGTTGCATGATACAAAAGTTAAAGTTTGTTTTGCTTAACGACACCACTAGAGCACATTGATTTATTAATCATAGTCCATTCCTTGACGTGGTGAGGGAGCTTGTATATCTCAGTGACCCAGAGAGCTATTCCAGTAGGAGCTTTGGCTTCTGTTGGGGACACCCAAGCTGGACTGGGTAGAGGCTAGACTGATATGGACTAAGGATGAGGTAACCCTAACAGAAACCTCGAGTGCTGGCTGAAGTCAAAGGTATTGGGCCGCATGGCACACTCTAATAGACCACAATATCATGCATCAACAGCTATTATGACTACATTTTCCTCCAGGCTCTTGAAAACAATAAGCTTGACAGACTTTCAGAAGCCCTACATCCTATCAACAGTGTCAACCAAGTTGTGTTACAGTGGATCCCTGCTCACTGTGGCATACCAGGAAATGAAAATGCAGACAGACTGGCAAAACTGGGTGCAGCTAAAGAACAGGAGGATAACTGGGTAACATACGAAGAGATGAAATCCCATATTCAATTTCTCTATAGACCTCCCAAACAAACCTACTGTCCTGTCAAGAACAGGTCATCATTTTCCAACTAAGGACTGGACACAACAGGCTGAACCAGCATATGCATAAGAGGTTACGGCTGGTACCTGCTTCCATGTGCTGTGGAAAAGCAGAATAGACAACCGAAAATGCATAAACCTACAGCAGCTGAGGGAGAATACTTGGACAAATACAACAACTCTTCAGAAGAAGCAGTACGGCACAAGAAGTGATCTATAGAGAACAGTATATTTCAGTCACTGCTGGCCTTGACGTGTAGTCAACAAGCGAACGAAAAGAAGAATCTGCTATTGGATGTTAAATATTTGGTCGTTTTGACATAGTCTTAAAGAGGAAACCTGCTATATTTTTCGATTAGTAACAAGGGATCTTTTATATGTAACATCCCACAGACAGGATAGCACATACCACATCCTTTGATATCCCAGACCTACCACGAATCAGGCAAGTGCTTCAGCACTGGGATACATCCTTCCCCCCCCCCCCCCCCCCCCCCCCCCACCTGCATGATGCATATATCCAAATAAGCAGATTTGACTGTATTTGAATTTGGTTGCTTTTGTTTCTGTTATGGATGAAATTTACATATGTATATTAAAATGTTTTCTTGCTGGGGGGTTTTCAGAAAAGAATTGGACTTTAGGTTGATCAAGCGAGAAAGACATGACAGTCTGAGTCACTTTTGCCAAGCTTCGCTCCAGTGGCACCGGACGTTTATCCACATGCACAACCACCAAGTGCGATGTCTGCACATGCTGTATAAAAATGGACAGCTGCATAAGCCGGTGAAATGCTTCCTTGATGACATACAGGAGACACTACGCACATCAGTGGACAGCTGTCAGGCAGCTTCACTGAAGGTAATGTTTGCTTTTCTTGCCCATTGGACTGAATTAGCCAGCCTTTGCACGGTGCTAGATAAATATGTCTAGCACCCCGCAGGGTTACACCTAGCATCTGGAAAATGGGAGTCATCATGACTCACAGGGTTTTATTTTTGGAGTCGTGCATTCAAAAATAAGAGTCATCTATGATATATTTCTTAAATCACATAATTAACTGAATAACTGTCTTGTTTATATTACATCCATACATTATATCCACTATTCTATCTGTATAATATATATACATGTATATCCATTGTTTTTCTTTTTATAAATAATTTAGTGCCTTTTTTTCTCTTTTTATGCATCATTTGGCCTTATATTTAGTCACTCAATGCTGCATGGTAACGTTGCTTTAATTTGTAACATAGCTTCATTTGTGCAATAATTATGACAAACTCCTAAAATATGAGACGTGCTCAACCATCTCCATGTATTAAAAACAATAAAGAACAAGTCGCAATGATCTACATTTGGACAAAGGTACTGGCACACTACATCAACCACACTGGTTTTTACACTTACGTTACGTTAAACGTATTGATATGTTTGGGAACCAGTTAAACCGCTCGGCTATTTTCCTTTTGAACTTTGTAGTTGTTAGGTTTTTATGTACTTAAAAGAAAAAAGAAAAAAAAAATAATAATAATAAAATTGATTCACATCAGAAATATTTTGCGTCAACCATGACACACAGATTTTATTTAGGAGTATTTTAGGTAAATATTGCGTCAAATACCCAGGATTTCCACGTCATGTGAAACCCTGGGACCGGTGCTGGATGATTTTTACATATGCGTGACATCATAACTCATGTTTTACGACAACTGATGTCATAACTGACATTTTTTCAAAATTCTGTTTGCTATTTCACGTTGTATCATTGTTTTAAAAATATTTAAACAAATTAATATTTTCAACTTTATATTTATTGGTAAGTTGTTAGATTTTTATGTCGTTGCATAATGTGGACTATATTTTTCCGCGTATGATTAAATGAGTTTGTAGGTGAAATGTTTACGAATTGTTCTACAATTAACAAACCGTAGCTTACAAAATTAATATTTTGTTACTGTAATTAAATGGACAAAAAAAGAATCTCGGCCCTCACAAAAAACATTTTGTCCCTCGGGTTGGAATTGGCTTATCTATAACTCACAATGGTGATAGATTCTATTATGCTCACATCTCTTATTCCATCCACATATTTTGTCAGTAGCAATATTATTACACATTCTGATCAAAATATTCTGATCTTTGACAAACATTTGTTTAACATGATGTCTTTCGATGAAATATGTAATTTGCGCTAACTGTATTGAAAAATTTATTATAATAAACGTGACTTGGGCAAAGGATGCACAAAACAACCTGTCATATGTGCAATTATCAGAGGCCTAATATTGGTCAAGAGAATTATATGTAGGTCATGTTGACCTGCTTTCAACACTATTGCACACACCAAGAGAATTGTATGTACATGTAGGTCATGTTGACCTGCTATCAACACTTTATTGCACATACCAAGATAATTGTATGTAGGTCATGTTGACCTGCTTTCAACACTTTATTGCACACACCAAGAGAATTGTGTGTAGGTCATGTTGACCTGCTTTCAACACTTTATTGCACACACCAAGAGAATTGTGTGTAGGTCATGTTGACCTGCTTTCAACACTTTATTGCACACACCAAGATAATTGTATGTAGGTTATGTTGACCTGCTTTCAACGCTTTATTGCACACACCAAGAGAATTGTGTGTAGGTCATGTTGACCTGCTTTCAACACTTTATTGCACACACCAAGATAATTGTATGTAGGTTATGTTGACCTGCTTTCAACGCTTTATTGCACACACCAAGAGAATTGTGTGTAGGTCATGTTGACCTGCTTTCAACACTTTATTGCACACACCAAGATAATTGTATGTAGGTTATGTTGACCTGCTTTCAACGCTTTATTGCACACACCATATACATATAGCTCAAAGGAATATTTTGTCTGAACATTAAAACCAGTATCGATTGTTATAAGTCTAATATTTTTAATTGAAGTCCGAACCAAATTGTTAACAACTACGATAAATTACTCTCTTTAATTCCCATTAGATTTTCTCCACTTTTTGTCCAAACATAAGTTGTGAAAAAACCCATTACAATGACAAAGATTCCACATATGACACTGTAACAATGTCACCCATGTTGAATTCGTTGAAATTGCATAGGGCACAATACATGCAATTTTTCACTGTGTACCATTTTGCTTTTTTGTGGAATACTCCTTAAGAGGGGTGGAAGCCTCCTAAGTATGTGACATGATGAGTGCGTTATACGTTGGCGCATGTCATGGCGTGGTTAGATTACGTCATATCAACCGACCTCTCTTTTTAAGTATTCCATAAACAAACAAAATGGCAGACAGCAGAAAACTACATGTATTTTGCAATCTCAGCAACATCGATATCGGTTACATCATTACAGTCTCGTATGTGGAATCTGTGTCACTGTTATCTTTTTTTCATGATTTGTGACGGACAAAATTTGGTAATTAAAGGTAGGAGAGTAACTTATCGTAGTTGTTAACAATTTGGTTCAGATTTTAGTGTTAATGCCATTGACAGATGTAACCAAGTCATGGTGAATTGTATGTTGCTGAATTACTGAACTTCGTGTATAAATATGCATCTTTATATCTAGCCCTCATGTTTGTGGTTTTAACTAAATATACTGGGAAATGGTCTATATTATGTTTTGCTCCTGAACTCTTCATATATAATTATAGTAAAATTAACTTTTAACTAGTAATTTTTCTTCTTATTTTTATTTCTATTTCTTCTTCTTCTTCTTCTTCTTCTTCTTCTTCTTCTTCTTCTTCTTATTATTATTATTCTCTTTGTTTTTCATTGCATTATACAGATAAATGAATGATTGTCTACACTGATCTAGTGTTGAATTTATACAGTCAAACATTGTTATCTCGATGTTGAAGGGACCAGACCAACATGCTCGAGATATAGGTAGCTCGAGATAAACATTATCCCAAACATAAATTTATGTTTGCAAAGTTAAATACACCCTTTTTTATGTGTGTCAATTTCATTATGCTGACATAGTTACCAAGTATACCAAAATGTGCCAGCATACAAGCGAACACTAATACAAACCAATCACTTCTCAATGTGGCCTTTAATTGCTTTGCAACTGTGGCTTTAAAGTCCTCTGTCATAACATAACTTGTGATCTGGACTAAACCTGCTAGTAGGTGGTCAGTTTTTGTTGTTTCGATCCAGTTTCTCACAACATCAAGAGCATATAAAGTCTCCGCCGTAGTAGGTTGTTTTGGTTGGGCAATGGTGTCATTATTATCAGTAGCATCATTGTCGTCATCGTCGTCGTCAGGTGTTAAGGTTCTTGCACAGATTATTGTGTCAATAATGTTGTCATCATCAGTCGCGGTCTTACATGTGTTGAAATGGTCGTCCAGGCTGGCGTAAGTGGCAATTGGTATACACAGTCTGCTTAATGGGATGTCGTCGTCTGAGTTGTATACACTGTCTGGTTCTGGCTGGTCATCAGTTGTACCAAACTATGCGTGTTGGAAACAATTCTTAATTGTTTTCGGCATTACATTTCCCCATGCCTGATTGATTGTGTAAAGCATCGAGCACACAGCAGATATGCTTCTTTAACTTTGTCAACATTTTTTATTCAGGTAGATAGCATGTTTGATAGAATAGAGAATTGGTTCACTACTTCTGACTTTGATTTTATATTCTGTTCAATGCCATTAATTGCTTCGAATTTAGTTTCTGTCATCCTAACAATTAATTTTCATTTGACACCTGTTTTGTTGGTGTGGGTTTTTTTGTTTTTTGTTTTGGGGTTTTTAATACTAGATTCAACAGTTCCCACAGAAGGGCCAGGACCTTCAACAAGTGGTTCATCTACTGGCATATTTTACTGTTTAATAATGCTCAACTTTATAAATGTGGAACATTTTCTGTTATGTGTATTGATTCACTTATAATTAAGTGGCGGAATTAAGGGAAGAAGGAAGAATGAAATGACATATGAAATTAATACCCTAAGCATACGTAAAAAAGGAGTCATTTTACATGTTATTGTTTTATATAATTCGAGAAAAAACAGGAAAGTGCACCTAGGTACACCAAAATATGCTCGAGATAACATTAAGCTTCGTAATCAAGATAAGCATGCTCGAGATAATAGTGATTATTTTTTGTAACATTGCATTGGAAAATTGCCGGGACTGGCACTGGACCTCAAGATACATGTATGTTGGGTACTCGAGTTTACCGAGGTCAAGATAACGAAGTTTGACTGTATATCTGACAATCTCAAACCATGTAAAGATTTACTTTTTATTCATGACAGAAGGAATGAATTTAGAACTTTAATTGTTGGTTTAACTGTTGCAGGTGTTTTCTGATCTCAGTAAAACAATAGACATACTGAATGAGGTCACAACTGCACCACGAGATTTACGACTGTGGGATGAAGCACATGGCTGTTTTGATGATGACAAATAGTAAGATAAACTAATTTCTATCATCATTTCTCATTAACTCTTTTGTAGATTGATAGTGCATGGGTTGGAGGTACTTAACCCATCGATGGGCTATTTTTCACTCCAGCCAGTGCTCCACAACTACTGTAACAATGACAGTGGAATGTACTATCCTGTCTGGAATGCTGCTTATAAAATATCCCTTGTTGCTAACTGGAAAGCGAGCCCATTGTGTCACATCATCATCTGTGTGGTCCTTATTATAACTGTAAATTAAAATGTGTTGAGGCCTTCTTCTGTGTTTGCTGCTTGTTTAAATTATTAATACTTGATGATACTAATTATAACAGCTAATTACTATAAGTTATAACAATTTTTGAGAATCATTCAGGATCCACATCTTCCTTCGAGATAGCGTGACATTTGAGAATAGGAGTCATGTGAAAAACTGACATAGGTCGGCAGCGATACGTCCACATTATGGATGAACATTTTTCAGTTTGTGGAAACGGTGAATGCAAAGCTAGCTCTGTTTGAGCAAAAACTTGCTGATGGTGATAAGCAGCGAGCAGGTTACCAGAAGTCCAATGTGATTTTACTGCATTAAAAGACTTTTTGCGAGAATCAAGTTGTCAGCCGATCTCAAGCTAAACGAATAACGTTGGGGAATCCAGCGAGGGTGTTCATTGTTATTTCAAAATGTGGTCGTTAACCTGAAACTTCATTAAAGTGCTGTTCCAGATATATGATGTATTGAGCAATATCAAAACATATTGTTAAATTTGATTAGAAAACGTTTTTTTGTTTTTTTTAAATTATATACTGATATATTTCCGACTTAAAAATATTCCCCTGAAAAAAATCAGCTGAATTCATTTAGGGAATTCCCGTAAGATTTGACCCATGACGTAAAGAAGGGAGCTCCTTTCGATAACCAGCTCCAATGTTCATTGCTTCTTTTGTGTTTATTATGGTATGGTGTATTGTTGGCGGTTGTAGCAATACAAAAGCCGATGAATTTAGTCTCATGCATTTCCTAGTAATGTTGCTGTGAGAAACCTGTGTGTGAATGCGATTAAAGGGAAAGTAAACTAAAACATGAGCCTTACATATTGGAAAGATGCATACCCGGATCACCAACACATACTGACACCTTAACAAATGAAAAACGCGTAATTTTAGTGTTAATAAAAAAATGTGTTATTCCTTCTAACTGGGGGCAGCCGTTTTCTTTTCTTTTCAAGGAGTCCAGTACTTTAGCTTGGGGCGAAGTGACGTCAGCTCCTGACCAACTTCTGTATGCACAGTGTAAACAAAAGCAGTATAATTTATGACAAGGCGCTTCTCTTTGATCAACCTGACTTGGAAAACAATATAAATGACATGATAATATAAAAAAACTATTTAACTATTTAATATTTCAAGTTGCATTAACAGAACAAAATGGGGTTACACAGGGTTTAAGCTGAACTTAAAAACATTATTAGTAATTTGGCTAATTTGACCCAAAATTCTGTAGCCAAATTCAGGTTTCAATTGGCCAAAAAAATTATGACAAAATTAAGGCTCTTTTTAAAGTAATTTATTTCTAATCCATTATTTCTGAATGAATATGGGTGTCCCTGCCCAGTTACTACTTTAATGTATCCATCAGTTCTGCCCCGTTTTAAAATCTACTAATTATATATGTGTGACGATAAAACAAATATTACATGCAACTAAATCGCAATCACCTGCCGAGGCTTACTGCACTCAGTTTATTGCTATTGTTAGGAGTTGTAATGACAGTACATTGTTAAATATTCAGCAAAAATAAAGATAGAGATAAACAGTTTAATCAGCGTTTTAACGATCCTTTATGATATACCCGGCAAATGGTATTCCATGAACAGTCAATCGAGACTTGTCGGCTTTTACCTCATGCAAGAAATCACGTGACATCGGCCACATGGAGGAAGCAAACAGGAGCAAGCTATTCCGATTGACAAAAATAAAGCCGGTTACGGAATCCAACAGAAGTGGCTAAAAAACAAGCATGCACAAAGTAGATGTACAAATAACAAATAGTGAGACTAATGTTGCGTTTGTGTTTACTCGGAAGTTGTTATATCTAACTTGTAAACTTATTTCCGACTTGTATGCGTTTTAATGTATTAACAAATACTCCTCAAAAACAAATAGCGGAAGATAATGAAAGAGGATTTTCGAATTAGCTTTTTGGCAATTTGATAATGAAAACGACAGCTTAAATCCTGGTTACAGTATTTTTCTCTGTTAAATGATCCAAAGGAAAAATGTACACTATTAGGCCTATTGGTATTCTACGTTGGAGCAAAAACAACAACCCACAATACCCAAGTGATAATTTTCTTTTCTTTGGGACTACGTAATTGGTCAGTTTTGTGATTTTAGATGGGGAAAGTATATACTTAATCAATAGTTTTACAGAACTATTTACAGTAATAAACCATGTCCATTACCATTTTAGTGGCGACAAGTTATATTACACAATACCAATATGTATTTTTGTGTCTAGACTGTGACAATTAGCTTGTCTGGTTACCAATCAAATACACACCTGTCAATCAAGAATCACAGGTAGAGGCAACTAACAGAATATACCAATTAACTAAGAAAACACTCTGTGTATTATTTCAGGATGTAGGTTAATGCATGGACAAAACATGGTATAATTATTTCGACTTGTGTAGCCACTTTGATAATGGTGGTTTATTTTGTATTGAAAAATAATATATACTTATTGCTGGCTTACTGGGATGTATTTTATTACAGAACATTGCAATGCATGACTATTTTATCATCCGCAGAAACCAGGTAGATTTGTTTCTCTAGTTGTAAGACTCATTCCTGATGTTACACGTTGAGTATTACATAACCCACCAGCTCACCAGAGGGAGTATTCACTGGAATGGAACAAAATGGCTGCGCCCGTTATATATAATAGCTGTCACATTTAACCATTTTAATAATATACTTGTTGATATTAAGCAATAATGTGCATTATAGATCTTTGAGTATGCATACCAGTCCAAAAGCCTTGCTTTAGCATTCCTTTAAAATAATGTGGAAAGACTGGACAAGAAGAAATGTCCGAGACCATTGCAACCCTTCAGTTTTGATTTGTTCGAACTGGCTTGTTGGCTTAAGCAAGACATGGGAATACCCTATGTTATTGGATTTTAAAGAGATACCATACCAACAATTTTTCTGCCGACACCATCCACACAGAAATGACCTACAGGGGTGCATATTGTCAACATCCCAAACTGCGTTCAGTTTCTTTTCTTATGCATGGTTCGTGCAATCAACATCTGATTTGTTGTCGTCTGCTTCTCATTCATTTGTGAGGTTTTTCTTTATAGTTTAAGCAAGTATGTATCTATAGCCTAGTTGTCCCATCCTCCTACAAAAATGTGGGGATTTTTGTAAATAATTTCAGTTTGGTTTGGCATAAGAAGAAAAGTAAAAGTGTTTTGAAAATAACAAAAAAAGACTATTTTTGTGTGCAATTTGTAAATTCCATAGTGTGAAAAAAAGGCGTTCCCTCTGAGACAGACCCCTAAAACCATTAATTTTGCTATACCTTCCCACAGGGAACACCTTTTTTCATACTATGGAATTTACTACAACCCCTGCATTTGCCCATGGAGATAGCGGTGGAGTTTTTTGTTCTCTGCTGCAGTTCTTTTGCCGTGGATTATATTGCTTCTTTTTTTTTCAAGATTTTTTTTTTCCTTATTGTTAAAAATAAAATATACTTTGTGAACTGAAAACAGATTAAAAGTAAATATTAAAACAGTAACTGCACTGTTATTACTAAGTATCTGAATCTCAGCGTCATTGGGTATGATCGTAAATACATGTAAATTACCCACATTAAGCTGTATCGTAACAGTTGTTCTTAATTAACCATGCTCAAATCAACTATCTCCAGGATGAATTTGCATCAATTGTGGTGAGCAGTCAGTTTGATTCTACGACATCAAAATTGTTTCGTTCTTTACAGAAGAACACAGCTGGGCTTACTTCAGATGCCCTAGAAACATTGCGTTCCGCTGCTGTGTTAGTCAGTACAGCGTTAGTCCCAAGGCCAGTGGACGTGTGTGGGGGGTGGCGGGTGGGGGGTCATTTCTGCAGAAACCGGAAACCAGATGTTTAATCCAATTGTTTAGAACAGTTAATTTCTGTAAGTTATTACAATAATTTTTTAAGAAATGTTAGGGATCCACTTCTTCCTTTGAGATAGCATGACGTTTGAAAAAATGAAGTTTCAGAGAGAGAGTTTACTGTATGTACATGTATATTAAAAAATAAGGTGTTTTTTTTTACAAACCCCAAGACAGTTTAATAAATAAATAATTAAATATAATAATGAACTTAGTACTATTTATTGTCATGTTTTGGTCCCTCAAGACAAATTTAATTTGTTAGCCACTAAATTTAACAAAATAAATGTTCTTTAAACATTTGAATTATGTTATGAAATAATTGAATTACATTATAACATATATGAGTGAGATTAGTGTAACTTAAAGCAAGTTAAAGCATGTAAATGGTTGTTTTCAGTGTTGAGCGGGTACAGGTTCTCGTTGACCAAGCCATGCTGGTCTTTGTTTTGTTTAAGGACGACAAGGCAAAAAAAACTCTCAGCTTCAATGAAGATCAAATTCATAAGTTTGAAAAGTAAGTTAATGATGATGTAGAAATTTTTGGAAATTTACATATTTGGAAAATTTTGAATTTTTTTTTAATATATTTATTTTAAATTTAAATTAAAAATGTTAAAGTGTATTTTCTCCTACAGTTTTGATCAGATAGTTCTAAAACTTGGTACTATGATTTTCTGGGGAAGTCTTTAAAAACAAGTCTATAGACAGATATTTAGAACATTTTGAATATTTGAATTTTTATCAAATTAATCTTCTCCCAGAGTTTTCATTGGATAGTTCTGAAACTTAGTATCCTCAGGGGCAGTCATCACAAACAAATTGAGAGAGATTTTGGAAATTTTGAATTTTTAAATATTTATGTATAAGATTGAAAATTTAAAAGTTTATCTTCTCCTAGTTTTGATTGGATAGTTGGTATAAGTATTTTCAGGGGCAGTATCACAGAATAATTGCGAGATAATTAGCAGATATTAGAATGTGCATTATCTCTAACTTAATCTTTAATTGTACTGTTTTGTATTGTTTACACAGGAACCAGTTAACTGAAATATGTGCAAAAGCCTGTTCACTCGTGGAGAGTGCCATCACTAAGTCCAAGGTTCAGTTTACAGAATACAAGAGCTGGTTTTGGTAAATTAGTCATTACATACTTAGTGTTACATTCTGCTGATGTATTATTGTAATAGAATAATTAAATGTCTGCTTCAATGACAGTGGATGGTAAATTATTAGACATACATGTATATAGCACAATAGTAGGTGCCAAACTGAGTTTCATTCACGTTGCATATTTCAGGATCATTGCTTAGCCCAAAGCAACTGCATTGGCATTTGAAAACAAAACTCTGTGTGAGTACAGAGACTAAGCTGAAGTACTTGCGTAGTGGATGTTTTACATAAAAAGTAATAGTGGATGTGAATTACTGCACCCTGCTAGTTAAGCCTCATTTTCTCTTTTCAACCAGCGAGGTCTTCAGATATTTATTCTCATGTAACCTAAATTTCAGCCGAGCACTGAAATGTCTGAAGAGTGTTAATCAGCTATCAGCAGCCGTGAAAGATTTGTCTGAACAGCAGACCAGCTTTGTAGAAGGACTGAACAGTGTAAGTGCTTCAAACATGTCATTTGTTTTAATATACTTATTGTCTTTTAGAAATGTCATCCACTTTGCAGCTGGTCTGAACATTATTACAAAAGAATGGATCGTGAACTATTCAGTTTTAGCTAATTAAGCAGAGATGTCATGGCCGTGAGGCCTCGTGTTATAAAGTACACACTTTATTGGATTCTTTTACAGAAAACAAATAAGCTTTGTCAGTTGCTTTAATGTGAATCATTATATCATAAGTGTGAATCAATATATCACAACTGTGAATCATTATATCATAAGTGTGAATCATTATATCATAAGTGTGAATCAATATATCACAACTGTGAATCATTATATCATAAGTGTGAATCATTATATCATAAGTGTGAATCAATATATCATAAGTGTGAATCAATATATCACAACTGAATCATTATATCATAAGTGTGAATCATTATATCATAAGTGTGAATCAATATATCACAACTGAATCATTATATCATAAGTGTGAATCAATATATCACAACTGAATCATTATATCATAAGTGTGAATCATTATATCATAAGTGTGAATCAATATATCACAACTGTGAATCATTATATCATAAGTGTGAATCATTATATCATAAGTGTGAATCAATATATCACAACTGTGAATCATTATATCATAAGTGTGAATCATTATATCATAAGTGTGAATCAATATATCACAACTGAATCATTATATCATAAGTGTGAATCATTATATCATAAGTGTGAATCATTATATCATAAGTGTGAATCAATATATCACAACTGAATCATTATATCATAAGTGTGAATCATTATATCATAAGTGTGAATCATTATATCATAAGTGTGAATCAATATATCACAACTGAATCATTATATCATAAGTGTGCAGTGCTAGCTCTGGGTAGCTATTTTTGTTCGCCAAAACATTTGCCAATCTTCAATTTCTTTCGCCAATCTAAATATGTATTCGCCAATTACATTTTGGCATTTCAGTTAAAATATTTTGTTTTTAATCCTGTTCTTTATAATAATATAGGACATGCTAAGATGTACTTATTATTCAGTTTACGTCTTGTATGACACTGTTTTAGGGGATTATTGTATGGCAGATGTTTCAACCAGAAAAGAAAAATTAATTAGATCTGCTCGAATTTTAGTATAAACCATCCGCGTATTAGACCAAACTCTGTGGTTATCGACGGCAGTGTGTAAAGCCCCCCCCCCCACACACACACACACACACACACACACCGAAAAAAAATAAATCCCGATGCATATATGATAAAGCAATGAATAAATGTTTTTATTAACAAAATTTAAAAAAATTCAGATTGCTCCAAAGCCACTGGCCTATATGCATATATCTTAATAAATAGATGTATTATTGTATATATAATAGAACAATCTTATTATTTTTAGAAACAAAATGACCAGACAGGCAGTTTTATTTTATGAAACAAAAATTTATATATATATATAACTCTTGATCATACCCTACCCCATGACCTCGTTTTGTAACTACCCTCCAAACTTACCTGTATGATTTATTACTCAGTTTACTGAATACTGTTCATAATTGTTTTGGTGTCCAACTCGAGAGTATTGCCAGTCACCCAAAATAAAGACAAAGGAAACGTCTTTATATGTTATTGCTATCAAAACACTGGCTCGCGACTGATTCACAAGTGGAAAAATGCTCATTCAGGTTCACGCCGGTTTTGAGAGACTTGTATTTCTGTGCATGTTGGCGTTTATATTATATCAGTAGATATAGCAGATATGAATTATAATTTCACAATTTAATATGTTTGAAATATAATCTGTAAACGTAGAAAGGTTAAACTAATAATGATTGCATATAAGTGAGAAACAATGTCTTCCTCACCAACGTACCCACTTCGTGGAAATGAACTCAACCACGTGACCTAGATTTACAACATAACCGGTACGACAAAACATGACTAATAAAATTTTAAACTTGTTGTCGCTAGTAATCAAACATTTAGTATCAACAATGCAACATGACTTAAAGAGTATTTAATTTTATTTAATCACGTTTTCTAACTTTATGACAAGCAGCTGGCAGTACACTACTGAATAGTAGACTGGCTCACAGACATGCAAATAGCGCTTATTTACACCATGAGTCGGATCAACAGAACAAAACTGGTTGAAGAAATGTTTGGTTCTAAAAATCAGATGCGGGGGGGGGAATCTTTTGCAAAAAATTTCGCCAAACCGAAAATTCTTTCGCAATTTTTTTTTTCTTTTTCCGCAATTGGCGACTTTGGCGAACGACAGCGCGAGCCCTGGTGTGAATCATATCATAAGTGTGAATCATTTAAGGATTGTCTGTTATTTCTTTTACATTCATCGGGGTATATATAAAAAAAATCATCTGCAAACTGTAAATCGGCGAAGCCTTTCTCACATAAGTTTGCGGATGATTATTATTTTTTTTCATACCCAGATGAACGTAAAAGAAATAACAGACAATACTTATAATTAAATTTAAAACATACTTACTAATAATAACATTAAAAGTTCATATTTTATTTTATTTTATTTTTTTGGTTAAAATAATAATGCTCAAATTACCAATATAAAATGACGTCATCAGGTTCCCTGACGACGTAATGTTTACATTCATCGGGAAATGAACAAACTCCTGTTGCTATGTCTGGACCAATGGGATGACGTTATGTTGTAATGAATGTATCAGAAATTTTATTATTATATCATAACTGTGAATCATTATATCATAACTGAAATTTACATAAAAATGGCTGTATTGAAATGCTTTTCATGTTTGTTGCTCTATATTTCCGTTTATAACTGTGTTTTGAGACAGTTCAGCAAGAGGTACGTGAATCTATGTGAAGATGGCATTAAGAGACTGGAAGACCACACAGGTGTCCTGTATGGTTCACTCACCCAGTACGACAATATTCCAATGCAAATGAAACCCACTTCTGTGATGATGAAATCTGCTGTTGAAAATAACTCTCGAAAGGAAGTGTTAAGCAATATTCTGGATGAGTAAGTTGAAAATGCCATGATCACGTGTTTTGTAAAAATAAATGATGCATTCGAAATACATGTAATAGGAGTGTCAGATGTAAAACAATTGTTGGTAGTCATAAAAAAATTACCTATTATTTACCCATACATGCAGGCTATTATTTAAATCGAATACAATACTGCAGATCAGTAATGCCATCAATGCAAATAATGTGAGTCGGCATCCCCTCTCTACTCAAGAGTATTAGGTAAGTGTTGAATGGTTCCTAATTCCAAGACATTAGTTTCTTGATTTATAGTAATTTGGTTGCTGCCTGATGTTTCATTTCTGTCACCCAAATAAAATATTAATTGATTTTATTATTAGTGCCCTACCGGTCCAAATAGAGTTGACTATAGCATCTGTCTCTGTCAGTCTGTCTGTCTGTCTGTCAGTCTGTCTGTCTGTCCTACATAGTTTTCCAGATGGGTTTACTGAACTGTAAATTTGTGTATAGTTTTATTATATTCACTACAAATCAAGTTTAACTTTCATGACGATTTACCCATTTTTTTTACAGTTATGGCCCTTGAATATAGGCGATACAAAAATGTGTTGGGCCTGGTAGGAAACATGTATTGCTTTAGCAGTACTCAGAGAATTCTTGTTGTATTTAAGTAAATGAACATGCGCAGTCTTTGACATGAAAAGATGCAGTTCATATTGCTAACACTGCTATTGATAATCATAAAATCGCTTTTTATCAGTCTGTTTTTCCACGTCATACACCAAAACCATAAACATGGGGAAACAGCCTGAAATGCATCGACAATGAATATATGAATTGTTATTCAGAATTATTCCCTGTACTTGCTGAAAACAAGACCATAGACTGCATTACCCAAGACATTTTTTAATACACTTTTATATTTCTGTAAAATATATTTAGTTAACTGAAACATTTCTCTGTTTCTTTTTTTCATTTAAATATTTTTGTTGTTGTCGGTCAGTTGAGTGTATATTTTGCTAAACATATAACATTCCTAATTTCAGACTGAAGACGTCTCGCACATCATTGGAAGAAGTAATGCTTTTGATGCATGAAAATACAACTTTGATTAATAGGCAAGTTCTCGACTAAATGTTTTTTATAACAACTGGATATTTAATTACAATAACACAAATCTTTACATTGGACACTAATGTCCAGTGGTTTTAATATCAGTAATATCAAACCTCTGACTCGAACAGAACTTAATTATTGTGACAGGTTGTATTATGGTATGGCATTATCTGTACGTTCATCCATAAACTTTTCATTTCCGGGCCACATCTTCCTTATCAGTTCATATAGGATCATCAAACCTCGTATGCAAGTAACTAGGTTACCATGACCTACTTTTCATGCATTACTGCACATTAAAATAAATCCTCTTCCGGGCCACATCTTCCTTATCAATCCATATAGGATCATCAAACCTTGCATGCAAGTACAACTTGTGATGGGTATGTTGCCTACCATAGCTAGGTCACCACGGCCTAGCCTACATTTTATGGGCATATCATGTACCTCACTGGTAGTCTTGTCACAGATATTTTCCTTGATTTAATGTTGAGAATTAAAGGGCCTGTCCTCAGTTTGCTGCTATTTGAACATGTTCCCAACATGGCAGTGTATTATCTTGTCTACAATATCACTGTCTGTATAGCCAGTGTGTTGTTTCTTATTGTCTAAACTAGCGTTTATCTCATAATCATTTCATATGTTCGAAAAAATATCTACCATATTTTTTGGCATATAAGCCGCTACTTTTTTACTGTGAATTGTCAGGGTGCGGTCTATAAAACGGTGCACTTTATTGCTGAATTTTACAGTAACCACTTTGCGTATAAACCGCACTTCTTCTTTTTTGAGTACTAGTAATTTTTACTTGTGCACTTTTTTTGGTTCACGCTTTGTAATCATACTGGAACAAATAAAATGTTATCATGTATTTTTTTTTTGTCTTTGTAACTAATGCAAGATTACGAACAATGCATTACCAAGTTCTTTTTCATATTTTTGCAAAAATTGTGGGGTTTGTCAATGGTGTGTTTGTTTACGAAACTTGCCCATGAGATGAAAAGAAACTGAAAGCCACACATGCAATCATCAATTATTTATTGTTTGAATTTAGGGGAGAATGGATCTCTATATTATTATTAAATACAAACAATAATTAACTGTAATTAAGTTTGTGGCTTTATTTTATCCGTGGATTATTTAAAGGTGTAGTTTATGTACGGACGAAGGTCGGAACTTGGTCTGAAAACAAGGTGTACGGTTTATACACCATTGCATGTAATAGGCCGGAAAATATGTTATTAGGAAATAAAAAGAAGTTTAAGCTACTACAGACAATAAGTCAGTCGGAAACACACTGGATACAGAGACACTGGTATTCTAAACCGGAAACTCTATTTACCGTAGTCGGAAACACACTGGATACAGAGACACTGGTATTCTAAACCGGAAACTCTATTTACCGTAGTCGGAAACACACTGGATACAGAGACACTGGTATTCTAAACCGGAAACTCTATTTACCGTAGTCGGAAACATCTTACAATGGCAGCAAACTCGGCAGTCTCTTTAGAAGCACTTTATTAATAACATAGTCATTCCTACTTAGTGAGTTTTAAATTAATGTTGCATACTTGCAATCCCGATTTTTTTACAATTTTTTCGGCATTCCGGAAGTTTGCAAAATTGTCACAATTTCCAAAGATTGTCCTGATAAAAAAAAAAATGAAAGTGACATTTTTTTCCCCCGTATTTTTGCTGTGCTGATTCAAACTTCCTTTTGTTTCCTCATGTAAAATGACACCAAAACATGAAATTGCATCTAATTTTCAAAAACAATTTGGGGGGGAGGGGAGGGGGGGGGGAGGCATGCCCCCGGACCCCCTTGAGTCATTTCAGGCCCTCAGTTAGAATGTCCCTCTTTTCGCTTTCCAAAAGTTGGCAAGTATGATGTTGAATGATTGGGTTTTTTCAAAAGTGTTCATTTTTAAAGATATGTAAATATGTGTATTAAGTATTGTAATGTTTTAAAGTAATAAGCAGGTCAAATATAAGCGTTATGTTTTGGAAAGATGCATAACCGAACCGTCAACACATACTGACAGTAATTTTAGAAATAATTAACTTAAAACATGATTATTCCTGCTTACTGGGGGGCAGCCATCTTGTATCTTTTCGTCACCTCCGGTACTCCATCTTGGAAGGGAGTGACGTCACCTCCTGGATTGTATAAACTAATTATGATGTACAGAGTACACAAACACAGTAACACTGTAATTTAAGATGAGGTGCTTCACTTTAATCAGCCTCACTTGTAAAACAACATAAATACCCAGTTAATTTAATAAAGTATTAACCAAACATATTTCTATGTGTATTAACAGAATGAAATGATGTTTTAATATATTTCCCCTCTGTAAAAATCCAAAGAAAAAAATACATACAAGTAGCAGTACATTTGAGCAATAATGACCACTTGTGATCACCAGTTTCCTTTTCTTTGCTGCTACATGATTGGTCAGTTCTGTGTATTACAGAATTATTTATAGTTGGATAACATTTTTTGCACAAAAATAATCCCTTTCAGTGTACTCTTATTACTGTACAAACATAAAAAGCTATGTAATACAATTATTGTTTATATAGTTAGGTCTCACTACACAGATCACTTCTAGGTGAGAGTTCATTCATCATGGTCCACTATATTTCATAATTGTGACACAAGTTGTGGTTCACATATTCACTTCTAGGAAATGGTGAAGAATTAAAACCATATGTATTTGTAATGGTAAGCCTTCTGGCTGTATTTTGCCCATGTTATTTTTTGTAATAATGTGCATTGACCTTTTGGGACATGAGTGTATAGCGTAAGAGACAGCCGAAGTGAATCGGTTAATGAACCACCTGTTCAGACCGGTATTACAGCCAGATGCGGTCGTATAGCAAAAAATTGAGATAGAAATGTTCACAATTTTGGGAGTGAAAATAAATGCTTATATAATGTATGTTCGCAATGGTGTATGTTGTTAGTGCCAGCGAGAACCCGTTCTATTGGCAATCTTCATTTGAAGTTGGGAAATTTAACATGGGTTTCAATGGCAGATGACATCTGTTTAGTGAGACCTTAATACGTCTTTTCGTTCACTTGTGATTAATGTTAAGGGAATGAAGCAAAATGGCTGGGCCCATTATAATTGCTGTCACTTTTTCCACATTTTATTAATTAACTATACCAATAAACTTGTTGATATTAAGCAATAAATAGAGGATAATAAATAAGTTACCAGTTATTATCAAATTTATGTCCCGAGTGAAATAATTTTCAGTTGTCACAAGCTTTAGCGAGTGACAAATGAAAATTATTTCACGAAGGACATAAATTTGATAATATCTGGTACCGAGTTTGTTATTCTATTTATTACCTCAGCTATTTTTTCTCTAAAAGCCTTTATTTTCTACGCACATGCACGAAGGCCAACCTGTGTAGGAACGATGTAAACCACTTTACGCACTGTTCTGAGAATGACTATAATGTTGTAATTTAATCACGTTCATAGATAATATTAAAAAACACATGTTCTCTTTATTCTGCTTCCAAATTTATACACCGGCCTCGGTGGCGTCGTGGCAGGCCATCAGTCTACAGGCTGGTAGGTAATGGGTTCGGATCCCAGTCGAGGCATGGGATTTTTAATCCAGATACCGACTCCAAACCCTGAGTGAGTGCTCCGCAAGGCTCAATGGGTAGGTGTAAACCACTTGCACCGACCAGTGATCCATAACTGGTTTAACAAAGGCCATGGTTTGTGCTATCCTGCCTGTGGGAAGCACAAATAAAAGATCCCTTGCTGCTAATCGGAAGAGTAGCCCATGTAGTGGTGACAGCGGGTTTCCTCTCAAAATCTGTGTGGTCCTTAACCAGATGTCTGACGCCATATAACCGTAAATAAAATGTGTTGAGTGCGTCGTTAAATAAAACATTTCTTTCTTTCTTTCCAAATTTATAATAAATTGCATTAAAATTACATTGTTATTAATTTAACACCAAAAACAGAGACCCGTAAAGGCAAACTCTTTAAACTACATGACGTCATATTTAGTACCGACAAAGTCATTGGTTTGTAAGCGTCAAATTGTCCAATAGTATTGTTCGTTAGACCAATGCAGAATATTTCTCACTGAGAAAATATGGAAAATATTTTCCCTGTTATGAGTGACTGCTGGGGTAATAATGTGTGTTAAATATCATTGAATATGCACATTAGTCCAAAAGCCTTGCCTGATTATCCCTTTGTTTATAAACATACATACACAGGTCTGAGCATTTGAACATTGTATTAACATGTAATAGGTGACCTCATTCATTTTAGTCATTAATTGTTTTGTTTATTAATACTAGATTACTCTATTGATTCCTTGTGAATCCTGCATATAGCTTGTTATTGGCCTTCTACGGGAGAAATGTTGGGTATTTAGAAATATATCTTTTTTCCATGTGTTTATTTGAATCTTTTGTTTTTACAACAGTTTCAAGAATTTACCAGAGTCCCCCACCGACATGTCTTGGGAACAGCCTGATGTAACATGAAGAATAAACTGTCGGACAAATAATGGTAGTTGTACCATGCCAGCAATGATCCATAGTGTTGTTAGTACGAGGCATAGTTGTCTGGAGCAATATATTGTGCATTAAAGGCTTGTGAAAAATGGGAGGGGGGCTATATAAAATACCTGACAAATATACAGGAGTCATATATACATATTTATAGATTGCACATAACATTGTTCCAGAACTTTTAAGTTGAAGAAGCAACATTATTTCATCCATGCTGTTTATAGCTGGTCGAGCTAACTTAGTGATAGCCAGTACACTAGTTTCTCGTTTATGTTATAAAACAGATTAATCGAGACACTACTTTAATGATAATCTTGCTTTATCAGTGGTTTGATTCATCTCAAAGACATCCTATCTTAAAACCAAGGCACTCGTAGGTGCCAAGTGACTGCTTCAGAGTATCAGTACTGATGTTAAAATACAACTCAAATCATACCGTGAAAATGGGTCATAGGCTGTATAGCAAATGCAGAAGACCAATACACCACACATACTGTGGGCACAGATTGTCATGCCAGTCTGTATGGAACATGTAGCTTCCAGTTTATGAAATCAGAGAGTGAAAAAACACTTTCGCAGAGATGAACGGTGCAGACCAGACCACGCCTGTGTCTGGTGCTAAAAGTAAAATGTGCTACTGACTGTTTGTTTCATATATAATTACAAAACTTCTGCTCTTATATGATTTACTCTATTCTGATTGGACTGGCGTCGTGGTAGGACATCGGTCTACAGGCTGGTAGGTACTGGGTTCGGATCCCAGTCGAGGCATGGGATTTTTAATCCAGATACCGATTCCAAACCCTGAGTGAGTGCTCTGCAAGGCTCAATGGGTAGGTATAAACCACTTGCACCGACCAGTGATCCATAACTGGTTCAACAAAGGCCATGGTTTGTGCTTTCCTGCCTGTGGGAAGCACAAATAAAAGATCCCTTGCTGCTAATTGGAAGAGTAGTCCATGTAGTGGCGACAGCGGGTTTCCTCTCAAAATCTGTGTGGTCCTTAACCATATGTCTGACGCCATATAACCGTAAAATAATGTGTTGAGTGCGTCGTTAAATAAAACATTTCTTTCTTTCTTTCTATTCTGATTGGATGACGTTGAAGAAAAATTGCATGTTACCCTTCGATAAACCTCAGAAAATTACGACAGCTGGGACGTCATTACGTAAAACAGGTCATGGAAAGGATGTTAGAAGCTGGTTTATTTGTATTTTAACTAAATATGGTGTGTTCAGGCACTGGTGCATACTTTTTAGAAGAGGGTCGGGGCTAAACTGTGGCTACCAAAGTTTAAATGGGGTTAAGACAAGCTCCTGTGTTTGTAATTATATAAGAATTGTGTAATTTTATTAGTCACGAAAACGGTACTCATCGTGATTAAGTGACAGTATTGTACATGTATTAGTGCAAAATATTATAATCCCACATTATTACGGGCTCACTTTTAGAAATATATTTATTCTGCTACAGTCATTTGAAATCATTATTAAAATAGACCTGATAGTTTTGTAGGAAAGTATTTGTACATTGACCAGTTCACCAAAATATATGCCTTAATTTGGCCACGAATCAGTAAATCGAACGGTAGATGAACATATTACAGATAAATTACATTTACATGGATTACAAATATTTGTTCGGAGATTAGTTTTAAATAGATTTTCTCATAACGAATAATTCAACATACTACTAAAGATGTTGTAATTATAAAATAGTATTGGGTTAATACAACTACTACTTTTTTTTTCTTTTTTTAAATACCCACATGCTTACTGTGATACAAAAAAACTTTAATTCTCCTAATTAAGTGTTGGAAATCAGTTTGAATTTCATCGATCATTTGTTATAATCAGATTGTACCAACCATTGAAATTTGAAATTTGAATTATATGAAGTCGAGAGAAATTTGAAATTGGAATTATACTGTTATTATTTTAATCAAAAACGTTTGTGGTAGGCGAGAGATTTAATTCTGCAGAAGTCTTGTTTTGTGATTGTTGAAACTGATCTGTATTTATCTGTGTTGATGTCCAACACAAATGTGTGTGCTAACAATATAGTTTGTTGACTGGGATGTGAAGGGTGCGAACCTCACTGACATTGGTGCAGTAGGTATTAGGAGAGTGATTGTCATCTAGTGACATGCTATATGTTTCTAGTGTATACTCATAAACTACTCTTTTGGGGTAAACACATTTTGTATGCAGTGTATTGTTTTGGAGTATTTTAATTCTGTATAACTTATGGTTTTGTGGTGACAATTATTATATGTACCTATTAACCATTAATGTTCATATTTAAAACTGACTTATTAATTGTAGGATATTACATGTACATTGCTTAACCAATCTTTTACAATCCTGTTTACTTGTGTGACAGTTGTCATGACATCATTTTGTAGTTCTGTACATATTAAAATATTTATGATTATTCTCACTTTTGTATAACTTTTATTGTCTTGCTAAGATGCAGTCACAAAGCGAGCTAGAGGTACATTGTATTTGTACTCGGATGGCAATATAGTGTCAACTTAATTTGGCATTTATCTGATGAAGTTTTAATGTTTAGCACCATTTCTGTCAGACCTATGCCGATAAAACTTGGTTTATAGTCATGTTAAAAAATTGTAAAATTTATTCAACTTTCAATTTTTAATTAAGATACTTTAATGTTTAGGTCACAGTTAAGTTTTTGCATGTAGCTTAATTTGTTTGGAAGTGTAAATGCCCAATGAATGAAACTTGATTTATAGTTACATCTGTGACTGTTGAGGCTGCGACGTAGCCTAGTGGCAAAGCACACTCCTGATAGGCTGTCAGTCTAGGATCGATCCTCGTCGCTGAGCCCATTAGGCAATTTCTCGTTCCAGCCAGTGCCCTATAACTGGTATTTCAAAGGCTGTGGTATGTTCTGTCCTGTCTGTGGGGTGGTGCATATAAAAGATCCCTTGCTATCAATGAAAAATAATAAAATTACCAAGTGTTTCACATTCAATAGCTGATGATTAATAATTCAGTGTGCTATAGTGGTGCATGTTAACAAACTAGAAATGTTTTTGGTTCATCAGATGTTTCCTTAACATCGGTTAGAAAGTTTAATTAGATACATGTACAGACTATGTATTAAATGTAAGTGCAATAAAATAAAATAAATAAACGACAAATTGGTATTAATTAGTGTGTGCTTGCTGAAGTGATTAAAGTTAATTAAGTCGCCCATTGGTTCAATTAAAACTGGTCTTGCAGATTTGTTCAAAGTAAAGCTTTATGCCGAGGCCCGTTTGTGCACTAATAGTTTGATTGGTATCACGATTCATCTAACAGTTACCATATACATTTTTACCATATAAATTTGTATCTTAGTTTAACAAACATGAATTAAAAACTAATTAAAATTCCCATTTTGTTTACAAGTGTTTAAGTGTTTAAAGGGAGAGTAAACTCAAACATGAGCCTTGTGTTGGAAAGATGCATACCCGGACCACCAACACAATGTGACTTTAACAAATGAAAAACGCGTAATTTTAGATTTAATAAAAAACCTTGATTATTCCTGCTAACTTGGGGCAGCCATTTTGTTTCGTTTTTGTGGTATCCGGTGCTATAGCTTAGGGCGAAGTGACGTCAGCTCCGACCAACTCCTGTATGCACAGTGTAAGCAAACGCTCTAATTTACGACGAGGCGTTTCGCTTTTATTAACCTAACTTGTAAAACAACATAAATGACTTGATAGTATAATAAACTATTTAACTAAATATATTTCAATTTGCATCAATAGAACAAAATAAATAGTATTTTTATCTCTTAAAAAATCCAAAGAAAAAATGCATATTATTAGGCCTATATTGGTAGAGTACATTGAGACTACGTAATTGGTCCGTTTTGTTATTTTAGATGGAAAAAATCTACTTAATCAAGGGTTTTACAGAATTATTTACAGTAATACAGCAGGACGGCTGATAATGTTGTTATGATTTTAGGGATCTCCACGAGATTATCACACAATACTCTGTGATCTTAAGAAAAGAGGCACATATTTTTAGTGTGTCTAGACACATTGACTGGGAACCATCTAATCAGGAACCACATTTCATTTCAACTTATTTTCATGCTTATATCCAATTAAGGTTCAAGCATGCTGTCCTGGCCACACACCAGCTATCAGGACAGTGGGTTAGTTGGTTAGTGGTTATTGAGAGAGAAGGTGTAGTGGCCTTACACCTACCCATTGAGCCCTTAAGAACTCGGTCTGGGTTGGAGCCGGTACCAGGCTGCGAACCCTGTACCTACCAGCCTGTGGCATAACCACTGTGCCATCGAGGCCAGTCAAGAACCACAGGTACAGGCCACGGGGAAAACAAAACCCAATTAACTAAGAAAACACTATTAGTTCAGTACATAAGTTAATTTATGAACAAAACATAATACAGTTATTTCGATACTTTGACAATGGTGGTTCATTTTGTATTGAAAAATAATAATATATACTTATTGCTGACTTACTGGGATGGTTGTTATTACAGAACATTGCGATGCATCTGAAAGAAACTCAGATATGTTTTGTTTCTTCAGTTCTAAGACTAATTCCTGACGTGACACGTTAAGTATACTCAGTCAAATTAAAAACTTCACAATCTAAAATTTTAATAAAGTCGATGAGTGTTGAAAGCAGGTATTTTTGCAGTAATAAATATTGTAATGGCAATGTCTACACTCCATTTGAAGCCCATGTGACCTGATCCATAGCACGTGCACAGCACCACTGAGGCAAAAGTGGTTTTACACTGGACACGTGACTACAGTAGCACACGTGCCTTCATCGTTACTTGCTCACAGTAGTCTGACGAAGAAAAAACCACATTAAAACGATATCTGTTACGACCTGTTTCGATGCCACGCCTCACAAATGTGCAGCGTGAACATGCCGTTGGAATGTTGCACGCGAGAACGTCAGTAGCTGACGATGCAAGGGCGTTGGGTTGTAGTCGACGGGCAGTTTATGATCTGCGGACACGAGCACCACAGCCGATCGCCCCTGACTGGGTAGACCACGTGTAGCATCATAGCGAGATGACCATCATATTGTGTTAGGTCACCTCCGTAACAGTTTCATGACAGCTACAGGTTGCATAGTACCAAAGAAGAGAGTTCCGTGTCAAAGTTCGAGGTGCACCATGAAATATTTATGGAGTAAAAACAGCTGTGGGTGTGATTGGTAGTAATATGTGACATTGATTATTTGTGCAAATACTATTATCCATTGACTATAAATAAATCTTGCAGGTATATTAGATGTGAGGTATCACACTTTTTATTGCTGTACTTCTGGGTGTGTTGATACGCTGCTTATATCGGTTTTATTAGTAAACGTTAACATTATCGGCAATAGGAATTGATTTGGTCTATTAGGACCTACAGCAACCAGTAATTAATTTTTCAGACTTCAGGTGTCCGCGCAAATGATCCGAAATCGGCTGCGAACCGCTCGCCTCCACGCACAGTGACCATATGTTGGACCCATTTTGACCCAGTTCCATTGACGTCAACGTCAACTGTAGGCACAACGACACTTGCGATCGACTAGAATGGAATAGAGTTGCGTTTAGCGATGAATCAAGATTCACACTTCGATTTCCCGATGGCAGGCAGAGGGTTTGGAGACGACGTGGTGAAGTGAAGTTGACAGATTCTGAGGAGGAAGTGTAACGGTTTGGGATGCTTTCTGTGGAAATGTGGGATCGATCCCCGTCGGTGAGCCCATTGGGCTATTTCTCGTTCAAACCAACACAATGATATACAATAATGTAACAGCAAACAACCATTTGACACTTAACTGTGCATAGGCTGCATACAACATAATTAATATCTTAACAGTTCAAACTACAATGGACAAAGTACTGAGGTGTACATGTAAGCTTTGACATATATATATATACACACACACACATACAGATACATATACACATACACATACACATACAAATACACATACACACACACACACACAAATACACATACACACACACACACACACAGTCTTATTCAACTTGCCGTACTAGCACAACGTCAATGCTATACTACCCTGAGTTATAACCTCTACTGCAGAATTATCTCCCCTTGCCGGATGTATAACCTACACCCGTGCATGGGTAGACCGTATATCCTCGTTTATGATTCTGCAGTCGTGTTCGAGTTCTGTAGTAAAAAATGTGTCAAATTGTTTATTAATTTGTAATTTTGTTTTACTCTGTCATACGAGGTCTTTTGGGTGATTTACACAGGGGGTTAATGTCTGACACGGCTTCCTCGAGCTCCAACCGGTTGCGTGTGTGTGCCGAGGGGGGTTGTCTTAAACGACTGCCCCAGTTTGATCAGCATTTGTTATGTCGTTCTTGTTGTTTTGAACGCCAGTGTTATATCTGTGTAAATTGATTAGACGTCAACGGGACGGGCGGAGCACAGTGGCAACCTCAGGGGTCGTGCTCCATACCGAGTTGCCGTCGGTCGGCAAGTCGGTGTCCAGTTCAAAGAGCTCGCAGACAAGTGGTAGGCGCAAGGGCGCTTCCTCGTCTGTTCGCCATCTTCATGATGATACCGGTAAACCCGAAGCGCCGCTTGGCGCGGAGAGGGCGCTGTTGCTCCAGGTTTCTTCCAGGTCGGGCTCCGTTGCACCTGGGGATTTGCTTTTGCCTTCGTTGGTGGAGGTGGCGCCTGTTACGGTTGTAATGGGGGCGTCAGTCGGAGGGAGTGCAGTCGTGGCAGGAACGACTGTGTCTCTCATTTCCGACTCCCATCTTGCTGATGGGGGCAGGGTTATCGGTCCTTCTGTGGAGGGGTCGAATGAAGTCCATTTCGCGGCGCTGTTTGTCTCACCAGACTTCTGGTGGAGGGTTGGTCGTGGCGTCCGAGGGCGCTGTTTCGGCCAACGCGTCTTTCGGCACTACTTCGGTGATCGAGCCACTTGGCGAAATCGCGAATTCTCACAACGTTGTCTCGGTCATGCAGCCGGGTGGCGTTGTTTCAGGTGTGACGTCAGTGGGCGTCCCTTCTGTTGTTGGGGCGTCCGTGTACGAATTTCCTGACGGTCCGTTTCAACCGACACCACCAGTCCCGTTGTCTGCTTCGGCAGGGATCAGGGAAACTGCAGGTTTCTTGGGTGCGCCTGTGTCTACACCGATGGTCAATCCGGACCTGTCAGATCGGGGTAGATGTTCCAGGCGTTATCCCTCGACTGTGTGGGCGGAACCTTTCATTCAGGGTCCAATGGTTTTGGGTCGCCCTCGGGGGGGGGGGGGGGGGGGGGGGGGGGGGGGGGGACTATGTTTCTCTTTTTGAGAATCCTTTCCACCGCCAGGATTTCCAGCGAGACCGGGGTTGGACCAGTTTGCGGATTCGGCCGTTCCGCATCGTCATGCCCATGCAGTTTCGTTTACGTTACGGTCAGCACATGGCTCGTCGTTTGAGAAAATTTCTTCTTCGGAAGAGGATTTTCCCCCTGAATCAGTGTGTGGTTCGGGGGAAGGGTCGTCACCAGGTTTGGTGCTCGATGAGATTCCCATTTTGGCCGATGGTACGCCAGACAGCGATTATGATTACCAGGCGGTTCTTGGTTTTGTACGGGAACAGGTCCGACTGGTGTGCGCAGATGCAATTCCGTCGGAGGAGGCTGTTCAGTCTTACAAGGGTATTTCGTTTGGAAACCGGCCTTTAGCGACGGACTCTCCGCGGCAGGATTTCGGCTTGCCGTTAGCACACGAGGCGTATGAATCTCTTGCGGAGATTGATGCTTTGATTGCGGGTTAGCGATCGTATTTTGGGGTGGTGGGGGAAGAGTTTCTGGCAGCGTCTACTTTTAAGCCTCCACCTGTTAAGAAATCGACTTTTCTTGACAGTTATCAGATCCCTGTGGTGTGATTCGGGCGTGCAGTCGGGTAATGCCCGTTCATCAAAACGGGGACGTTTTCGTGGGAAGCTGGCACGTTTTCGTGGTTCCACTTGGAACAAGGCGCCCAGGGGTGGGAAGCAGCCGGGATGAGGGTGCGTGGACAATCGACATCTGCTTACGGAGGTTCTGTTAGCAGATCTTCCTGTAGGGGGCAGATTGCGCCATTTTGTTCAAAGTTGGCGCGAACTGCCATGGGTTTTGTCGGTTGTCCGCAATGGATACAAAATTCCGTTTTCATCACCCCCTCCACTGATGTCCTCCCCCCGGTTACCTGCGGTACCGTCTGTCGACAAACGAGTACTGGTGGAGAAGATGGTTGTCGAGTTTCTTGACAAGAAAGCCATCCAGGAGGTAGATTTGGGCACTCCGGGATTTTATTCCCATCTGTTCTGCGCCCAGAAGAAGAATGGCGAGTGGCGACCAATTCTAAACCTGAAGCCGCTGAATTCTTACGTCGTTATTCCATCTATGAAGATGGAGACGGTTAAGTCTGTTCGCGCTTTGCTTCAGGTGGGGGAATGGGCAGCATCCATCGATTTGAAGGACGCCTACCTGCATGTACCAATCCATCGGGATTTTTGGAAGTACTTGCGGTTCCTCTACAACGGCAGAAGTTGCGAGTTTCAAGTTCTGCCGTTCGGATTGGCCACAAGCCCTCATGTCTTTACTTGGGTAGTAAAGGCAGTGGTGGGGCATGTACATCTGTTGGGTATACGGATGTACAATTACCTGGACGATGGTTAATTCCGGCGGCGTCGCAGACGGCATGTCTCGTGGGCGTGGAGTTCTTGATCGACATGATTCTCCGATTGGGGTTTATTCCCAATTGGATCAAGTCGGAATTAGTACCAACGCAGGTTTTCACTTATCTCGGGGTGGTCTTCAACCTTGTGGAGGCGTCCATTCTTCTGACGGATTTGCGACTTTTCAGTTTCATGACGTTGGCCCAACGTCTTCTGGTGGAGCAAAGTGCATCTTGGTGCACACGCTCCATGTGTTGATAGGCCATCTCGAATCGCTGGCGGCGCTGAATGTGCGGTTCAGACGGTTCAAGAGACCACTTCAATGGCATTTGTCCCGAGTGTGGGATAGTCTCAACTGGGATTTGGTGATACCATTGGAGCCTTGGTTCATTCTTCCGATCCAAGAGTGTCTAGTGGACAAGTGTATGTCCCAGGTCGTTCCTTTACACCCACTTTCTCCAGAGTTGGTCCTGTTTACCGATACTTCCCTCGAGGGGTTTCGGTGCACACCTTTTGGATCAACATCTGTCAGGGGTATGGACTCCTTCAGAGAGGAGTCATCACCTCAACCTGTTGGAGATGGAAGCGGAGCATCGCGCTTGTCTCCATTTCAGGACTGTTATTCGACATCGTCGAATTTTGTTAAGGTCGGACAACACGTCGGTTGTTGCGTACCTCAATCGGTGGGGAGGCACCAAATCCCTGTCATTGAGTCTTGCGGCTTTGGAGATTCTAGAATGGTGCGACGATTGGGGAGTGGTGTTATCGGCCAAACCCATTCTTTCGTCCATGAACGTCTTGGCGGACGCTTTGAGTCGTCGTTACCCGGTTCAGACGGAGTGGATGTTGCACCGGACAGTGGCTTATCGAGTTCTTCAGTTGTGGGGGAGTCCTCAACTCGATATGTTTGCCACTCGTCTGAACAGTCAGTTGTCAACCTTGTCGTGTCACGCTCGTAGCCCCGAGTTGGGCAGCTCAAGCCTGGTTTCCTCCGCTCCTGTCACTTGTAGTGCAGGAGCCGGTGCGGTTGCCGTTGATACCTGATCTGCTCAGTCAGAGACTGCGTCGGACAGAGTGGCATCCGAAACCGGAGGTTTTCCGACTTCACGCATGGCGGTTGTCGGGGTTTCCCTCCAAAACCAAGGCTTTTCTAAACGTGTTGCTGAGCTTGTCTCCTCCTCGAAGCGCCAGTCTACGGAGAGGGTCTACCAGTGTCACTGGCGTGCTTGGGTTCGTTGGGCGACTGAGAGGGACGTGGATCCCTTGTCGCCTACTGTTAATGATTTAGGTGAGTACTTTCTGGCTCTTGTCCAGGAAAGACAGCTGAAGGTTCAAACAATGAGAAGTCACCAGTCGTCCATTTTCACTACTCGGTGGACGTCAAGATTTTTCAACGAATCTCGTGTTCCATGACTTGCTTAAGTCGTTGCAAAACACAGTTGAGAATCCTTCCATTTTGTTTAAATGGAACGTTTTTCTGGTTCTGCATGCACTCAAAGGCAAGCCCTACGAGCCTTTGAAATTCGCCAGTCTTCGTTATTTGACGTGGAAAACTTTGTTTCTGGTATCACTAGCAGCTTGCCATCGTATTAGTGAGATTCATGCTTTTTTGCATGACTTGGTGGATTACAATACGGACGGGTCAGTTACGTTAAGTACTGATCCTGTTTTCGTGGCTAAGAACCAGATGCCAGGGGAAGAGTTTCCTCCAGCCATCATTCAGTGTTTATCTCGTATGCTTTCTGCGGATAATTCTGATAGACTTCTTTGTCCGGTGCAGGCTTTGAAATTCTATTTGGAGCGTACTAGAAATCTCCGGCAAAACACTAAGAGACTGTTTATCTCTTTCACACGCCAACCGGGAGACATTACGAAGAATGCTTTGTCGAGATGGATTGCTGCAACCATCAAACTGGCATATGAGAAGGCAGGTGATCATGTTCTGCGGAAAGGTCGACACACGTTTGACCGGTTTTATTTCTGTGATATGGCTATTGGTCCGGACGGAAGTCGGCGGATTCAAACAGTCATTGCAGGGCAGCAAGTCGTTTCGGTGCGCAGGGCCACGAGTAGGGGGCAACCCTTATTTCTTCCGGTCGCTAGCGGCAGTCTTTCTGGGAGATAGTTCTCCACCTCCTGTTTGGAGAGTGGGGGGTGGATGGTTGACTATCTGGGGCAGTCAAGTGTCTTTTACCATTACTTGGTGTGCGGGTTTCCTCACCTTGTTAACTTGGTTTACTTTTAATTGGGGTTGTAGTTCTTCAATTTAAAAGTTACTTTGACATTTTATACCTCGTATGATCTGGGTTGCTTTTTCACTGTATCATTACTTGAGACGAACACTACTGGTTGAATGGGTAAGTCCTTGTTTTCTTACCTCCTCCCTTTAATGTTAAATTCTCGTGCTTTAACGGTGTTATATCACGTCTGTTATAGCATTATTGTTGTGCTAGTACGGTAAGTTGAATAAGACCATTAGAAAATTTGTTTCTAATTTTCATTATTATTCATACTTGCCTAGTACTAGCACAACAACCGTTACCTCCCACCCGCCCCGAGGGAGGTCTTTTTTTATTCAGTCATTCCGGACTTTGAATCGATAACGAGGATATACGGTCTACCCATGCGCGGGTGTATGTTATATATCCGGCAAGGGGAGATAATTCTGCAGTGGAAGTTATAACTCGGGGTCGTGTAGCATTGTTGTTGTGCTAGTACTAGGTAAGTATGAATAATAATGAAAATTAGAAACAAATGTTCTAATATAGATATATATATATATATATATATATATATATATATATATATATATTACTCTTCAAAAAAAGTAGGGGAACCTGAAATATTAATGTTTATATCAACTATTAGACTGAACATACGTTTTGACCACAGACATCCCAGTAAAGAACGTTCAGGTCTGTTTATCAGCACACCGAAACATTCCATAGTTTGCACATGCATCACGCAGTTGCCCCGTACACGTGCATTGGGTGTCATTCTCGATTTTGACAATTTCCATTATTTCTGTCAATATTTTTCATTCTGTTGATCATACAATTGTTATTGTTTTGTTTTTAGTCATTTTTATTGTTTGAATTTGCGATTTACTGATTTAAAAAAACGTCAACTTTCAAATTTCACTTCTGACCCCAATCGTCCTTCAAGATGGTCATAAAACCTACTGTAATACTGAACTACCGGTTGTAATGTTTGCCCAATTAATTCACTATTATTATATAACCATTCCCCACAGCTAATATACCTTACTATTGTGGAAATTGTAAATTCTTATTAGAGTTCCCCTACCTTTTTTGAAGAGTATATATATATATATATATATATGTATATACAGTCAAACCTGTCCTAGCGGCTACCTGTATTCAGCGGTCACCTGCCTTCCCCTCCCAAACGATTTATAACGTAAATGCACCTGTAATATGGAAAGCATCTAATTGCCTCTGGACCGGCCTCGGTGGCGTCGTGGTTAGGCCATCGGTCTACAGGCTGGTAGGTACTGGGTTCGGATCCCAGTCGAGGCATGGGATTTTTAATCCAGATACCGACTCCAAATCCTGAGTGAGTGCTCCGCAAGACTCAATGGGTAGGTGTAAACCACTTGCACCGACCAGTGATCCATAACTGGTTCAACAAAGGCCATGGTTTCTGCTGTCCTGCCTGTGGGAAGCGCAAATAAAAGATCCCTTGTTGCCTGTCGTAAAAGAGTAGCCTATGTGGCGACAGCGGGTTTCCTCTAAAAAAACAGTGTCAGAATGACCATATGTTTGACGTCCAATAGCCGATGATAAGATAAAAAATCAATGTGCTCTAGTGGCGTCGTTAAATAAAACAAACTTTCTTTCTAATTGCCTCTGAGCAGGCTACGCTTGACATTTGTAGATTCACTTACTGTAACAATACACCGCATGAAGTAGAAATTAAATAATTAAATGGAAAGAGAAAACAAACTTGTTGAGAACGGTTAATTTAATACATTCCAGTTGCAGTTTTTCCTGAAGGAGGCGACATGTCAAAAGTTTATTTATAGTAAACTGTGAAACACACATCCATTAATTAGCAGTAAAGACGCTAAAACAAGAAACAACAACATATGTTTTAAAGACTATATGTCGCAACCTGTAATCAGTGGCCACCTGTCTTAAGTGGCCATTTTAATTTACTCCCTTGTGTGACCCCTTATGACCGGTTTGACTATATATATATATACATTTTAATTTTAGTTAGAAATATAGATCTAATATAAAAACAAAATAAGAATTAAATCCTATATCCGTAAATAAATAAAGATGATAGCTAACAATCAATGCATAAATAACATTATACTTACACTTAAACTATTTCAATGCTTACCTATTTGTAAAATCATCGTATTTTGTCTTATATTCTTTCTAAGCAGATTTTGGTACTGAAGATTATTAACATTTGTTTGCTCTACTGCATTTTATTTTATATTTATTTGTCAAATAAATTATTTATTTTGTGGATGTTTGTTGTATTTTATAACTTAAAATGAAACCAGAAGATGCAATGTCCATGAAAGTTTTGACAGTATGCCTTCAGTGGTCATAGAAATATGTCCTATGAAACTGGTGACAGTTTATCCTAGACAACAGATGCTACATTATCAGCAATGCTGCAGGCATGACTGAAACTAGCCGAGCGTTAAGTCAATCACTGTGTGGAGTAGAACGCCACCTGAGGTGTGTTGGTCATCATTCCGTGAATTAAAATTGGCCTCAACCAAACTATGGAACTTGCTCAGCAATATACCGACTAGGCCTACATCTTCGTATTGCGTCATTTTTCATCAAGACAATGTTGTCCAAACTCGGCCACAATTACCCAGAACTCTCTTAACGAAACAACATTAGACATATTCAATTGTCAGAATGATCATATGTACACTGAATTGCTTGTGTAGTACTTGGGTAGACCCCTGAAACCCTCGCCCTACACACGCGTCTGGAAATAGACCTTCCACGTCTGTTACTAGGGATTTTCTTGTCACGTTTAAACGGTATCGTTTCGTTTAGGCCATCTAATATTTTTTCTCAGTTTTCTTAAGTAAACAATATATAGTTGTTTTATAGAGCAATTTAGTCTCTACTACTTTTAGTTTTAAAATAATTCCAATATATATATATTGGAATTATTGAAAACTTTTTTTTTTTTTTTTTTTTTTTTTTAAAGATGGCCTTGATTTTTCTTTTTCAAGCATTGGTGTTTTTAAAACATAATTCGTTAGATATGGTATTATAACTAGATGATTGTTACTGTTCACAAATACGGTGACAACCAATATTATAGTTTATAGTGTTAATCCTGTTACTGTTTGTATTCGCACATGATGTTGACAGATTAAAGCAGGGTGATACATTTGCTTAGTCACTCGACGTATCAATAGTTAATTTATTTTGCTTAGTCGTATAATATAGGCTTACCTGAGTCAAACAAATAATAAAATATTATTTCCCCTCAGTTTTAGATGCATTATAGGATAAAGGTCACAACCAGCTGAGAATGTAGAATATCAGTTTTATCCTGTTCTGACTGAAAGGAAATTCTCCATTCTTGCATCCACAGGATAAAACTGATATCCTATGTCATTCACTATTTTTCAAGTATCTATATCATATCGTGAAATATGCCTTTGAGGTGGCCGCAGTTATCCAGGAAATACTCCAAAGTGTTGGCACATTCAGATAGTCATAGTACCAGATTTAATATTACCTACTCGCGATTGACAATTTTATGCTGAACTATAATGTATTAAAATTAATTAGCGATAAAAGAAAAAAAGAAAAGAAAAGAAAGAAGAAAAGAAAAGAAAGGAAGGAAGTTTGTTGGACGAAGATTTCAAGTGGAAAGTTAATATACTTCACCATTCAACCATACACGATTTCTGTAGTTGAAGTATGGTATACATATATTTAAGAAACAATTATCGTATAGGCCTACTGTATTATTCCTAGTCATTTTGTTATGCTTAGTTTTAATCAAATGTTGTATCTATAACATGTGTAGTTTTTTTCTGTCTACAAACATATTTTGTATCCGGAACATTCAACATGGAAGCCATATTTTATCTCTTTTTGTATATTTTGAAGCTTTTACATTGTACATCCACTTGTAATAAATCAATATATAGATTTGCTGGGTCGTACAGGACGAAAATGACACTTTCGGATAGCATGGTCGTCCTATAGACCAAATGTCCGAGTTCGACCATCAGTTGGATTTAAGCACATTAAATTAGTTCCTACCTACCCACCTACCTTTGACAAGTAATCTGTATTTTACGCTGGAACTTCACACTGAATGCCTTATATTTTTGTTTTTACCTTTCACCATTAACATAATGAATACAAGGGACTTCGGCGTGGTTTTCATTGAATTCGCCATTTAGTGACGTAGGTCAGTATGATATCGGTCATACAGATTGGGAGCTATTTTATAAAAAGAAGGAAGGAAGAAATGTATTTAACGACGCATTCGACACAGTTTTATTTATTGTTGCATGGCTTAAGCTTATTTTCGTGCTTATATCTGATTAACTTTCGTCACGCTGTCCTGTGCACACAGCTCGGTCATCTGGACAGTCTGTCCAGTATAATGGTCAGTGAGAGAGTCGGCGAGGTTGTTTTTTTTACAACAGGGCTATATATGTCCAGCTGTGAGTTAAAGCTACTCCATAGAAATATAACTTTAGGAAGAATCCCAGGCAGACACCACATTCACCCTTGCACTACTTAGCTATATTTGTCTATTTAGGCCAGGCACGGCTGAAGTAAGCGAACATTGGGGTGATGGGGGGGGGGGGGGGGGGGGGGGGGGGGCTAACCTGACAATCAGGGTGCGAAGCGTCCGAGCATTTAGAGGTATCCGGGGTATGCTCCCCCGAAATATTTTAAAAACTAGATATCTTGAAATGTTTTCAAAACTAAATATCTTGAAATGTTTTCAAAACTAAGATATCTTGAAATGCAATTTCTTGCATTATACAAATACAGTGGATCAAGACAAATGCGGGTAAATGCAACTTTTTAAATTAATTTTTTACAATGTATAATTTGTGTCTGTATGTGCATATGCTGAATATATAAACACCTTAGCTATTGTTTGACCAAATGAAATAATTACTTTCTATGAACATAACCACTAACCGTCTGTCCTGGATAGCTGAGCTGTGTGCCCAGGACAGCATGCTTAAACCTTAATTGGATATAAGCACAAAAATAAGTTGGAATGAATGAATGAATTAAGCATCACATTACCGGAACCTTCAACTGAAAACTAGTAATTTTACATTCACAATTATATATATATTATGCCAGCTGTTACGTTTGTCTAAAACAGCTGTGGAAACACCTCATGCTACTGAAATGCATTAACGCTGGTACGAAGTGCCGCTCATTATTGATTCACTGTGTTTCTCACGGTTTGCACCAATCTAAACTGTTTGGACGGATTAAACTGCCGGAACCAAACTTTGTACCTTCTCAAATTTAGTTGATCTTTCGAGATTTCATTTACGGTATGTAATCTCGTCATTCCTAATTGTATTTTCTTTCATGCGTCATTCTTCATTTTATTAATTGTATTCTTTATAATGCTAAGTGGCACCAGTAAATATATACATATTTTTAAAGTTTGAAACTCGTTCTTCGAATTTATTTTTATATATTTGGCATTTTTTAATTATCAAAGATACACAATTCAAAGAACACTTCTTGAGTAAACTTAATGCTGGAAACTATCGGATGTACTTGTTTATTAATTCTGTATAGAACACATCCAGACTGTACTGACAATAACTTTATTAAGAAATATATAGTTTGTTCAGATGGCACGTTGGGGTAGAACGAGTGACCTATTAGCGATTGCTATTGTATACATGCCTACGATAAAACCTCTTTATTATATGGACGTTATTTATCACAAACAAATATAAAAATAGCAAAAATATAGCACTTGTGACTTTGGGAATACACCTTTAAATTGAAGCGAAATAGATGGCTGATACATTGGTAACAAGTTAGGCCTACGAAAGACATTCCTAACATATTTTTTCTGGTAAACTTAATTTAACTAATGCATTTATTATATCAAATGTTGATAAACTTTTATAAATTATAGGTAATAATTATTAAATATACAGCTATAAATGAAACTAGAGTGTATGCAGATTTCGCCGTGTCCACCTATGTTACTGGTTAGAATCCATATCAAACCTTATACAGACTGTCCTCATTTTTCTGCCATTGTGTAGATAACATTTTAAATACTGTACAGCTTCTCACTTAGAGTGTATGTAGGCATATATATATACTAAAGTTTAAAATTAATCCACAATGAACGCAAAATGTTCATGATTGGAGAATGGTAGTATTATTTGTATAGCTTTATTTACCATTGTCCAATTGAGTTCAATTATAATTTTTATAACCAGCTTTATACCTGTGACGTCACACTTGTTCTAGGTGTAGATTGTTTCAAGAATCAACACCTATGAAACAACGTAATTTGCCCGTTTTGTGCATCCAGGTGAGAGATTCGAACTCACTATTGACAGGACTTATACATTGTAAACAAGCACAATGCTAAATAACCCACGAGGCCAAAAATCTGGATGATCAAACAAACGTGATTTAAACCTTATAAGTCTGATACTATTGTCCTGTTCAATTATTTATTCCACTCCCACTTCAGCTGCGACAGTGATTCAACACAATATATTGATTTATGTATCTCCAGAAAAAATATTTAGAGGTCCCATCTATTTTCAATAAATGTGTTCCAAGTATCACAACGTGATAACACGTATAAACGTTCTAGGTACGCTTGTGTTCACTCCCTCTTCTAGCATTGTTTTTCCCGTCGTTTACATCATGCTGCAATAGCACGTGCAATCATAGATAATTTGTCTTTTTATCAACATTCCAATGAGAGAAAAAAGCTGTTTATTCCCCATCAGTATGATACGAACAAGGGGACATATTGTGGACGTTGAGGGCCGTACCTGGGTGAGTGACAACTACACAAAAGGTATGAAGAGTCCCTATTAAAACAAAAAATTTCGAACTGAATTCCCACCAGACATCTTACTGCGGACTCTGTTACACCCACCGGCCTCGGTGGCGTCGTGGTTAGCCATCGGTCTACAGGCTGGTAGGTACTGGGTTCGAATCCCAGTCGAGGCATGGGTTTTTTAATCCAGATACTGACTCCAAACCCTGAGTGAGTGCTCCGCAAAGCTCAATGGGTAGGTGTAAACCACTTGCACCGACCAGTGATCCATAACTGGTTCGACAAAGGTCATGGTTTGTGCTATCCTGCCTGTGGGAAGCGCAAATAAAAGATCCCTTGCTGCCAATCGGAAGAGTAGCCCATGTAATGGCGACAGCGGGTTTCCTCTCCAAATCTGTGTGGTCCTTAACCATATGTCTGACGCCATATAACCGTAAATAAAATGTGTTGAGTGCGTCGTTAAATAAAACATTTTTTTTTTTTTTCTGTTACACCCCGACCTTGTGAGACTTGAGGTTTTTTTGGGATGGGTTCTTTTTATTATGACCCTAGTTGTATTAGCGAAAATACAGATTCCGTAAATTATAGAAAATTTCTGAAATAAATTTAAAATAAATATATTATTTTTTAAAAAAATGAATGTAGTAGATATTTTGGTTATATGTTTCAAGAAAAGATTACAAAAAGATGGAATACATTTCACTTGTCATACAGACAAAACGTACACGGTCTTGACTTTATGAAACGACCTGTAATGATCCTCACACACACACAGAACATAATATTTTCATATGCAAAAGCTTATATTAGCAATACAATACAAATACAAAAGTGTATAAACATGGTATACATTCAAGTTTCAATACAGTATATAAACAAGTACATGTAGCACCTATTCATGTATTTTGCTCCGTTACAAACATGGCATATATTCCACTTTAGACAAACAGAGAGCTGAAATGGGATAAAAAGCTAAAAACAATCACCTCCTTGTTAATGTAAACATGTCCTGCATTATAGTGTCCATAACGAAACACTAGTATTTCACATTCATATTTTCACACATTCTATGTTAATACTAATACTGCAGAATTTCGTAACGTATGTCCATTGCTTTCTTAATGTATATAGCTAGATTTGTCATAGTTAACTATTCTTTAAACTGAAAAAAGGTTCACAATATTTTATATTAAGTAGAGGATTTTTAACACAATATTTTGGTTTAAAAAAACAAACAAAAACAACATTCTTAAGTCACCTAGAACAGGGCACACGAGAACTTTTATAAAACCAGTATTGCAAGTCTTACATATTTTGTCCTCTCACAGAATGCCAAACCTACGCCCGTTTTTTATTTTTACGTTACGTGTAAAACAACGCAAAATTGCTAATGCATGTCTTATGGCATACGAAAAATCATTATACAAATATCTTTCACAACCAAGAATAGAATAGAATAGAATTCACCTTTTTTAAATTTAGATAGTTTCATATCAGTTTTGCAAGTAAACATCTTTCAACCTCTGTTTTAAAGATATTACAAAAGCAGTTTCATGAAACGCCCATACATGGCCAAAGCCCAATTTGTGTAACATATGCACACCACTTTTTCTTTCCATTCTGGTCCATTTGAAATAACGTATTATAACACTGTTTTGATAATCTATTATTGTCCATCTTTCGTAGCTTCAGGAAATATTGAATTAGTTTGCACATATAATAAACACTGAGTTGATATCTACCACATTCATTCTTGGCAATTGTGTTTGTTCCAGTGCATAGAATTCATTTGAATAGCTTGTTTTGTGCATGTTCAATCTCACGTCTGTTCATTATTCCCCAAATCTCTGCATCATAGGTTAATATTGGTTGCACCATAGAATCAAACAATGTAAAAGTCCATTTACTGTCACGCGTTCAAAGTTTAACAATACAATGTTGAATCATGTTCAATGCTTTAGTGGCCTGTTGTGCTAATGTTTTACAACACATTGTCCGGTTAAATCTGACTGAAAATATAACACCCAAGTATTTATAGTAGTTCACTGTTTTCATACATGTTCCTTTATAGAATCAGCTCTCATTTTTAGATAAAACACTACCTTTTTTAACACAATAATATTAGATTTTTTTAGATTGACATTCATGTTCCATTTATCACAGTATTTTTCTAGAACATTTTATCTTCTTTGTAGTTCAACAACAGTATCTGCTATCAATGTTAGGTCATCCGCAAATAGTAACAAGAATATATCATCTATATGCTGATTTATAAAATACCATGGCTACCTCCCTCTTCTTAAAGCCAACTAATGTATATACATTCCAAACAGCCAATGGCTTAATATGCATCCCTGTCAGGATCTTTTATATGTACCATCCCATAGACAGGATAGCACATACCACGGTCTTTAATGTACCAGTTGTGGTGCACTGGCTGAAGCGAGAAATAGCCCAATGAGCCCACTGACGAGGATCGATCCCAAACCGACCGCGCATCAAGCGAGCGCTTTATCACTGGGCTGTCCTTGCGGAAACCTGCTTGTTCTTCAACCATCTGACCACTTTGTTAACCTTGTATTTAATATTGATGTCAAGATCTTACTTATTACATCAAGTAAAGATATACCAATATAACGGCCAGTAGCATCTGGGTCTCCTTTCTTAAACATTGGTAAAATAATATCTGTAATCCAGTTTTCTGGAAAATTATCAGACATGAAATTATTATAATAAAACTTACACAATAAGGGTACAAGTTTTTCTGCTAAATATTTATACAACTCAGTCGGGATAGTGTTTCCACCAGGAGCCTTACCATTCTTCATTTTACTTCTAGCATTTTAAACCGCTTGTTCGGTCTTTGTTTATATCTGACGTATCAGCTCACATTCTGCACAGAAATCATTGTGTTCTGATAAAGTATTACTTCTTCGTTAAATTGTAAGTCCTCATCGGATGGTTGTGGGTTTAATAACTGTTTATAATATTCAAACCATTGCTCAAAGTTAATATCTGGTACTGCTCTGTTACTTGTACTTAATAATGATTTTATCTTAGACCAGAACTTAGTGGTTGCTTTATTAATATAATACATTCTTCAACTCCTCTCTAGATTTGATCTTGTGCTCTTTCTTTCTTAAAGTACATTTCTTTTTAAAGTCTTTTTTTTTTCAAGCTAATATATTTAAGTAGTACATTTCTGTCACTTGTCGCACGAAACGTATGTAACATCACACACTTCTCTTGTTCTTTATCAAACCAAAAATGTTTAGCAATTTGGTAAATGTGCTTAAATCAAAGAAAACTCGTGACTTAAAACTAAAATCAGACACTGGATTTAATTGAGGCATTGTTTGTCAGTATAAGTAACAGGAGATATTCAATACAAAATTAAATTTGTGACTGTCATGTCGTTAAATGGTGCTTGGGGGTCCATACACGAACATCTGAAAATTGTCAGTAATGTGTCTGAGCACATTGGGCATTGACAGTGGTACAACGTTGCCTCCTGCACTGAAAGTGGCCGATGTGGTGGTGGTAGCCTTTTGGTGTGGGCAGCAATCCATAAGCGTACGAGACACGAGGGCAAAACATCAAATTCAAGCAAAAATTATAAAAATATTCGGGCAAATTGTGCTAACCTGATAACTTTTTACCATGTATTTCCATCATTCTACCCTCAAAATTAGTTGTAATCTATGTAAAAATTCGTTTTTAACCCTATATAGCTGTTTGATAGTAATGCTAGTATGAATAAATGTTGTTGTCCGGATTCGGGCATTTTCGTTTAATTCAGGACAAAATGGGAGCCCCTATGCATATGATGACATCGGATAAAACAACCACAGTTTCATCATTCGTGATAATCTGAATGCTCAGCATTACTGACGAAATCATCACGCCAGTTGTCATTCCGTTCATGCAGCAGCATACAGGCGTGTTTCAACAGGATAATGCAACTGTTTATATTGACAGCTAAAAGAATTCGCATTCAAAACATTCAGATATTTGTTTCTAATTGAAATAATTAAACTTCGTGCCTTTTTGATGAAGGATTATAATATGAAATTTGTTTGGGTTTTGGTTTGTTTCCATAAGTATGTAAATAAAAACAATACTGAATAAGAATCAAAGGTAATAATAGCAAAAACACTCCGGTTTTAAATAGCTGAACAGGACAAAAGTGACAGTAATATATGCTGGCGGAACACAGCGAAAATTGTCGGAAACTAAATCGGAAATCAGAGAACATGTTTAGCACGTGCATCAACGCTTAATGCCAGCACATAGGATCCTATCGTTTTGGGTTATTAGTTTGTAAATGTTCTTTGCTATTTTAACGAATATGTTAATTTTTAAATATGAAATATATGTTGAAGAAGGAAGGAAATGGTTTATTTAACGACGCACTCAACACATTATATTTACGGTTATATGGCGTCAGATGTATGGTTAAGGACCACACAGATATTGAGAGAGAAAACCCGCTGTCGCGACTTCATGGGCTACTCTTTTCGATTAGCAGCAAGGGACCTTTTATATGTACCATCCCATAGACAGGATAGCACATACCACGGCCTTTGATGTACCAGTCGTGATGCACTGGTTGGAGCGAGATATACGTTGAAGAATGCAGCCGTGAATACGAGGATTGTCGATTATGTTTTACACGTACATTCCCCGCTACATATTCTGTACGCGTTTGTGTCAACTACCCTTTCACATTTCCTAGTATCGGTTTTAAATATTGCAAGATGTACTCATATTATTCTCGAACAAATTTTCGTGATTCATATTTATCATATATATATATGCGTTTGTTTTCCTAACAGTGCCATTTGACTTCGTTACACTAGTAAACGGTGGAGTGCGGCGACTGCGTACAAGTGTACTAAACGCATCAGATGGCTTCAGCGGTCGTATTTCTCCTCTGCCTATTTGTGCACATATCAGATGGGATACAGTATGAAACGGTTACCACAGATTCTGGTTCCTTGAAGGGCATTCGAACCTCAAAATGCAGCAAATTTTTGGGTATACCTTATGCTACAGCCGAAAGGTGTGTATTAACGATTAGCGATTTATCGCCTTGTAAGGGACTTTTTTTTCTCTTCTTTTTCATGTGCTCGGTTCCTGGTGCGGCACAGGCGGTACTACAGTGAGCATTGCCGCCCATATGGAGACACGACTATTGATAGCCATAGAAACTACTTGTTTACGTGTGCGTTTGCGCAAAAAACCGCGCACCTTGTAAATGGTCACAAGGATTCCAAAATATACTGATGTTTGTCTTGTAAATCTCAATTTGATGACCATTTAACGAATTCCATTTGATATATTGTGTTACACTATTTATTGAGAACATCATCCATGGATCGTTATTTATGGTAACACACCATGAACACACAGAACAGAACAGAACTTTATTACACCCAGGCCGTTAGGCAACGGCATATGGGGAAACATGAATAATTACATAATATAATATGTAACAAGACAGGGCAGGGTTTACAGGAGAACATTAAATAGTAAATAATATAGTATATGAATAGTTAAATTATATATAGTCTTATTTAGCGTACCGTACTAGCACAACAACAATGCAAAACGACCCTGAGTTATAACCTCCACTGCAGAATTATCTCCCCTTGCCGCGCATGGGTAGACCGTGTATCCTCGTTTTTGATTCTGCAGTCCTCCATTGCAGTCGTGTTCGAGTTTTGCTCTAGTAAACTTTTGTCAAATTGTTTATTAATTTGTAATTTTGTTTTACTTACTCTGTCTTAAACGACTGCCCCAGTTTGACCAGCATTTGTTGTGTCGGGCATGCCGTTCTTATTGTTTTGAACGGCAGTGTCATATCTGTGTAACTTGGTCCCCCTCCACGTGGGGGAAGGTTAAGAAGCTGTCAAAAGACGCCGAGCGTAAGAGGATGATTAGACGTGAACGGGACGGGCGGACCACAGTGGCAACCTCCGGGTCGTGCTCCATACCGACTTGCCGTCGGTCGGTGTCCAGTTCAAAGAGCTCGCGGACAAGTGGTAGACACAAGGGCGCCTCCTCGTCTGTTTGCCATCTTCATGGTGATACCAGTAAACCCGCAGCGCCGCTTGGCGCTGAGGGGGCGCTGTTGCTCCCTGCTTCGGCTGGTCGGGCTCTGTTCCACCTGCGGATTTGGTTTTGCCTCCGCCGGTGGAGGCGGCACCCGTTGCGGTTGTAACGGGGGCGTCAGTCGGAGGGAGTGCAGTCATGGCGAGAACGACTGTGTTTCTCAGTTCCGACTCCCATCTCGCTGATGGGGGCAGAGTTATCGGTCCTTCTGTGGAGGGGTCCGTTAGCTCTAGAATGACGTCCGTTTCGCGGCGCCGTTCGTCTCACCAGACTTCTGGTGGAGGGTTGGTCGTGCTGTCCGAGGGCGCTGTTTTGACTAACGCGCCTCTTGACGCTACTTCGGTGATCGAGCCACTTGGCGAAATCGCGAAGTCTCACAACGTTATCTCGGTCACGGAGCCGGGTGGCGTTGTTTCGGGTGCGACGCCAGTGGGCGTCTCTTCTGTTGTTGGGGCGCGTGTACAGAGACATCAGCTTTTAGATCGTTCGCATGTGGCTACGTCAATTGGGTTGGCTTATCCACACGTGGTACGTTTGGTTCAGAATTCGGCGCAGGATTCGTACGTGTACGAATTTCCTGACGGTCTGGTTCAACCGACACCACCAGTCCCGTTGTCTACTTCAGCAGGGATCCGGGAAACTGCAGCTTTCTTGGGTGCGCCTGTGTCTGCACCGATGGTCAATCTGGTAGAGGTTCCAGGCGTTATCCCTCGACTGCGTGGGCGGAACCTTTCGTTCATTGTCTGATGGTTTCGGATCGCCCTCAGGGGCGGGCTCGGGGGGACTATGTTTCTCTTTTTGAGAATTTCATGGCCTGGTTAGGAGAATCACCTCCACCAGTCCCTCCACCGCTTGGGTTTCCAGCGAGATCGGGGTTGGACCAGTTTGCGGATTCGGCCATTCCGCATCGTCATGCCCATGCAGTTTCGTTTCCATTACGATCGGTTCACGGCGCGTCGTTTGAGAAAATTTCTTCGTCGGAAGAGGATTCCCCCCCCCCTCCACCCCCCGAATCAATGTGTGGTTCGGGGGAAGGGTCGGCACCAGGTTTGGTGCTCGATGAGATTCCCATTTTGGCCGATGGTACGCCAGACGGCGATTATGATTACCAGGCGGTTCTTGGTTTTGTACAGGAACAGGTCCGACAGATGTGCGCGGATGCAATTCCATCGGAGGAGGCTGTTCCGTCTTACAAGGGTGTTTCTTTTGGCTCCGTGGCAGGATTTCAGCTTGTCGTTAGCGCACGAGGCGCATGAATCTCTTGCGGAGATTGATGCTTTGATTGCGGGTAGCGATCGTATTCCTTTCACATCCAGTTGTGGTTTCCGCTAGGGTGATGGCAGACTGCTACCCATCTCCTAATGTCAGTGTGCCACTCACGGATTTAGAGACTTTGGAGAGGTTATTTAAACTTCTTTTTCAAGTCAATAACCATTTAGGTACGTTCCTATTTGGGTGAGATAAAGCAGTCACGGGTCTTCCGCCGATGGCTAAGGGTTGTTTGTTGGCGGCTTCTAAAGCTTCTCATCACGTCGCTCAGCTTGCCAACAGTCCACTTCTGCATCAGGATCACTACCTGGCGGGACTGAGAGCGATGGGTGTGGTTAAAACCTACTTTCGTAGTCACTCAGTAACGGAAACCTTTAATTTTTGGGTCCAATTTTAACTTGGTCATGGACCAAGAAGCGGCATTTGTCCCTGCTACTCAGTCCCGAACTGCTCGAAACCGCCAGGCAGCATCTACTTTTAAGACTCCACCTGCTAAGAAATCGATTTTTCTTGACAGTTATTAGATCCCTGTGGTGTCTGATTCGGGCGTGCAGTCGGGTAATGCCCGTGTTTCGTCGAAACAGGGACGTTTTCGTGGCAAGCTGACACGTTTTGTGGTTCCACTCGGGGCAAGGCGCACAGGGGTGGGAAGTAGCCGGGATGAGGGTGCGTGGACAATTGACATCTGCTTATGGAGGTTCCGTTAGCAGATCTTCCTGTGGGGGGCAGATTGCGCCATTTTGTTCAAAGTTGGCATGAACTGTCAGATCTGGACCCATGGGTTTTGTCGGTTGTCCACAATGGATACAAAATTCTGTTTTCATCACCCCCTCCACTGACCTCCTCCCCGCGGTTACCTGCGGTACCGTCTGTCGACAAACGAGGACTTGTGGAGAAGATGGTTGTCCTGTTTCTCGACAAGAAAGCCTTCCAGGAGGTGGATTTGGGCACTCCGGGATTTTATTCCCATCTGTTCTTCGCCCAGAAGAAGAATGGGGAGTGGCGGCCGATTCAAAACCTGAAGCCACTGAATTCTTGTTGTTATTCCATCTATGAAGATGGAGACGGTTCAGTCCATTCGCGCTTTGCTTCAGGTCGGGGAATGGGCAGGGTCCATCGATTTGAAGGACGCCTACCTGCATGTACCAATCCATCAGGATTTTTTGAAGTACTTGAGGTTCCTCTACGATGGCAGAGCTTACGAATTTCGAGTTCTGCCGTTCGGATTGGCCACAAGCCCTCACGTCTTTACTCGGGTAGCAAAGGCAGTGGTGGGGCGTGTACATCTGTTGGGTATACGGATGCACAATTACCTGGACGATTGGTTAATTCCGGCAGCGTCACAGACGGCATGTCTCGTGGGCGTGGAGTTCTTGATCGACATGATTCTCCGATTGGGGTTTTCAACCTTGTGGAGGCGTCAGTTCTTCCGACGGATTCGCGACTTCACAATTTCACGACGTTGGCACAACATCTTCTGGTGGAGCAAAGTGCGTCGGTGCACACGCTTCATGTGTTGATAAGCCATCTCGAGTCGCTGGCAGCCCTAAATGTGCGGTTCAGATGGTTCAAGAGACCGCTTCAATGGCATTTGTCCCGAGTGTGGGATGGTCTCAATTGGGATTTGGTGATACCATTGGGGCCTTGGTTCGTTCACCCGATCCAAGAGTGTCTAGTGGACAAATGTATGTCCCAGGTCGTTTCTTTACACCCACTTTCTCCAGAGTTGGTCCTGTTTACCAATGCTTCCCTCGGGGGGTTCAGTGCACACCTTTTGGATCAACATCTGTCAGGGGTGTGGACTCCTTCAGAGAGGAGTCATCACATCAACCTGTTGGAGATGGAAGTGGTGCGTCGTGCTTGTCTCCATTTCAGGACTGTTATTTTTTAGGTCGGACAACACGTCGGTTGTTGCGTACCTCAATCGGTGGGGAGGCACCAAATCCCTGTCGTTGAGTCATGCGGCTTTGGAGATTCTAGAATGGTGCGATGATTGGGGAGTGGTGTTATCGGCCAAACACATTCCTTCGTCTGTGAACGTCTTGGCGGACGCTTTGAGTCGTCTTTCCCCTGTTCAGACAGAGTGGCTATTGCACCAGACGGTGGCTTATCGAGTTCTTCAGTTGTTGGGGAGTTCTCAACTCGATATGTTTGCCACTCGCCTGAACAGTCAGTTGCCAGTGTTTGTTTCGCCGGTACCAGACCCAGTGGCACTGGAGTACGATGCGTTGAGCATGGACTGGACGGGATTGGATTTTTACCCCTTTCCCCCTCCGGTTCTGCTTGGCAAGGTTCTGGCAAAGATCAGACAGCAACCTTGTCGTGTCACGCTCGTAGCCCCGAGTTGGGCAGCTCAAACCTGGTTTCCTCAGCTCCTGTCACTTTTAGTGCAGGAGCCGGTGCAATTGCCGTTGATACCTGATCTGCTCAGTCAGAGACTGCGACAGACAGAGTGGCATCCGAAGCAGGAGGTTTTCCGACTTTACGCGTGGCTGTTGTCGGGGTTTCCCTCCGAAACCGAGGCTTTTCTAAATGGGTTACTAAGCTCGTCTCCTCCTCGAAGTGCCAGTCTACGGAGAGGGTCTACCAGTGTTATTCCACCATCCTATTTCAATCGGGAGATAATGATTTGATGTTCTGAATTTAAGAATAATGATCCATAGTTTTTCAGGCATTATGGTGAGGTATTTTTTAAAATTAGCTGATTTTTTAAAATTGTATAATTTTTTCCTCTAGACGTTGATGCAATGTTATTGTTCCAAGTTTGAAGGTACTGGTTATGCTGCCTCAATTTGATATATTCAAGAAGTTGTTTTTTTGTTGAAAATCTTCGAGACAACCATATATCAGTCATACCTAGGTTGTTAAATAACTGTTTAACATGTTGAATCCAAGTGTAGTTGTGTCCATAGTCGTATTGGTGGGGGTATTATCATGTCTGTATGGTTATGTTGTGTTTATTGATAGATTTTACTCCACCATATAATTTGTGAACACTCCATAACCACACGTGTCAACAAGTTTTAAATAATGCCTACCAAAACGTCGATTTTCTGATCACTAAAAACTCCGTAAAAATATATAATCATTAGAGTGCTTCAGTCCATGTGTAAATTTCTTTATAACGTTATCGACGGTGTTGCACAAAATGACAGGGAAATTAGGTGCAGTATTGCAGAGAGCGCAATTTGAAAGAAAAGGAAACGAATATTAAATTGTGTTGCATAGAACAGTACTATGAATGAATGAATAAATTGATGAATGAATGAATGAATGAATGGATGGATGGATGGATGGATGGATGGATGGATGGATAGATGGATGGATAAATGAATTAATGCATGGATGATTTTGTGCTTGTTTTACGACACCACTAGAGAACATTGATTTATTAATTAGCATATATTGTCAAACATTTGGTAATTCTGACATATAGTCTTAGAGAGGAAACTCGCTACACAAAATGCATGGATGAATGTGTTGATGAACGATTAAATGAACGAATAAATAAATTAAGTAAGTAATTAATTAACTAATGAATTAATGAATGCATTTTTAACGATATTCCAATTCGAAAAACATATCTGCTGTTGGTAGTATTGTTACATTTCCGAATCAGTTGAATACAAACTATAATGGACAGATGTGACGGGACATGCTCTTATCTTTTCGCTTGTGGCGATGTTAATTGTATTAGAGGGCTGTGTGCAGCTTAGTTACATAATACCCTCGCGCGACGGTGATAGTCCTGCATCCCAATATGCACTTAGACCAAGTGGGCACTTGGTTACGTAATACCTCCGCGCGACCGTACCCCCTAATACACACCCAGACCAGTTGTGGAGGCCATGTGGAGAGTGGTTACGTAATACCTCCGCGCGACCATGGTATTTCTGGTGAACTAGGCGACAGTAAGTCTGGCCATCTAAGAAAATATACCGTCTCTGGGAGTTGTGGAAATATCACATGATAGGTGAGGTACCGCGTTATGCCCCCAGGTGATATTCGCTGTCTCTGAGATTTTTGAATAAATAGATAGGATTTTAGATAATCGGGGAGAAACATTGGAAGGCTCCCGGGGAACGTAGTCTGACTGGACTGGTAAATATATTTTTCTGCTCTGTTGTATAACCTTGATGTGATTGATGTGACTTTAAATATTTTAATACTGTATTGTACCAATATTCTTTAGACAGTGTCTCCGGTAATCTGATGAAGTAAATTGTAGGCTTCACTGTTCTAATATATTTATACGAGTATTTGGTAAGATAAAGCTTAGCCGGTCATCCTAGAGGACCTAGGTAAACTGTAGGTTATTGTTTTTATTGTGAGATGTACCAGTATTAATTCTGTATTACAAGGTTACTGACTGAGTATTTAAGGGTTAATTAAAAATTAACCAGTTAGGAATAGAGTTGTAATTCCTTTATTAATTAAGTTCCCCTGGAAGCGTTTCTCAATTATCACACGTGTGTGTGTTGTATCACGGTGAAGTGATTAGAATATTGTGTAAACTAGACACCTAGTGATTAACTAATTAAGTGATTAGTTCTGGGTTGTTATTATATTGGTGTTGTTAATTAACTACTGCAGCAAGTACATTTGTCAGCGTTAGAGTTAATACAGATTCCAATGTGTATTGTGTTTTCTTGTGTCTTCTAGTGAACTGAACGTGCTACACACATATATATATATATATATATATATATATATATATATATAAGATCTTATCTCTGATTATACCTAGAGCCGAGCCACTCGGGTATTAGACTGCCCGATACAGAGAGATCTAATAGATATACAGTTATCAGAGATATTTGGATAATCGTGTTTTATTCAGTTACGGGTATTATAGGATCCCCGTGACAGGAGTAAAAATTGGGGTGCTCGTCCCGGATCTGAAACGGGACATGCATATTTAAAAAGTATTGTTTGTAAATGGAGGCTTTATAAATTATTTTTACAAATTTACTAGAAGTAGCAACTAGAAAAAAATAATAATAAGTGCGTCATACCTAAACATGGATAAGAATTTGCTGGATAGGCCTACGCTCAGTGTAGTGGAGATTAAGCGAGTGCATAAGGCCGAATTAGTTGAAATCGCGAGTGAGCGAGAAATTGATTTAACATCAGCTAAAACATTAGATGATATAAAGACAAGGAAGTTTTTGGTGATAGGCCTGTTATGGAAGACAGTGAGATTGTTCCAGAGATAGAGATAAATGAGTTAAGTGTGGAACAACAGTTAGCTTTTAAAAAACTTGAGTACGAAAGAGAAGAACGTGCATTAGATAGAGAAGAGAGAAAGAGACATAAAGAGAGTGATAGAGAAAAAGAAGAGAGAGAGAGAGAGAGAGAGAGAGAGAGAGAGAGAGAGAGAGAGAGAGAGAGAGAGAGAGAGAGAGAGAGAGAGAGAGAGAGAGAGAGAGAGAAGAGAGAGAGAGATAGGGATAGAGAATTCCAGTTAGCAAAATTAAAAGTGGAAAATGAGTTAAAGTTGAATACTGAAGAAGTTAGACGAGAGGCAGGAAACAATCTAATTAAAATTAGCTCCACTATTACATGTGGATCTAACACCAGCCAGTTGGAGCTCATGTCCACCAATCAAAACCTTACTTGCAGAATCCTGCCAGTGATTTAAAACTAACAACACTGCATAGTCCCCAATGTCCAGGTAACATTTCGTCTGCAAATAATAATTTAAATATTGACCAATCACACTTCGCTTTTTATAACGTTATTTGGGAGCATACAAATTCTAAAAATATCGGACGAGTCTATTTTAATGGCCGTAGTACAGCGAACCATACCAATACGTACGGGGTGGGTTATCAGTCTTCTATTTTACATTAAAATTTATTTATTTATTTATAAAAAAACCCCAACAGTTTTACATTACAAATTATTTATTTTATAAAATAAAACATGTTTTAAGGCATTCGTAATTCACACGAAACATGTTGTATACCCTCAGGATAATTCGGAATGTTTTCAAATTATTTTTAAATCACTAGCAGGATTCTGCAAGTAAGGTTTTGATTGGTGAACATGAGCTCCAACAGGCTGGTGTTAGATCCACATGTAATAGTGGAGCTAATTTTAATTAGATTGGGCAGGAAATGGGTTTAACATGTCGGAGGCTTATAGATCAGTGCCTGTATTTGACGACCAGGAGGTAGATTTGTTCTTCCAACTTTTTGAACGGGCCGCTAAGCAGCTAAATTGGCCGCAGTCTAAGTGGACATTGTTAGCTGTGTCTAAGTTTAAGGGGAAGGCTAGCGTAGCTTATAATTCAATGAGTGATGAGCGAGCAAGTCAGTACGACCTAGTTAAGTCTGCAGTGTTGAGGGCTTATGAGTTACGACCTGAGGATTATCGTTTAGGGTATAGCGAGTTGAAGAAAACGCAGGGTCAGTCTTATAATGAGTTTGTGGCTAAGAAAGCAGGGATGTTTGATAAATGGGTGATTTCTCATCAGGTAGGGTCATATACCGAGTTACGAGAATTGTTGATCTTACAGGACATTAAAAATGGATTACCAGTTATCTTACGTATTCATTTAGAGGATCATGATATCAAAAAAATAGAGGAGGCAGGCATAGCGGCAGATGATTACGTGTTAATACACAAAGCTCAGGCAGTACAGGGTAGCTCTATACAACAGGGTGATAAGAAGAAATTTCAGCCAGGTTTTTCCCGGGAAAGTAACTATCGGGGAGAGTCATCTAGTTGGTCAGCTAGTCAGTCAAGGAATGCACCTGGTGGGCAAAGTAAGGATAAACCTGCATTATCAGCCAATGCACGAACTTTTCGTCCACATTGCAGTTACTGTAAAAAGGATAACTATCTTGTCATGGACTGTTTTAAAAGGAAACGCGATAATGCGCAAGTGGTCGGTTTAGTGAGGTCAGCTCCGTTAGCGAGAGAGTTAATGGTTAGTCCCATGGCAGAGAAAGTAAACCCGTATGTGTCCACTGGTATGGTTTGTGGTGTAAAACAAGAGTTGAGTCCTAAGGCAATATCAATCTATCGAGATATAGGGTGTAGCCAGTCTCTTATAACGTCAGATTGTTTAGCTGGTATAGAGAATTCAGATACAGGACGTAGTTTGGCCTTAACCTCGGTTACTGGAGAAAATATGGTTGTCCGATTACATAACGTTTTCTTGTGTTCGAAGTTTGTGACGGGACCAGTCACTATGGGTGTTGTGAAGGACTTGCCTTTTGAAAACATAGGAGTTTTGTTGGGTAACGATTTGACTAGTCAGTGTTGCCAGCCGCAAGGTGACCAGTTGTTAATTGAAGACAGCCCTTTACCCATAGAAGAGTGTGAGGTTGATGAGATTAGTTATCCTGCGTGTGTAATGACTAGGGCTTTGGCCAGAAGGGTAGCACGAGACCCAGAGGAATATTGTGATTTGTCTGATACGTGTGTGAGCCATGAAATTGGAGTGGATGAGGTTATCAGTAAAATGGTAGATAAGTCAACTGAGGAACTAAATGTGGTGGAACCTGTTGACCTCCCGCAGAGGGTAAATGAACCAGTTGTGTTTGATAGAAGGGACTTACCTTGTAATAGACAAGAGTTAATCCTAAAGCAGGGGGCTGATCCAAATTTGTTGGCAGCTCGCACTACATTGTTAACTGAGGGTGAGATGGAGGATCAGATGTCAGGTTATTATATGGACAAGGGAGGATTAATGAATAAGAGAGTTAGAGATAGGTTGTGGCAGGCGACCGAACTAGCTAGGAAGCATCTGAGCTATGCTCAGAGCAAAATAAAATCAGTGTTTCATAAGAAGGCTAGGAGTCGGGAATTTAAACCAGGGGATAAGGTGCTGCTGTACCTTCCCATTAAACGGGGTTCATTACAGAACCGGTATTTCGGTCCCTATGTTGTGCACAAACGGGTTAATGAGACAGGGTATGTGATAAACACTCCTGATAGGGTTAGGAAAAGTAGATATTGTCACATCAATTTGCTAAAAGGTTATTTTGACAGACTGCCGATAGTTCCAGTGTTACCTGTCCAGATTGAGAATCACTCAATTTCCTGTGATGACGTCAAGACTGCAGAGATCAAATTAACCAACAGCCAGATTCTAGCAGACTTGAGTCCGGACTTGCACCTTAACAGCCCCCAGCCAGCAGAGCTGACTACGTTGATACAAGAAAATGTTTCCATTTGTCAGGACTTTCCAACGGTTACCAATACCTTAATCCAGGATGTGCGCTTGGAACCCAACGCTACACCGAGTCGACAGCATGCCTATCAGATAAAACCTGTAAAACGTGCGGCACTAAAGAAGGAATCGAAGTTCCAGTGGTCAGATGAATGCGAGAAGTCATTCAACCGTCTCAAGCAGATGCTCTCCTCGTCTCCCGTGATGGCAGCACCAGACTACCGAATGCCGTTCAAGCTGGCTGTGGATGCCAGTGACGTGGGAGCTGGAGTTGTGCTGTTCCAAGAAGACGAAAATGGACTGGACCATCCTGTAAGTTTCTTCTCCAAAAAGTTTGACAAACACCAGGTGAACTATTCCACTATAGAGAAGGAAGCTTTGGCCATGGTACAAGCTCTGAAGCATTTTCAGATCTACGTGAAATCGGCATTGCATCAAGTGGTTGTCTTTACTGATCATAATCCGCTTACTTTCATTTACAGAATGAAAGTCACCAACCAGAGAGTTTTGAGATGGAGTCTTCTTCTGCAGGAATTCCCAATTACCATTGAACATATCAAGGGCACATCCAATGTAATCGCTGATGCCCTGTCCCGAAGTTGAACGTTGTGATAATGTGTTGACGTTCTTGATTTCTGTTTTTGTTTTTATATATTTTATTGTATACCAGGGACTCAGAGACTCAGTGTGATTACTGGTAGTCACCTTATTACTTGTGTTATAAATGCCCGGATGCGTCGGTTAACGCACATTTTGTTTTGTTTAAATGTAGTATATATCCCTAATCCTAGGGTAGAGGAAATATCCTTTTTGAGCTGGGGGTGTGTGACGGAACATGCTCTTATCTTTTCGCCTGTGGCGATGTTAATTGTTTTAGAGGGCTGTATGCAGCTTGGTTACGTAATACCCTCGCGCGACGGTGGTAGTCCTGCGTCCCAATATGCACTTAGACCAGGTGGGCACTTGGTTACGTAATACCTCCGAGCGACCGTACCCCTAATACACACCCAGACCAGTTGTGGAGGCCATGTGGAGAGTGGTTACGTAATACCTCCGCGCGACCATGGTATTTCTGGCGAACTAGGTGACAGTAAGTCTGGCCATCTAAGAAAATATACCGTCTCTGGGAGTTGTGGAAATATCACATGATAGGTGAGGTACCGCGTTGTGCCCCCAGGCGATATTCGCTGTCTCTGAGATTTTTGAATAAATAGATAGGATTTTAGATATAATGGGGAGAAACATTGGAAGGCTCCCGCGGAACGTAGTCCGACTGGACTGGTAAATATATTTTTCTGCTCTGTTGTATAACCTTGATGTGATTGATGTGACTTTAAATATTTTAATACTGTATTGTACCAATATTCTTTAGACAGTGTCTCCGGTAATCTGACGAAGTAAATTGTAGGCTTCACTGTTCTAATATATTTATACGAGTATTTGGTAAGATAAAGCTTAGCCGGTCATCCTAGAGGACCTAGGTAAACTGTAGGTTATTGTCTTTATTGCGAGATGTACCAGTATTAATTCTGTATTACAAGGTTACTGACTGAGTATTTAAGGGTTAATTAAAAATTAATCAGTTAGGAATAGAGTTGTAATTCCTTTATTAATTAAGTTCCCCTGGAAGCGTTTCTCAATTATCACACGTGTGTGTGTTGTATCACGGTGAAGTGATTAGAATATTGTGTAAACTAGACACCTAGGTTGTTATTATATTGTTGTTGTTAATTAACTACTGCGGCAAGTACATTTGTCAGCGTTAGAGTTAATACAGATTTCAAAGTGTATTGTGTTTTGTTGTGTTTTCTAGTGAACTAAACATGCTTCATATATATATATATATATATATATATATATATATATATATATATATATATATATAAGATCTTATCTCTGATTATACCTAGAGCCGAGCCACTCGGGTATTAGACTGCCCTATACAGTGAGATCTAATAGATATACAATTAGGAGAGATATTTGGATAATCGTGTTTTATTCAGTTACGGGTATTATAGGATCCCCGTGACAACAGAGATATAGTCATAATACATATTAATAATACAATATTAACGACTGGGCTTACTTTCTGCTTTTAAGACTTTACCATCAGAACAGAACAGAACAGAACTTTATTACACTCAGGCCGTTCCACAACGGCGTTAGAGGAACATACATAATAAATAGTATAAATGTGACAAGATGGTTTACAGGAGGATGAAATAATAACATATGATAATACATAATACATGTATTTACTTGTATATGATATTAATTGATAATAACTGTAACAGTATAGTAGTAGTAGTAGTAGTAGTAGTAGTAGTAGTAGTAGTAGTAATAACAATTAATAATAATAATAATAATAATAATAATTGTAATATAGCTAGGAAACAGTTTTGATTGTGACATGAGTTATTTAGTTACTAGGACGTTTAAAAACCTGGTAAATTACATTTAGTAATGGTAGTCGTAGTAGTATAATAATAGTAGTAGTAGTAGTAGCAGTAGTAGTAATAGTAATGGCAGTACATGGTACAGTAATAATAATAATAATAATAATAATAATAATAATAATTGTAATATAGCTAGTAAACAGTTTTGATTGTGACATGAGTTATTTAGTTACCAGGACGTTTTAAAAAACTGGTAAATTACATTTATAAATTTCGCCAACTTCTTTAATACACTTATTTTCTTACTGCTCATTAGTTCTTTGAATTTGTAGGTGCTTGGTATAGTATAATAATAGGGATGTAAAAATCTTACTCGGGAATTATGAAAAAAATGTACATATAAATAAATAATGGAATTCATCACCAATGTCACTTTCATCACATGAAGTACACAATCTGTCTTCAAATAATATGTTATTCCACCTTCTAGGTTCGACAGATAAATAGTCATTTGACGTTCTAATGTTTATAATTAATCTCCACAACCTTTCGGGAATTATATTTAAATATTTTTCAAAAATGAGTTCTTCTTTAAAAAGTTGATAGGTTTTGCCTCTTGATGACATTGATATGCTATTATTCCATATTTGTAAATATTTAATTTTAATTTGTTGTGAGAGCCAAGTTAACGATAAAAAGGTATATGATATCCAAACATCGCTTATTCCTAAATGCTTCAAAATATTTTTAATACTAGTGAGCCAATTATAATTTATTCTATTTGTAACATGATCTGTCATCATAAATCTGTATAGAAGAAATGATAAAGTTGATTGTTTCCCTGAAATAATGTGTGCCCAGTAACAAACCATTCTTCTTTGAATATTTAATTCCACGGGCACTTTCCCCAATTCTCCGTATAACATAAATAATGGGGTGGATTTTTTTGTTGGCAAGATGTGTCGGAAGACATTTATTTGAATAGAATCGCATATATCGTTTTTTCCATATCCCCAAACTTCGCAACCGTATAACAAGATTGGGAGAACCATTGATTCACACATTTTAAATTTACACTCAATCGATAGATTATTGTCTTTAGATTTCGCCAATACAAAATACATAGCTTTAGTTGCTTGATGTTTTAATTGGGCTTTGGTCGTTTTAAAATTATTTAATTTGCTAAAAGTGACCCCAAGGTATTTAAATTCCTTAAAGGGACATTCCTGAGTTTGCTGCAATTTTAAATATGTTATCGACTAACAGAGACTTTTTAACGATTGTAATTACATACCAAATATATTTTTTCTGCATAAAACATTAGTGGCTGTATATTAAAGGTGTTTCTGATCATTTTAAAAGTTGTACTAGGTTAAATTTCATTTTATTTCCTAAAATATATTTTTTCGCGAAATTATTTGAAGGCAAAATCCAGATTGGGCTTCTTACAAATATAAAGACGACCAGAAACACATTGAATATACAGACACTGATATTCTAAACAAGAAAATATATTTAATATGTAAGTTTAATCGTAGAAATATTTTATTTGTCGGAAACATCTTACAATGCAGCAAATTCAGGAATGTCCCTTTAACATGTTCAAGAATATATTTTCCAATTTTTAAAGTATATTTATAATCTCTGGCATTTCCATTGAAAATTAAAACTTTAGTTTTTGATATATTTATCTTTAGTTTCCATTTGTTACAGTACTGATCAAATACGTTTAGTGTGTGTTGTAAATCAGCGGCATTGGTAGCTAGTATAGCAGTATCATCTGCATAAAGTAAGCAAAGAAAGTGAATGCCAATGCCGATGTCGAGCGGGTTTTGTTGGTTTTCATCGATGGGGGTAACTCCTTTACATTCAAAATTAATTCAATATTTTTCTAGGTCATTTAGATACAAGGAAAATAGGACTGGGGATAAATTGTCACCCTGACGGACGCCGTTGCTGCATGGGAATAATGAAGATTTCTGATTGTTTGCATATATTAATGATTTTAAGCCTTTATACATTTGGTAGATAATTTAAAAAATGTTACCGTTTATGCCATAATCCAGTAGCTTATGCCATAAGTGTGTACGAGATACCATATCAAAAGCTTTCTGGAAATCGACAAAAGTGCAGAATAATTTCTGGGGTTTTTTGTTTTTTTAAATATCTATCAAGTAATGTAAATATATGGTATATATTGTTGAATATCCTTTTGGAAAAGCTGACTGCGCTTCACTCAAAATATCATTTTCTTCAATAAATGTTTTTAAGCGGTTATTCAGTATAGTTGTAAATAATTTAGAACAGCAGCAGAGTAAAGTTATGGGTCGATAATTATCAGGTAATGAGCGGTCCCCTTTATTTTTATAGATTGGGTTAATGAGGCGGGGGGGAACGGGGGGGCGGGGGGGGGGGGGGGGGGGAGTCCCCCTTTATTGTTTTATAGATTGGGATAATTGTACCTTTAAGCCATTCATCTGGGAAAACAGAATGATCTAGTATTGAATTAAACAATTTAACGTAGACTGGAATGAATAAGTCAGCAGTAGATTTAATATATTCATTAATTACTTAGTCGGTGCCAGCCGCTTTGTTATTTTTCAGTTGACTTATGGCCCTTTTAATTTCGTCTTCGCTAAATTTTCCGTTTATGGTTTCATTATTATTTACTTCGTCAATTACTTCGTTTATATTAAAATCTGGTACAGTATCATTTTGTTCACTCTTATTTAGATAACTGAAAAAATTTAAAAAGTCATCCACTGAAGGTGTGTGTTTTTCTGGTGTTTTCGGTCCCTTAAGTATTTTATAAAATTCTTTTGGGTCATCGGAACGTAGCTGTCGCATTTTCTTTTCCGTAATGAATTTACTTTTTGAAATGGCTTTTTCTATACACTTTTTATAAGATTTACTAGCATTTGTTAATCTAACTTTGTTAGCTGTATTTGTATTTATTGCATATTACATGTGATATCGGTTTAAAAACAAATGATTGGCTGTTCCTAGATGGCCTAGGGGAAAAAGCACGATCGAAACCGATTACTTCAATGTTATGCCACGCTTATTACAAAATTTCGTGTATCTTCCCATCAATTGCTCATTGAACAAGGAAGATATTATGGTATAGAAAGATCTGAAAGAAAATGTAAATTGTGCAATAAGGACGATATAGAAGACGAATATCATTTTATTCTGATATGTCCATTGTATACAGGTTTACGAATTACTTACATAAAAAAAAATATTATTGGTTCAAACCATCTATGTCACCCCAGCACAAAAATACATCGGCTATTGGGTGTCAAACAATGGCAAAAAAAATGCATGCTTTGATTATCAACATCAATATAAAATTAAAAAAGAGCTGTGTAAAGTATAAATATCAAGTATGTTAAAATTTCGTGTGTATGAATATCACAGATAAATATATTAAAATTTTGAATAAAACTCAACGTGTCGTAAAAAGTTCAAAATAAGTTGTAGGTGAAATCAAAATGATTTCATCACATTTTGTCTTCCATATATACATGTATATCTTTACACGCCACCAAAAAATGGTTTAACCGTCAGTGTATACTGACAGTTTTCACTGCGGTGGATGATCTTTCTTCAGAATAAACGAATGTGTCAAGGATGTATGATCGATGCTATCACTGTACAAGACTATTTCATTCTTCCTGCACCACCCATAAGAGGACTGCCACTCTCCCAGGACTGGCTTGACAGAATGACGTTTGTTTGCAACCGCACCGTTCCAATCAACTTGCCAAGTTGACCGATACATTGGTTAATATCATGTTTAAGATCAGTGTAAGGCACACCAACCCTGGAATAAAGCAATTCCAAAGCTGCAATGATGTACAAGTTAACTACATATACAAGAACCATATATAAGCTGTAGTTGGAAAAATTGTTTAAATTTATTTTAAGCGTTTTTTCTTTGTTTAAAGATGTGTAAGAAATAGAATACTACATTCGTATCCGTTAGATACATATCAGAAAACGTATCCAACGGTTACTCAATTATTATAGTTTATAGTAAAGTGATTATGAATAGCATAATTTGCTGTATATCTTAATCTATATACATATAAGTAAGTGTTAAGACGTAAATGGACCGATTTTAAAGCTCTGGAATGATTTATTTCTTCAGATGGATAATTTGAATGACAAACACACGTAGACCTGCAGGTTCTTTATTAGCAAAGTGTGTGAAGATGTTAACACATTACATTTTATACTATTTAGATTTTCGGATCCTCAAAAAATTCCACCATGGTCTGGCACTCTAAATGCTACAAGAACGGGACCGATGTGCTACCAGCACTGTGGATCAGTGCCGAAGAACGTTTGCCAGAAACGGGTATGCATAACATCCTACATGTAATTGAGGCAAAACATGGGTACAGTCAATTTTATCTAACATTTATAAGCAATATTTAACATTTTGAAACGATTACAAAACCAATGCAAATATCTTTATTTTTGTCTCCACTCTCCTTTTTCGTTTAAACCGAAGCTATATATTAGGTTTGTATACTTCGCAAGGTACCTGGTTTAAACCCATGCAATTGTGTGCACAATAGGAAAGTTACTATGATAGAATAAAGACAGCACAGAATTCTAACTAATTAAATGCCTCGCCTATCATGAATGCATTCGGTTGCTTCCATCTCGGCGCATGTTTAACAAACAAAACAAAACAAAAAAACACACCTTTCATAAAATTTTATATTAAAATTAAAAAAAAAAAAAAATTCAAATTTTAATTTAATAAATTTCAATAATTACAGGCGTGTGGTATAACTAGTACACTTCTAGGACATCAATTTAAACGCTATAGCTACAGTAAAATTTTATTTAAAACATTCAAGAATGAGAGCGGGAAAAAAATATAGAAAATGCAAACAAAAGAAAAGATTTATTTTAAATCATAAATAAATAAATAAAATAAAAGTATTTGGTGTTGCTAATAGTTGCTTCACTTAATGTTCACTCAATACATGATAAAAGAAAAAGAAACAATGAACAGGGGGAGGGGGGAGAACACCTTTAAATAAATTATAATTTTAATTTAATAAATGTTTAATTTTCTCTTTTTAAAATATGGCCATTCATAAATGTAAGTATTGGCAAAGTATATCTAACTTTTTTTACTCCTTATAGGCCCGACATTGGAGCTCACCATAGAACGTGCCTGTTTCACCATTTTATTAGTTCCCTACCGGGGGAGGGGGGAGGGTTGGTTTCATCTCTATCCTTCTGTCTGCCTGTCTGCCCGTCTGCCTGTCTATCAGTGTTTTTTTTCACAGTGCCAAAATATTGAGCTGACAAAGCTATGGTTCTTGAACTTGGGAGATATGTTGTCCGAATTTTGATTTGCAATGACTCAAGATGTTGAGCTGACATTTTGTGTATTGTTACAGATCAAGTTTAACTTTCATGGCGATTTACCTTTGTTTTTTACAGACTTATGGCTATTGAATTTAGGAGATAGGAAAATTTGTAGATAGAGGACATGTATTGCTTTAGCAATACTCTCAGAATGTTTGTTGTTTTTGTCAGAGAAATGGAGTTTTCTACTGAAATGTATTCGGCCATTGGGACCGAGAAGATTCTCGTTTCTACAGCCTGCACCACCACGGTGGATTCTTTCTTGGCAACATTCCTTGCCATCGCGTCATTTTTGCGGTTAATTTCAGCAGACTCCTTCGAGGACTCCTGCAAAACGCCACGTTTGTTCTCTACTCTTTAGAAAAAATAAAAACTGGATCAGCCTCTACTTGGCTACTGTTTTCTAAACAATACTTTGTTTTATATTAGTACTATCTCGTATCCTCCGGAGCCGGGCCCGTCCGCACCATTATACCAACCATGACGACTGGAAGACACCCTTAGACCGTGGGCCCACTATATTGCCCTCCCCCCCACCCCCACCCCACCCACCGCACCCACCCCCGCCCCCATAGGGATTTTTCAAGATGAAGTATATCCATAGACATATTCAAATCAACTTGTCTGCAGGCAATCTGTTGGTGGATGTGGTATCAGGTCGTTTCGTAACCATACCGTTTCGTACCATACCGGTTCGTACCCAAAAGCATACCAGTTCGTACCCAAAGGCATACCAGTTCGTACCCAAAGGCATACCAAACAAAGGCATAAATTAAAACAAAAAGTTGTATTCTTCTATCAAAAATGTATTATATCGGACAATGTATATTTTTGTTATATGTGCGTGCGTGTGCGTGCGTGTGCGCACGTAAGTACGTGTGCGTGTATGAATGTTTTTGTTTTGAGCATATATACGTACGAAGAGAGGATCGGTCTTGCGAAATATTCCCATCGATATCTTGGAACGGTTATGCATAACAATAAACACCATCGCTGCACTGTGGAATCGACACCAAATTACAAGACAAAAGAATTGCTCTTTGGCTACGAAAAGGTATGCTTTTTGGTTACGAAAAGGCATGCTTTTTGGTTACGAAACGGCATGCTTCAGTGATGCACAGCACATAATTGCTCATTTAATGCTTATAAAAGATACTGAGTGATTATTACAACAATTGTTTTGCTAAATGTTACAATATGTTTGTAATATAACATTATAATTGTATATTTAAAAAATATATTAATGTTAGGTGTAATGTATGACATTATTTAATTGGTTACGAACTGGTATGCTAGTGGTTACGAAACGGTATGGTACGAACGTGTTGGGTACGAAACGTTTAGAAACCACGGTGGATGTGCCCGTAGTGCACGTTTTTTTTAACAGGGCAAATTTCTGATCAAGGTGAATATTTCACCTAATTTTCTAAAAATATTTGAAAATAATTCTGCTTTTACTTTTAAACTGGGTTAGTGGTGAATGTATTCCACCAAAAATATAATAAATTTTTGGCATCTGACTAAGTATGAGTAATGAATTTGAAATGCCCTGAATATTACAAACATAATACAATGTATATGAAAAAACTGCATGGCAATTTTGAAGTTAACATCCAGACATTTTGAACAGGTTTAAGACCAAATTATGAATGATATTCATGCTAAACTACATGTTCATAACAACAAACCACAAAGCAATGCAATATATGTGGTATGCATATAGTACATAGGGTATACTCACCAGCAAAAGTTATGCAGTTCCTGATTCTCTAATTCTCTATGTACATGTGTATATACATACCGTACTTAAAACATTCTGAACCTTTATTATTGTATTGTATTTAATATCTGAAGTCAGAATTATTTAAGTATGGTGCAGTACATGCTGTTTGAAACATTTACATGGATATTTTGAATATTTTTATATTAAACACAAGTCTTACAAACATAAAAGGTGAATTTACATACCATTCTATGCAAGTCTGCATTACATATACAATTCACCTATCTCACAACAGTTCATCTTACAATGGCCTTTTTTCTTCTTTTTTTGTTGCTTTCTGTAATATTTTAGAATTGCAGTTCTATTTATATTATGCTTAACTTAAATTCTATTAACTTTTTCACTAATTGCTATTTCAAATTCTACCAATTTCTACTCCCTCTTTCCCCCTTTTGTCTCGGACGAAGTCTGAGATTGTGCCCAGGAGAGACGTGCTTGATCCTTAATTGAACGTTAATATGGTATCCTATCATTTTACTGGGGTGAATGTGGGTCACTATTTAATTGTTGTCTCGCCTTAGGATAGGATAAGATATATAGATAGAATAGATTTTTAACGACACCCCAGCACGAACAATACATAGGCTATTGGATGTCACAAACTATGGTGAAAATATGGTATCCTATCCTACATTTACCATAGTTTGACATAGTGTCGTTAAACATCTATTCTATCTACCTATCCTATCCTAAAGCGAGACAAAGTTTGAATAGTGACCCACATTAACCCCTTTAAAACGCTGTCCTGTAAAAATTTCCCGTTGCACTATACAAGATTTCTGTGCAAATATGAAATCGGAAGGAACACGTGCTCTGAGAGGTACGTTTTTTGGTGCTAAGAAACCACAAAACTACTGAAACCCATTTACACAATTACAGTATGTCAATCTATGTCATGTTAGAGATATTCGAACCGATCGGTTAATTCTCTATGATAATCGGTCATAAAATAAATGAATTGATAAAATACAGGTTTGCAATCCTATTATTAAACACATGCTGCGTTTTAAAATCTGACAATTATATATTGTTTCATAATTGGACTGCAAACCCGTATTTTACCCATTTATTTACTTTATGACTGATTATCATACAACAATAAACGATCGTTTCTGATGTAACTCTGACATTACACAGATTAACATGTACTGTAATTGTTTACATCGGTTTCAGTATCAGTTTTGTTTTCTTAACACCTATAACTGTACCCGTCAGATGACGTTCTTTCCGGATTCAAATCTTCTCCAAAATCTCTGTTCAGCGCAACAGGAAATCTTTATTTCTACAGGACAGCGTTTTACAAGGGTGCACATCGGTGTGTACGACCGTACACGGTGGTTACGAATATCAGTGTCCAATGGAATCTATCACGAAGAAGGGGGGGGGGAGGGGGGGGGGGGGCAATGAAATATAGCAAACCCCCATAGCTTCATTTGGTGGCCTATTATTTCATTTTATTTAATTAATTAATGTTTAATGTTGTTTCAAAGTTCTATTAAATGAACTAAATATTTGTATTTACTAGTATATGTATATCAAACGAATTTGTTATCATCCACAGGTATCGGAAAATTGCTTATTTCTAAATGTGTATCGGCCATTACCAGATTCACAAGAACAGTCCCAGACTTATGCAGTTATGGTGTTTATTCATGGTGGAAACTTTCAGTACTATAGTGGCGGTTCCCCACTCTTTGATGGGGAAGTATTCGTGTCAACGGGAAAAGTAATTCTAGTCACAATTAATTACAGATTAGGTAACTATGTCTTATTTTCTTTCTCACATTCATTTTCACATATATTCATATATATATATATATATATATATATATATATATATATATATATAAACCCACCCCAATCCGCCACCCACACGCGTATAATCCCATCTTAATATGTATTCTACAATGCAGGCGGTGGCCTCGGTAGTTTGTGGTTACACTGGTAGGTACTGGGTTCCACCCAGGGCGTGATTTAACGCCTCCATGGGTAGGTGTAAGATCACTATGCCGACTTCTCTCTCATTAACCACTAACCTGGATAGACAGCTCAGGCAGCTGAGGTATGTGCCCAGGACAGCGTGTTTGAACTGTAATTGGATATAAGTTGACATTAATTAATGAATGAGGGAAGCGGAAAAATCCTTTGATTGGGGAACTTCCCTGAACTGGTGACATGCATGTATTTATTTTTCTTCCCGCTACTTTGAAAATAGTATTAAATGTATTAGTTCAGTCAATCTCGGCCCAAAAATAGCCAAACCCATCACAAATTGCAACAAAAGGTTTCTCTTTGGATTTGTTATCAGAAAAAACCTCAAAATTAACATACAAAAAGTCTAGGAGAATATATTCAGGAGAAGTTAACTCTTTTTTAGCATAAATCCAAGATGGCTGTCATAAGCCTTTATTTGACTATATCTTGACTTCAAATGTATATTTAGTACCGATTGTAAATGCTAAACTATGGTTTTTAAGATCAGCAGAGACAATTAAATATTATTGTAAATTAACTGGGTTGTAACTTTGCCTAAAATGCAAAATAGCTGCCAAAATAGGTACCTTTTAATCTAATTTCTCGTATCGGTGACATATATCATTCAGCATTATTAGATACACATTATTTTGGAATTATTGGAATATCTTAGTATGTACTGTTCATATTTAAAGGTATTTCAATTTAAAACTTCCTTATACTAGAATATAATGTTACTATGGTAACAAAAATGTTGAATAAAATCCCCCCATACTCTAGTCTCATACCATACCATTTTAGACCAAACATTTGAGTTTGGTATCCACAATTGCTTTGTGTGTGTGTGTGTGTGTGTGTGTGTGTGTGTGTGTGTGTATGTGTGGTTTTCATTGGAGGATCCTGGTTGAAAATTCAAGAGGTTCAAACTTGGCACCCTTGAACATTTTTAAATATCCAAGATGGCTGCCAAAACATAAAATTGGCAATATTTCACTTATGACCTTTTTTTAATGTTTATGACTGGGTTTTAAGAGTTAAGGTATTCATTATAAACTGAAGTTGGCTAATCAAGATATTGCATTACCACTTAAAACCAAGAAGGCTGCCACTATGGCTGTCAAAACATGCAAATGAAAATATATTGCATTTTGCATCATCAAGATCAAGATTTTGATGTCAGTGATTAAGTTTCAGTCATTAAGGAATTCATTTATAATCACCTTAGGCTAACATGGATATTGAGTTATAATTTAAATCCAAGATGGCCACCAAAAGAAAGACGTCGCCATATCTTGAATTCTCGTGTGTCCTGTCCTCAGTAAAAAAAATTAAGTTCAATAACGGGGTTATAAAATGCAAGGACTTCAATTGTGGTGTCCATTCACTAATGTGGTCATATTTTATCACCGCTTATATTCAAGATGGCCAGCACTATGGTGTCCAGAATATTAGAATTGCTATTTATCCATTTTATATCACATACATGAAGGGCAAATGTTAGTTTGATGTGAATTACAGAGTCTTAGGACTCAAAGAATTGATTTATGACAACAGTTTGCTAACTGGAATATTGTATCATTATTTTAACTCCAGTAATGGCTACAAAAATGGCCACCAAAAGAAAGAACTGGCCGTAAGATACATTCTATTTGATCGCAAAACAATAATTAGTATTTCAGTTGTGGAGTTTTGGGGATGCATGAATTCATATTGGCTACTAAAATGGCTTCTAAAACAAAACAAACGTTCCAGTATTGACATTATTTTTGGCATAGGGGTGTATTTAAAAATGAATACAAGTTGCATCATACAGAACAAGTAATTTGTACCACCAACCGTGTTGTGATAAATGGCAAAATGGCCACAACTCACAACCAATGATTGATGGTTAGCTAAGAGTGGAATAGGTTAGTCATTCTTGTTTTCTCTTTTTTAATATAAATTTCAAACATCACCACTGTATTTTATCAACCATGACAATTTGTTTAAAACAGGGACATATATCTGACACCAACATTTTTCAGTTTAACAGTGCACTTAGTAATTAACATATTGGTTATATCTACAAATGATACGTCATCACCAATAGAACTAAGTAACCATATATTCATAGGCCAGAAATATATGTAGTAACAACAGGATTGTTGTCCAGCAAAAATGTAACCAAATTTAAAATACACCTCCAATGATTGATGGCCTACCAATATAATTATGTACACTACATGACTTAAAGTGTGCCGCCTTCACTCTATGTAGATGTCGGTGAACATGGTGTTGGTGCTTCACATTTTCACGAAACAAATACGTGGCATCTTCATGTGTATGGATGTTTGAAATTGTGCACGAATCACTTTCTCAACAATGGCTTCTGATTTTAGTGGAATGGACTTTTTTTCAATCCATTATGTCTCAGCAACAATATTAATTTGAAAGGACATTTGCTGTATGCTAATGCCCTTTCAAATATATTGCTGTCCCATTGCCTGTTAGTTTTATCGGTAGCTCTTCCGTGTAGTTATGCTAGCACCCACTTAAACCCTCTTCAATAAGCAACCATAATCTAAACCAAAACCACCTGCTTACTGTGAAATGTGGGTGTTTAGCAGCTCAGCTATGATGCAGTTTTCTGTAGGTGTCGAGGAACAAACACACCACATAATTGCTGCATTACTGAAGCAGCACCACACAATGAAACAAGGGGGATGAAAGTGAAGAGTTTAAATGAATCATTCTTTGATACTACACTTACATTGTTTGGCCACCGATCATTGGTTGGTGTATTTGTAAAATAGAAATATTTTTATTAGGTGGCAATTCTCGTGGCTGACAAAAGCCAGGAATAATAAACATTGATTCCTCAGACTTAACCGAACATCAGTCATTGGTCCACACTTTAGGTTACACACCACAATTAATTACGCCATGTAGTTCACTGTCTGAATATATTCTGTGAAAAATACTCTATCGAGAGAGTCATGTGACTACTCATTTTTGGAAGTGCTCTCAACTGACAAGTACCGTGTCGACTACGAAATGCTTCAGCTAACAGCCCCCATACATGATCACCGCCCCGTGTTGCTGTTACACAAGTGACACTATACCACTCGCATAGTTGTTATCAGTTAGTACTACATTGTAATATGACAAGTTACTTCAAACCAATGGGTTATTTAAATACTACAGAGGTCAACCTACTTGTAATCATCAAAGAAAGATTTCAAAAAGTATATAAGAATTTTGTAGTATTTTGTAAAGAGGAACTATTCCTAAACTGGACTATATAAAGCTGCTAAAACGAGTAATGACACAACGAATGGTGGTGTGTTGCCTTTAGATGTTTTTGGATAAAAATGCTACACAAGATGACATAGTGCATTCCAGTGAAGCCACCCTAGCATGTCTATTCAATGGCACATCAGGACTGGAAACCTCGAAACAGTGTGATGTAACTGAAAGACATGATGTGAGCAGTTCTTGTCAAAAAGCTGATCCAAATTGATTCACTGGGTGTAGAGTGTGTTCAGGCAGCAACAGCAGAGAACAATAATAATATCTCCAGCAAATTCAAATAACTCTACTCATTTTATAGTTTCCATTGCCTAAAACCTTCAAGAAACATATTCAGTTCTCATTAATATAATTAATTTAACTGCATTTCTTAATTTTCTTGTTCTGTATTTTTTTGTAATAATATCCCTGTATCCCCAAACAAAATACACATATATCATAGCATTTGATATAATCGAAGATTTCACATAGAAAAGGAATTATTTCAAAATTAAGTTAGTTTGTTAGCTATTTTGAAATTAAATATCAGAAGAAAAAAAAGAGAAAAAAGCTCACATTATGTTTAATTGTCGTTGACAATATTATTAACAATAGTTCAACATTTAAAATAGTATAAAAATAAAAATTTCAGGTCAAGATATTGTCAAATGATGTTTATGACGGCCATCTTGAAAAAAGTGAACTTCGTCTGCATATATATTTTTAGACTTTTAATATTTTATTCTGGAGACCCTTCTAATAAATTTGTTTTGAAGAAAACCTTTTGTTGCAATTTGTGGTGGGTTCATCATTATTTTGACTGGATAGAACTATATGTGCTGTGAAATTAAAGCCGCAAACGCATACACAAAATATACACGTGTAAAGTTTTTCAAGAGTAAATTTACTCACACAAGTAAATGCAAAATTGATGAGCATTCACATATTAATAAAACATTTAATAATAGGTGGGCATTATATTAATTATACAAAAATGCTGATACATTTTAATTCTCTATTTGTGTATTCCGTAAGATGGAACGGTTGTTATATCGAAGAAAAGTAAGTGATATAAAGTATGTGCAGCACTTGCAGTTGGACCAACCTATGAAAATAATGTGTAGCCAAACGATAGGAAATCAACATGGTGGATATATGTATAATCATTACGAATGGTTTCATAATTTCTGAATGGATAGAAATGTTTTTGTGGTAAACTTTCTGGTGGATTTTATTACTATTATTAAAATAAATAATAAACTGGGTTAATTTTTCACTTAAATGAGTGGGCATCGACCACTGTACTAAGTATACATGGCAGTACTATAATAAATGTCCTAATAAACGAGTATGTTGGTGTTTCTAAAGATGATAAACTGTAGTAAGTCATACATGCATTTTAAAAGAAATGTTATTTTTCTAATTGTGCATAAGCCATTAATGGATGTCACATTCTTATCATTGGATCACAGGACTCCCATGAAGATTATTTGCAAATAAAAATATTGTATTTTCCCCACTGTGTGCGTGTGTGTGTGTGTGTGTGTGTGTGTGTGTTAGATACAATATCAAGGACATCAACAATTACTGGTATGGTGTAACTTTTAAGACATATTGCAGGCACTTCTACATGGATAAAATAGATGTCATCTTCTCACATTGACTGAAAATTAGTATTTCTTCAGAATATGTTAACCCACCATTTATTCTTATTGGTGATCCTCTGAGGCATTCTGAATGACTGGCTCCTGAAATCCATCATAACCTAGGATCTCTTCCCTTAATTACTGATTGATGCAAAACAATTTTCAGGCACTTATAATCAGGGAAATAAAAATCATATTTTTGTCTTCAGTCTGCTACGTATGTATATCTGTTTCTATCTGTCTGTATCTGCCTATATATGTGACATTACTCATTGACATTAGGTTTATAAATTGAAGAGGGGGAAGGAGACAGAGAGGAGAGGGAGGGAGACAGAGGGAGGGAGAGAGAGGGGAGGGAGACAGAGAAAGAGACAGACGTTTAGTCCATGATTATATATTTTTGTTATGACTTGGACATTTGAACTCGCTCTAGCCATCATATACAAGGATATTGCCATGTTTCCACCCTCATATGTCGCTTTTTTTGTTTCAGTCTTGTTTTTGTTGGGAGGTTTTCAGTTCTTTAGTTTCATTTCAACTTCGACCTTTCATTTTTCTTACTCACGTTTTCTCATGAGCAGATGAAAACTGCAATGTAACCTCCAAAACCTCAAGTGAATAGGACAATACTCATGTGTGTAGTTTTGCTGAGGGTTCACATGATGAATTTGCATACAAATAAATGTACTTTTGTGTCACCTCAGGAGTAGGTACACATTTACTCCTGGAGTAATTTTACTCTTGTCAGCAAATCCGTTCACATGACATATTTGAGTAAATAGACTTACATGAATATACTAGTGCATGCGTTTGGGGTGTAAGTTTTCCAAACAAACCGGAGGCAGTGGGGGTGATACACATCTACAAATTTAAACACAAATGTTTGTATTAATACCATACAAATCGTTCATGCATAGTGGCACAAAAACAAAATATCATATATAATCCGGGTCTTGTCGAGCACATAGCCGGTCGCGTAGTGGCACTCAACGATCGACTCAAAGATGATGGGCTCTGTGCTGGCTCCACAACAGTGCAAGTTGAATGACTCTCTAGTGAGCAGGAGACAAGCTGTACTTTTATGTTTAATAAGAGGACACATTTTGTTTTATAGTTTTGTCGAGTGGTTGTGGGGGGAGGCTGTACACCTCCCGGCTCCTACAGGCCTTCCCTGCAAACACAATTATTATAATTATTTGTTTAATATAAATATTTGTTTCCATTAATTAAAAGGGCCGTTTGGGTTTCTGGCAACTGTGGAAGATCAGCACCTGGCGTCTGGTAACTTCGGACTAAAAGACCAAAAGTTAGCATTGAAATGGATTCACGATAATATTAACTATTTTGGAGGATCCAATACTAAGGTAACTAATAATTTTCAATTTATTATCATATGCAAAAAATTATTGCAGAGATGACCAATGCCATTAACAGACAGCACACATCCATATAAATGTGTCAAGTGTTTCCAAGGGCAGCTGTTTGAAAAAGGCACTTCTTTTCTCAGCACATATCCTACAAGAAAAGAGCACAAGTCACGGTTGGACAGTAAAAGGGATGTGGAAAGCTAAAGAAGCTGAAAGATGGAAGCAGTCACTGGATCGTGAATTGAGATGGAAAACTAATAAATTAAAGAGAGGGGTAAACATAATAAAATTATGCTCACCTATTCAAATTGCAAATTCCCAAGTAACATATATATTAACCTGTTATAAGTAAATGTTGAATATTCTTTCAGATTACTATATTTGGCCAAAGTGCGGGTGCCCAGTCAGTTGTTCTTCATTTGCTGTCGTCGTCTATGAATGGACTATTCCAACGAGCCATTATTCAAAGCTGCCCGTTCACCATACCATTTAAAACTTTAGAAGAAGCATCAAAACAAACAGGCCAGTTGTCTGTGCAGCTAGGTTGCAAGGTTAATGATGTGGAATGTTACAGAAACAAAACTGCAGAAGACATTTTAACAGCATACAACAACACGTCCAAGAAAATCTCTCGCAACTTTCTTCTTCAATTCGAGCCCTTCGGTCCGGTCATGGATGGGAAAGATGTCCCGCGTAACCTACTGGATAGAATTGAAAAGACTCACAAATTTGGTAAAAGTATCATTGTAGGAACGAATTCTATAGACGGGGCTCTGTATGCACGATCGATCTTTCCACTAAATCTACCTGTCAGTTTAGGAATTTTGGCAGTGTCCTCGCGTTTTCCTTCCCTGGCTACTGGGCTTCATACACTGTATGGGGATAGCAATGGGACGAAGGAACTTTTAACCAACTTAATAACTGATTACATCTTTTACTGCTCCAGTCGTCGCTTTGCGGATCTCGTCACTGACCATGATGATGCATTATGGTTCTACATTTTCGGTCAGCCGTTGTCTTTTGAAGCTTTTGGTAATAATTCGGGGTGTATGCAGGGGGCATGTCATGGTGGAGAACTACCCTTTTTATTCAGTACGGTAGCCAACGCAGGCTATGATGTGTCTGAAGCTGAACACTCTCTCTCCACAAGAATGATACACTACTGGACCAACTTTGCCAAATATGGAAATCCAAACAAAAAGCACAGCGATGGCATTCTCCATTGGCCAAACTACATGGATTCAAATGAGAATGGCGATTCTATTCAATATTTTGCTGAGTCAGACAAGAGGTTGACACGAGCACACAGGAAGAAGTTTTGTCAATATTTTGACAAAATTGGTTACCACTTCAGCCGTTTATAAATTTGTTGCTCATAATGTGTTGTTATTATTATATTATTAAAGGTAAACTCAAACAAGACATGCATGTGTTGGAAAGATGCATACCCGGACCACCAACACATACTGACACTTTAACAAATGAAAAACGCGTAATTTTAGAGTTAATAAAAAAAACATGATTATTCCTGCTAACTGGGGGTAGACATTTTGTTTTGTTTTTGTGACATCCGGTGGTATAGCTTGGGGCGAAGTGACGTCAGCTCCGTCCATCTGCTCTATGCACAGTGTAAACAAACGCTCTAATTTACGACAAGGCGCTTCGCTTTCATCAACCTGACTTGTAAAACAACATAAATGACTTGATAGTATAATAAACTATTTAACTAAATATATTTCAATTTGCATCAATAGAACGAAATGGAGTTATAGTATTTTTCTTTTTAAAAAAATCCAAAGAAAAAAATGCATATTATATGGCCTATTGGTTGGGTATGTTCGAGCAAAAACGACCACTCACGATACCCAAGTGATAATTTTCTTTTCTTTGGGACTACGTAATTGGTCAGTTTTGTGATTTTAGATGGGAAAGTCGACTTAATCAAGGGTTTTACAGAATTACTTACAGTAATAAAGCAGGACGGCTGATCGATTACGATTAGAGGGGTATCCGTGCGGTTAACATACAATATCCTGTGATCTTAATAAAAAAAGGCACGTATTTTTAGTGTGTCTAGACACAGTGTCTGGGGACCGTTTAAATATACACCTGCCAATCAGGAACCACAGGTACAGACCACGGAAAGAAAAGACCAATTAACTAAGAAAACACTCCGATTATTATTTCAGTACGTGGGTTAATTTATGTACCAAACATAATACAGTTATTTCAACACTTTGACACTTTGGTTTATTTTGTATTAATAATATATAATTGTTGCTGGCTTACTGGGATGACTATTATTACAGAATATTGTGATGCATCCGCAAATATCGGGTATGTTTTGTTTCTTCAGTCAGTTAGCAGCCTTAATTTAAAATGAAGTACATGGAACAGCAGTAAAAGTAAATTGCATCCTGTTTAATTAAATTTTGTGGGTCTAAAGCAGTTATTAATATTTAAATAGGCAGCTGAGTTGACAAAATCAGACAGTAATTAAACTGGCTAAAAATACAATGGAAAGACTAGCAGTCAATTGAAAATGTGTGTTTTACAAAATATGGATAGATATTTGATTAAACATGTCCTACAATACAAAGAAACACCGACTTTAATGTCAAAATAATTGTGGTAAATAAAATATCAAATATTGGGTACAGGTCTAAAAATGTGTATGGCCTTCCAAAATGCTTCCACTATTATAATTTAATTAAAACATTAATTAACTATCTAAAATATGTTGCAAATCGCCCATATCATACCTGTCATAACCTGGTAATATGACAAAATCCTGTATTTGCCCATAGACTGATAAAATGTTATTTCTGATATATTTTTCTATTGAGTTACCTTGGGAAAGATTGCATCACATTGCTGTTTCTCTAAAAAAAAGACTTGCTTCTGCTAACAATTTTTTTTTTAATTCATAAAAAGAGCCAACTTCCACAATAAATTTGTAATTTTTAGAAAGTAAATTTCACATTAGTTCTATTTCAAAATATATTGATTATAATACTGGTGTACCGACTATTGTTATCACCTTTCTTGCAATTGGACATCCATCTAAAGAAGCATTTAGTTTTGGACACAAGTTTAATTCCCCTCTGTCCGTTTTCCTCTAAATGTAATAGTCTGTAACAATAGCAATTATTATATTTCCCAACCACCTTCTTCTAGGGAAAATGTATATGTTCCAACACGAGAAACGTACAAAATTTGAATTATTTTTAGCGCACCTGGTGTAAAAAAACACAAAAGAAGCAAACTGTCCAAACATGCAGATATTTGACTCCAAAAGTAATAAAGTATAGCCCATTCGGGTGTGCAAAACAAAACTGATTTTAGTTTTCAGTCACTTGTTGCTTGGCTGTTATATTGCACAAAATGACAAACTACACATACTTTCATTGATTAACATCCATATTAGATACTGTACAAAACGTAAGATTGGTTTGCACACAATTTTGTTTTTCCGTCTGAAAAAAATCTTGAGGCCAACATTGTTTTAAATATTTTTCAAATTCTCTAAATCTTAATCACAATTGCATAGAGGTTGATTATTAATGAGATATATTGGTCTATAGAGCTTCGCTATTTAATTTTCAATTTTGTCAGTAGTAAACAACTTATTAATTTGTAAAGACTATTTTAGAATATTCATGTGTCAAGTTTAACAATCTTTAAACATTTTCAATGTTAATTTTTTTATTTAAATTTTTAAAATTCAAAAATATCTCTTTGTTAGGTTGGGAAGTCTTCTCCAGAAAATTATAATACCAAGTTTCAGAACTATTTGATCAAAACAAGGAGAATTTTAAATTTCTAATTCAAATTTTAGTAACATTTAATAAAAATTCACAATTACCTAAATATCTCTATTAGTTGGTGAAGGGTGCCGCAGAGGATCATTGTATCAAGTTTCAGAACAATTCAATCAAACTGCAGGATAAGAGAAGACTTCAAAGGAAACTTTGGCAGATGAGATGGATTGATGCCGGACAAATAATATCAGAAAATCATAGCAGATCTAAAACTATTATTAAAGGGGTGTTTTCACATTGGCCTACATGTAGTTACAGGTTTTTGGACATATTTATTGGGCCTCAACCGGGTGTACTGTCCTTGATGTTGCCTCAATCCAAAACAGCAAGCCTTGATCCAATACAAGTCTTTGGACCTATATCAAGGCCAATATGAAAACACTCCGTTAATAGCATAAATACAAGACTTCCAGTCCCGAGTTTCAGATCTGTATAAACTCTGGACCCTTCGATGAAACCTGTTTACAATCTTCAAAACAGCAAAAACTCTCCAGAAGAGTGCATTCTCAAAGTCGCAAACCTTATTTAGCTATTTTCACATTTGTCATAATAACTACAAACATATCTGGAGGGCCACATGTTTATCTTTATTTATATAGAGTAGGTACAAAAACGTGGGGGACACAGACCACCTCTGCTTCCAAAAAATGGGCCTGATTAATCAATCTCAATTACATGCATAAAAGTTTGCATAATTAACTCGAGAATAGCAAAATTGTAATATGTTATCATCACCAGAGCCACGAAAATCACAGCTGACTTAGAAACATTAATAGATCCCATGTATACAAACAAGCCAGAACAGATCTATGCAACTCCAGTACCTATATATGCCATTAGTGACCATTACCCTGTTTGTGCAACTAGAAGAACAATACAGTGTTCAAAAACATCCAATCATATTACAATAACATACAGAGATTTCAAAAACTTCAGGGAAAATGTTTTTGTAAGTGATTTACAGAATGAACTAAAAAATAAATAAACAGCAAATGAAAAAATAGTGAAAACAACTACCGTAGCTTGTTTTGGAAATGGATTTCTTAGAAAAAAAACTTTCCTAATTTTTTCTTTACATCAAGTTCATTCTTCTTTTCTTTTGTTAGATTATACCATTTAATATTATCCCCATAGGCACAGATTAATAACACAAAGTGTACTATTCTCTATTTTGAAATTTAAAACCTGTTAAAACCAGAAATGCTTATTTTTCATGTACGAATATTCATATTACTAGTGTAATGTACTGTATACACCTATATATTTTCAGTTGATATATTATGTACAATTTCTAACCTATAACATGACTGTAAGGTAGTGATATCAGGGTCCCCCAACCCTCAAACAACCAAACTTATTTCTGAGGTTAATAAACTTTATAATAAAAAAAATAATAATAATAAAATAAAACAGTATGTAATACTGAGCACTATTGGAAAATGTATAGAGATTATTATATGAGCTTGTGTCCTGACACACGTTTCGTAAAAATCAGTACGACACATACTCGAGTGTAATAATTTCTTTATTATCCATATTATTAGTTAATGTTTATGAATTACAAGGACCGTTTCAAAATGTTTCAACCACAACTAGGAGACGACGAAATGACATATTTCACATGCAAAGTCTGAATTGGGACTGGAGAAAACAATGTCATGTTATGACATCGCTTTCCAAAATTACATCATCACCCTTGTTATTACATGTGTGCTTCATATGATTATTATTAACTTGGTTATGTTGAACCATGTGGATAATAACAAACTTTTTACCTAGATCCTTTATAACCAAACACCAATGAAAACTAAACGAGTAAAGCAACCGTTCAAACCTTGCTGGTTAACTCCAGAAATTAAAGCTTGACATTCGTGTGACACATTTCACAAACAAAAAGTCTGGGAGAAATATAAACTTTGGAGAAACAAAGTTACCTGTTTAATAAAGAAAGCAAAGGAAAGTTACTACAAACAAGGCCATTGGAGAAAATCAGGCCACAGGTTATATTTGAAAAATATCTAAATGAGCGTACCTCAGCATCACCACCAAGTGAAATTGCTAATCTATTCAACTGAAATATTATACTTCAGTGAGTTACCTGATAAGCTACTTAAAAATATTTCAAACTGTAATCCTAATAGCATTAATGACCATTTAAGAGAAACTACTCCAAACACGAATGTGAATAAATCTGCAGATTGATAATATCAGACCAAAGACCATGAAACTCTCTGCAGCAAAATTACTGAGTCAATAATGCATATCATCAACCCAAGTGTCAAAACAAATCATTACCCTCATACATTTAAATGTGCAAAGGAAACATTTACCTATTTTAAAAAATTGTGCAAAGGAAGATCCTGGAAATTATAGACCCATATCCATTTTACCAACACTCAAAGATCACTAAAAACATGTGGCTAATCTGATATATTCCTATTTGAATGATAACAATCTTCTTCACAAAGAGCAGTCAGGTTTTCCTAAGTCTCACTCATGTCAAACGGCATTTACAAAACTACAGATTAGTGCTAAAAGAGATGAATGAGGGAAATTTAACACGTGTTGTTAAAATTAACCCTCTTCAACTGGTCTGGATTGAAGTTTCTCCAATTTCCTAGCCAAATACCGCTTCTTTGCTTCTTCTACAGCTGAATCTGTTGTTCTCCGAGTATATTTACTCTTAACATCTACCCTGTGTTTATTATCGGATGCTTGAGCATCATCTGTCTCTTTAGTATTTAAATTGTTTTCTGTGTTCACAGCAGAACTTTCGGTGTTACTGTCTTTGATGTTTTTATCTATGTTATCAGACACAGCTGTTTGGTCAAAACTTCTGTCACTTGTTATGTTGATAACGTCACTAGAGTGTCTGTCTCTTGATCTTAACCTGTGTTTTCTCTCCACCGATCTTGACCTGTGTTTTCTCTCCACCGACCTTGACCTGTGTTTTCTCTCCACTGACCGTGACCTGTGTTTTCTCTTTCTTCTTTCTGTAGACCGTGACCTGTTTCTTCCATCTGCTGACAGTTTTCCTCTATTTTTGCTATTTCTTTCTTGAGACGATGAAAGTTTTCTTTGGCCTGATGATCTAGAATGTTTGCTTCTTTCTAATGATCGTGACCTTTGTCTTCTTTCCTCTGACTTCTTGTTCAAAGACCGTGACCGGCTTCTCTTTTCTACAGATCTTGACCTTTTCCTTCGTTCTCTAGATCTTGATCTTTGTGTTGTATCTATAATTTCACGTTCCTCTGACCTTGAATGTTCACGTCTCTTACCTTCTCTATGATTTAAATTTGACTGAGCTTTTTGATTTTGTGGAGATCTGAAAAACAAAAAAAATCTTACTACGTTTTATTGAGAATTAATGAGTTAAAAAGACATCTATACTCACAACATTAATTCTCCTTTTTAAGGATCAGAACATTTCATTCACCAAAGTCAGTGTCATCATTAGGAATAAAAATAGCAGGTGGAAATTAAAATATAGGCGGCCATTAATCACAATGCGGAAACAGACCTGATCATGAATAATTAGCATTTAGATAATTTTTATGTAGGTCGAGTGACAAGGGTACATGTTATGTGCTCAGAGATGCATTTTCAATTATGCTTCATCAACTTACAAAATATTTTAGTCTTAAAGGCATATAATCAGACCACTGACCTATGAAATGGCCTAACAAAGTATTACCTGAAAAAATATATATTGGATTTGTCCCTAAATGTACTTTATTCAACCATCTATGTAACCACCATATTCCACTTATTAAGCATATTTTGTACAAACAACTGAATTATGGCAATGGTCTCTAATTAAAAAACTAAAATTGCCATGAGGGTTGACATGGATTTCCCTCCATCATGGTTCAGTTAAGGTGATGCGATAGCTAGATTTGGTTTCCAAAAATTTATGTAATTTTCATTTTTTTTTATCAATTTCCTTAAATCCATGATAGTATGCCTTTAATAATTACATGTTGATTTATTATTTTTGATTTGATATACCAACAAGAGGCCCATGGGTCTAAACGATTACCCGAGTAAACTGTTGACCCAACCTACCACACTTATGGAATGCATCATACCCAGTTTTTAGGGGGAGGGGTCAGAATTACCAAATTCATGATTTTTTTCCTTCATGGGTCAAGGAAGCTTCCTACCATATTTAGTTGTAAATGACCTAGTAGTTGTGAAGAAATTACAATATAACTTCATTTTTAAAAAAACCTCTAGTAAACTTCACCCCTCCTCTGACACACACAGACAGGATGTAAGATTGCACCAAAACTTGAGGCGGTAAAGGGTGTGGGTAAAATAAGTATGCCCAAATTAAGTACAAACATTCTAAGTTTGCTGTCTATAATCATGTTTTTCAATACATTCTTACACTGCATAGCTCAAAATAGAAAATCAGTCCATTTTTTAGGCCTAGCAGGTGAAATAGAAATTTTGCTAAAACCACCAAAATATTGCAGGTAATTTTTAAGAGACAGGCAGGATTTAGCTCAGTCGGTTGAGTCTTCACTTGAGGTGTTTGCATCACAGGATCGAATCACCTTGGTGGATGCATTTAATTGAAAAAAAAATCTCATTCCAACCATTGCATCACAACTGGTCAAAGCTTGTGGTATGTGCTTTCCTGTATGTGGGAAAGTGCATATAAAAGATCCTTTGCTGCATTGGTAAAAACATAGCGGGTTTTCTCTGATGACTACACGTCAGAATGACCAAATGTTTGTCATCCAATAGACGATGATTGTTTAATCAATTTGCTCTAGTGGTGTCGTTAAACAAAACAAACTTTCACTTTTAAGAGACAGGTGTATGTATGATTATCTCATCTGTTACTTCGCTCGTAATTCTGTTATACTTTACCCCTGCGTGTGCTGCAACCTCACTGTGGTGCAGGGGTGTAACATTCTCTTTGAGAATGGCCAATACAGCACAAAATTGAAGTTTTGAGTAAGATTCAGTATCCGTAAGATTCTGTGATATTTGTGTTTTTGCACAGTTCTTTACACTGTTTTTGTTTATACCTTGAATTTTTATACTGATGTTGATCATCACTTTATTTATTTGCATTACCATAGTTTGACACCCAATAGCCGATGTATTTTTCGTGCTGGGGTGTCGTTAAACATTCATTCATTCATTCATTCTGTTATACTTTAATTCCATAATGCTCTAAACTACATCTCAGAGATCCTCATTTTTTATACAGGAAAATAAAGTGGATCATCTACTCTATAATATATATTTATCTGCAATTCTTGCTAAAAGCAAAGTCTATTGATCAAACCAAATGTCCTTCTGAATTCCAGAACACCAATTTTGTCTTTGATAAAAAAATAAAACTTTAACAACTAATTGTAAAATGTGCAGTCTTAACCTGTGTACTGATATGGCAGCATGCTGTAATGCTTGTTTGTTGACCCCGCTAAAACTAACCTGCGATCACACTCTGACTCCGAACTATCGCTGTCTCCCCTATTAGGTTCACAATCAGCTGCTGGCTCCTTCTTCACATCCTTATCGCTCTCACTGACAAAGACAACACAAATCAGCACTATTGCAAATGCAAAACAGCACGAAACATATTGAAAAATAATAATTATAACAGGCTTAAAGGCATAACACCACTGATTTACAGGCTACTGTATTACCCAACACATTTTAACTGAACCACGATGAATGGAAATCCATGACAACCCTCTGAACAAGTTCCATTTTTAAATCTTGGAACTCTACTAAGGGAAGTTTAAAACATACGTCGAAATGAGTGGAAAGGCTATGTGTACAGCAGCCTGTATTATAATCTGTATAGTCGTGGCAAATGAGGACTGGCTATATACATGGCAAATAATTACAAATATATTATTTCAAGACAAAATAATGGTGAATTCGCTAAAACAACATAAGTCAAGAGATTATAATTGGAACATTAACTCAAGATGGTTTGTTCTTGTTTTTGCTTCTTTTGTTTTTATGGGGCCCCGTACACAGGGCCACTGACAGCAGAACCTTGTGACACAGTCATTTTTGCTTTATATACAATAAATATAATGTCTAGCACTGCTAATAGAAAACAAAGACATGTTTATTTGTTTACTAGTACGTTGATTACAATGTCATGTCAATACAATTCAAGTGGTTCCCTGACCTGATTAGTTTACATCTAAATTGAAGTTATAAAATTCCAAACTTAAGTGATGCAGATCTGTAGGAACCAGGACTTGGGGTTTCTGTTCTGCCTACTTGAAGACGAAATTTACTATTTTTTAATGTAACCTACGTGACAACTAACACTGGAGAAGCCGGAGGAGGGCCATGGGGACAATTCCCCCTCCCCCCAATCACACCTCTTTTTTTTTTTAAACACCACGTTATATATTTTCCTGTCTCCACATAACTGAACTCATAGACAATGTGCTTGCCGCACACACACCTTAATGTGGGTTCCCCCACACAATATAAAATCCTGACTATATCAGTGGACACTAATAAAAATTGGCTTACAGCAAACAGAAGCATTCTGTTAATATGCAACCCTTGCAATTAAGAACATGACCATGGCAAACAAAATGCCATGGAAAAAATAGTGTCCACAGCAATTTTACTGTTAATATGCTTGGAACTCTTGGTTTAAGTAAATCTGAATGATTAGTTTGTTATTTGTGTTGTTTGTCAATGTGCTGTAAGATTCATTTACACCAGTGGCAGTATTCTCTGACTGAAAGTAAAGTAACAGGCAACATGCAAATGACATGTGCACGATCAAGAACAATGTGATTGTAAGGGAATGACAGTTTACCATAAACAGCATAGTTAGTCTGCAGTGACATGCCAATTCAATCTTTATCTTTTAATTATATTACATCAAAGTGTCAGAATATATTTAATGCGATACATAATTAAAACAATTTTCTTTAATAACGGCATAGTTTATGTTAGGAAATCTGCAAATCGCAACAGCTTTTTATTTTAGGGGCGGGGTAGAGATTAGGCCTCTCGGCACCAGAAAAGAGCAGTATATTTTATAATATAAATGACATAGAAAATTTGATTAAAACTATTGGGACGATCTCTCTCCACAGATGTATATCTACAAATATCTCATCATCAGGTCGACCATAACAGTTCAAGTGACTTGTACAATGTATGTTCAACATTTTACTGGAAATAAAACACCCAGACTTGACACCATAGCCACGGTTCAACAATGTATAAGCTGTCACCCCACACTGTAATCCAGTGGTTCCTGCAAAGCACGTTATGAACAGTCAACAGAGTTCAAAGAACTAGTTGGAACTCGCTTAATGTTTTTCAATCATGTCCGATGGCGCCAAGATTCACATACTTAATAATAACAGTGTAGTTACTGTTTTAATATTTACTTTCAATCTGTTTTCAGTGCATAAAGTATATTTTATTTTTAATAATAAGGAAAAAATACATCTTGAAAAAAAATCCAATATATTCTACTGCAAAATAAATGCTGTGTAGAATGAAATCTCCACGACATTGTGATATAAGGAAATAAAACTTACTATTAAGGCTCCATTACAAAAAAATAATAATGTCAAAGGTTCCATTTCTGTGAAAGTTAGATTGATGTTATTTGTTATTCTAGTCTGTAACTGTAACTTACGAAATGTCCTAGGGGTGGTGTCTTGGGGTGTGTAACAAAACATGCAGTGTTTGATTAATAATGTAGCAGACTTTGCAAATACTATGGACTTTCAGACACCCCGCTGGTTGACTTATTATTGTTTTTACAAGTTTCGTTTCTTGTTTTTCTTTGTTTAACACCACTACTAGAGCATAATGAGTTACTAATCATCAGCTATTGAATGTCAAACAGTTGGTCACTTTTAATAGTCTTAGAGGAAACCTGCTACATTTGATAGTGGGGAACTGGTTGAGATGGCAAAAACACAATCAGAGAATCGGACCACTGATCCAGCAATGAAAACATGATCAGATTTGTTGGCATTGTGTGTGTGTGTGCGTGCGTGTGCACATGTGTGTGTGTGTGCGCGTGCACGTGTGTGTGTGCATGTGTGTGTGTGTATTAATCTTGTAGATTGCCAAAGAAAAACAGCCTTAATGTTGGTGAAATCACACCATGGTGGAAGGGAGTAACAAACATTATGCAAATGCTTTTAGACCCCCCCCCCCTTTGCAATTTTGTGCATCAGAAATAATTAGAACACACACAGCAAATTACATAACCTTTCAGTCATGTTTATTTGCTGCAAAATTTACTTTTTAAAAATAGTCTGGCTCAAAATTGCTGTCAGTGTCAAGTTCTTCAGTTAGAGCCTTGCTGTTAGTTTGTGTATTGTCAGTGTTTTTCTTCTACAGATCATCCATCTGAGTAGCTGTTCAAAAGACACCACACCGCCCAACACTCCTGCAAAGGCTAAAACCTGTTTTTGTACAGTGCAATATTAGACCATTCATATAGGTGTCCATGGAAAATGAAGACGATATGGTCCACTACCTCCACCCAAGTTCAGACCATGCTGCTATATACACAGCACTATATAGCTTTAGGTATACTTTAAAAATGTAAAACCTGTCATCCTAAGCAGTATGTAATTACTCATGGGTTATGGCATATTTTACATAATGAAGTTGACAGGGTGAAAAATGGATGTGGTAATCTGAAGGCATACTAGGCATTGTTTCTGGATAGTCCGCGAACATCTAACTATCAATTTATTACTAGTCAGGATTGTCACTGTCTAAAATGTTTGTTACTAAAATAAATTAATGTATAAGCATGTTTTCATTATTTTTTTAATAACCTGTTTTTGTTTTTTCTATTTACCCTACTTCGCAGATAACGGTCAAGCAATATGTATACATTATCATTACCCAACATGAGCTTGACAAATCATGTTGACACTGCATTTATTTGGGAATGCCTGACACATGATTCAAAATATAATATATCACACGTCTGTGCTCCAAAACACCATTATTTTTTTCTGATTACAAACATATTTCATAATTTCTACAAAGTATCAATAATAAGTGAGATATGGTGACTATGCAGTTGGTTATGTGGTGGGTTCAAAGAAACAAGTGAACTTACTCAGGATGAGTTTCCTTTATGGTGACAGAACCAGTCGTTTCCCTGTAGAGATACCGGTAGAAGCCACTCATATCTTTCTGTTTTGTCACATCAAGCATTTCTGAGAATATTAAACAAACTTAATAATAAATATACTACATGGATGACATTTTGGTAAAAATTAAATACATCATTACAAAGGAGGTGTCAGTAACATAATGTAACTTTGTGGGTCTATGCTAACCTCACAATAATCACCAATGCCACTACCCCTGAAAATCAAAATCAGTCCTCACAAAAATGTTAAATTATTCCTGTAGATCAGTAGAACATGTGACCACTGGAGGCATCAATGCAGGCCTGACGTCGTCTCATGGATGGAATAAAACTGTTCACCAACATAACTGGGACATTGTGCCATTCTTCTACATGGACATGCTACAGCTGAAGATTTTGCATGTCCACAAGTTCATACCATAGGTGTTACTGTGGTCTGACTACATGGCTGGCCAGGGCAACATGTCCAAGAGGTTTTCATACAGAAACATGTGGAATGTATTATCGTGTTGAACATAGAGAAGAACAGCAGCAGCAAGGATTTCATCTCTATAATGAACACTTGTGAAGTTGAATCTAGATTCATCAGTGAAGAGGACATTTCACCAAATAAATTCTGGTCCATCAGATATGGTATCCTGCCACCTCAGACATAGCATTGTGTCAGAATGGGTCACCTTACTGGCCACTGTGCCTAGCACTGGCCTCGGTGGTGTCGTGGTTAAGCCATCGAATATAAGGCTGGTTGGTACTGGGTTTGCAGCCCAGTATCGGCTCCAACACAGATTGAGTTTTAACAACTCAATGGGTAAGTGTAAAACCACTACACTCTCTTCTCTCTCACTAACCACTAACAACTAACCCACTGTCAGGCCTCCCAGCCACTTGTACATATTAAAATATAGGAAATATAGGAATTTGCATACCAAAATATAGGAGTTTTATAGGAATTTTGAGGTCAAATATAGGAGTTTTATAGGGAAATTTGGACCGATTACCATGGTTATAGGCATTTTACACAGATTTCTAAAGACATTTACATTACTAATGGTATGTTCTTACCTTGCGTATGTACACAAGATACCATCTACTACCTCAACAAATATATACCAAGGCTTGCCAGCAGTCCATGCCGATATCCAGGATACTTTGAAAGTTGGTGCATCTTTATCAGTAATACATCCTCCTCACCTCATCAGGTGAGCAGGATCTTGATTGGCACTTGATACAGATCTCCCACATTCAAAGCATCTTCTGAATTTCTGACAGGCTGGCTGCCTTTCACTGTGAATATAACTCAGTAACAAATTTTATTCATTGGCATTCATCGGCATTTTGGCAAAGCAATTGAGTCAAATATAGGAAATATAGGAAATGAATCTCAATATAGGAGTTTTATAGGATCCTATAAAAATTATAGGAAATATAGGTCTGGGAGGCCTGCAGTCACTGTCCTGAACAGACAGCTCAGATAGCTGGTGTGTGTGCCCAGGACAGTGTGCTTGAATCTTAATTGAATATAAGCACGAAAATAAGTTGAAATAAATACAAAATGTACTTAGCAGTTGTGTGCTCTCAGTTGGTTTCTTACAGTTTGGGCAGTGATGTGTAACTGATAAGCAGTAATGGTGGCTGGTTGCAACCAGTTTTGGAGGGTTGTGGTTTGGATATACCAAACCTGTACAGCCAACTTAACTCAGGGCCTGTTACTGTGAGAAAGGTCATTGGTGGGTCCAGGGATAGTTAGTCGATTGAAATGTCTGTACACCAAAACATCTAGCAAAGTCACTGATATTGATGCCTGCTTCACACATTCCAAATGCTATCTGAAATTGGTACAAGGATGTTACCCCACCAAATTTAGATAGACATGGTGTAGTAGATCTGAAGAAATTAGTTTGAAATGCGCAAATGAACAAAACAAAATTTTTGTTGGTAGAAGATATGAAATAAAAAAAGTTCTAGCTGGAATGTGAAATGATTAAAAGCATCCACTTAGTGTGTTGGATCATCACACATCATTTCACACAATCTATAATGCATCTACAACCCAGCCCTTAGATAGAAAAAAACTTGTTATCATTTTATGAATACATTACTTGACCTCTCACCATGTGCATTTCCCCTACATTTCAAGCCAAGGAATGATCTGGACATCCCAGCTACCAATGGCTATAATATTGCCATGTGTTGAGGGCATCATTCACTATGGTGATTAAGTAACCTGTTGGCTGTGAGGACTGATAATTCACCTTCCATTGCTGCTACTTGTCTTTCTTTTTCCTCTTGTTCCTGCATTTCCAACATCTTCTTCTTGTATGCTGATGTTACAAATGCCTCTTTGTCATCATATTTATCTCCTTCTTCTTCTCTTTCTTTCTGAACCTTTCTCTCCATCCGCTTCTCTTCTTCTCTCTTCCTTACCTCTGCAGCTTTTAAAAGACCTGTTATGTACTTTGGCTGTGGAAGAATAATACAACAATTTTACTAAATAATATTTAACATTCTTATTAATCAAACATTTTCAACTAGAAGGAAAATACTATATAATATTCTGTGTAAATAATACAGAGATTTTATTAGTTTAATTTTTGTACATGCTGATGCAATTGCATCTGTGATCTACTAATTATAAATTAAGAAAGGCCATACAACTTTGTTGAGGCTCTTCTACACTTACAATCCATTTTACACTCAGCCTCCAAATGCTCAATATTGGAGATGTCGTTATTACACCACAGCATATAAACAAATTTGTCATCAGTTACCATTTTAGTGAAAAATATATGCACCCAGTTGCTCATGACAGCAAATATAAACATGATCCAATAAAAAGTAGACCTATGTACGCTAGTTGCATTAGACCCACGTACAAATTGCAGGTACATTAAGTAAATAGTATGCAATATGAGTAGAATATAACTAATAGGCCTAATTTGTTTTTGAAAACATCACTAACACACCAGCACTGATCAAAGCTATCAATGTGCAACTTTAATATCATCAATAAAAAATGTGTAGCCATTTATGATGGATAATTTATTCATTATTTTTGGCCCGCAGATTATAACATTTACTCTTGATGGTATACAATGAAAGTTTGGAAAACACAGATTTCCTTTAACCATAAGCACACATGCCATAATGTATCCAAACACTTGCTTTTGGTAAGAATCTGGGTACAAGACTTTTGAATGACAACATGCAATGTTGAAAAGTACAGTCAGTAATGATAAAGAAGTAACTTTAGAAGATAATACAGGCCTGTAGGCCTAACAATATGTTTGTTTTTTTGTCCTTTCTATATGAATAAAGATTAAAATGTGACCAGCATCCACACACTAGAGATTGTGTCCCCTCAATAGAGATGGTGTCCCCCATCTGCCACTTCAGTTGTCATAATTCCTACAAACCTGTAATATGTAGTGTAAACAATGGATTACGGTCACCTGATAATGTCATGGTCTCATTAGGCGTGTCACATTTCCAGTAGCTCTTTGGAATGCTTTTCTTGCCCTACATGTAATCACAAGTACAGTTTGAAGGGAAATACATGCCTTTTTCTCATTTGCTGGTGTTGTGTTCTTCACACATGCTGCTGATTTGCTAGCAACTATGTTGTCATAAATACTGTCATATTCATACACATTTGGATCTTCAGAAAGAGCCTTGTCAATTTCCATTTGGGTCTTCAGGTATGAAAAAGAATGAAATATATGAATCATTACCATAATATGTATATAAGAAAAGCACTGTAAATAAAATCCTACCATACAAACAAACGAAAAAGAACTGTAATCTTTTCTCTCTTTTTTGACATTAAACAATAAAACTACATGCATGGTCAGGAGGTCAGTGATTTATGCCTGCAAGGTGACTTTTGTGGAGATTTAGAATCCAGACCTGTCAACCTTTAGTCAAGAGAAAGCAGGAGGTGTGTGTTGAAAAAGCAGGAGATTTTGTCAAAAAACAGGAGATTTTTTAACTGCACACGATTTAACACAACTTTTTAAAAAGTACTACAATAAGTTATATGTACACTACATAATGTCATGTATACTTCTCAACCTTAGTTATTGGTATTAAAAAAAAAATATATATATATATATATATATACTCTTCAAAAAAAGAAACGCAAAAGGGTACAAATGGGTTATAACTCCAATTTTATGTTTCCTACCAGTTCATGCTTTGTGAATATAAGGTCATTGCATGTCCCAAACACATTCCCACGGTTACATTCGATAAAACGCAGCTACTGTACAATAAAGTTCCAAAATGTGAATATTCGCAAAAACGCAGCCACGTGCAAACCATGTCACCACTGCACTTGCGTTGTCTGCACGTGCAACATGAACACCGACAGTATAAAAGTGCAGGGTGTTCGCTTGCCTGGCCTCTGTATCTGGCCGACAGTTGACAATCCAGGACATGCCACGTCTCAGTGAACCGCAGAGAAACAATGCCATCGGCCGACTAGACACAGGCGAATCCAGAACGGCCGTTGCCAGGGCATTCCATGTGTCCCCAAGCACCATCTCCAGACTGTGGGACCGTTACCAGCAACATGGATCAACACGTGACCTCCCTAGATCCGGTCAACCACGGGTCACTACCCCCGGGCAGGACCGCTACATCCGGGTACGCCACCTTCGGGAACGATTGACTACTGCCACCTCCACAGCCGCAGCAATACCAGGTTTGCGCAGGATATCCGACCAGACCGTACGGAACCGCCTACGTGAGGTAGGAATTCGTGCCAGACGTCCAGTTCGAGGTGTCATCTTAACACCACAACACCGTCGACTCCGACTGCAGTGGTGCCAGATTCATCGACAATGGCCTCAACTGCGATGGAGACAGGTGTGGTTCAGTGACGAGTCCCGATTTCTGCTCCGACGTCATGATGGAAGATGTCGCGTGTATAGGCGTCGTGGTGAACGTTATGCGGCAAACTGCGTGCAGGAAGTGGACAGATTCGGCGGGGGTAGTGTCATGGTGTGGGCAGCCATCTCACACACTGGCAGAACTGACCTGGTCCACGTGTAGGGCAACCTGAATGCACAGGGCTACATTGACCAGATCCTCCGGCCACACATCGTTCCAGTTATGGCCAACGCCAACGCAGTGTTCCAACATGACAACGCCAGGCCTCACACAGCACGTCTCACAACGGCTTTCCTACAGAACAACAACATTAATGTCCTTCCTTGGCCATCGACATCACCGGATTTGAACCCAATTGAGCATCTATGGGACGAGTTGGACCGACGCCTCCGACAGCGACAACCACAGCCCCAGACCCTGCCCGAGCTGGCAGCAGCCTTGCAGGCCGAGTGGGCCACCATCCCCCGGGACGTCATCCGTACTCTGGTTGCTTCAATGGGCAGGCGGTGCCAGGCAGTTGTCAACACACGCGGAGGCCACACCCGGTATTGACTCCAGATGACCTTGACCTTGGTGGTGTGTCCTATCACTTACTCACAATGGACTAGAGTGAATTGTGAACAATCCTGCAACATTTGGTAATTATCGGACTCACCATTCAATAATTAAATCAATTCTCCAAATGTTACGACAATGTGGTTTTGCGTTTCTTCTTTTGAAGAGTATATATATATATATATATATATATATATATATATATATATATATTTTATATATTTAATTATTTTTAAATATTATTATAATTTAATACATATTTTTAAAAAGAACTCTTTTATCCAAAAATCTTAACACTAACAAATTTAAACATTAATTAGTACATTTACGGTATTACACTTACAGGTTGCATCATCGTTATTTGTGTTTTGTGAAAAGTAGACCCAAGAGAAATTTATATAGGTAAAAATCTTATAAATTAATATTCAGTTTTTACTACAATAAGGTATAATGGCGTTGTACTGATTTAAAATCACTATAACCATGCAATAAACATTGTATTTCCACTAATCATTTCTACTAATCATAAGTAAATGCTCATTACTGATATCGTGTGAAATATACCGGAATTATACCTATTTCCGTGAGTAACGTTATGTCAAACAAGATTTATTAATTGTAGGAAAATAATCCCTTGAAGTGTAGTCTTGTTGCTAACATTTTACTGCACAAACCTACAAATCTAATTGATACAAGTATTGTTTATACAGCTAATTGGTCTTTCTGTTGTCTCGCTTTGGCATGTGATTTTGACATCGGGTGTATTGATGCATGCGTTCGCAGTCTACTCTGGCACTTCCAGCCATAGAACTTTGCGTTATGTAATCCAGTTGGAAGACATTTTACGAGAAAGAGGAGTTATTAGGACTAAATTGGATAGTTTTATATATGGCAACACTGAATGTCAATACACAGCCACAGTAGGTTGAATTTTTTTTATGCTTAGAAAATAACGATTTCCCAGGAGAAATGTTTTTCCCGCGGGAGACTTGATCAAATACCGGGAGTCTCCCGCGGAATCCGGGAGGGTTGACAGGTCTGTTAGAAACCACATCAAAATCCATTACATGTAAACTGTAGAAATGCACGACATAGTAATTCACACAACCGATGGTTCTGTTCGCGGGTTATTTACACAACTTTAACTTCATATGAATCATAAATTGATTTGGAGATGACCTATTATATTCTAGAATTAAAAGTTTGAGGATCACCAGAATTTTATTCATTTACCCTCATATGTCATGATCCGACTTCCAGTTATTCATTACTAAAACATTGTCCACTGGAAATGGATGTTATGGAGAAAACATGAATAATATGTTTCTGCTAATAATTTTTTTTATATATATATATATATATATATATAGATAAGGGGGCTTTCTCTCAATCTCTGGACAATGTCATAATTACTGTGTGTCTGGCATCCAATAACCGATTCCTTTCTTTTCTTCCGATTACATTTAATTAGTTCTACAGATGTACATGTATGACATGAACTTGCGCTAGGTTTCTAAATTAAAGTGGTGCCAGCGTCTGATGAATGGCATAACGTTCTGTTTCTCCAGGGTTATGGAGAGGCGCCCCTGGACTTGGAATCGCCTGGATACGTTTTTATATTGCCAGACTCACCAGACGCTTAACTTTCCCTGTTTAAATACTTTTTTTTTTTTTAATTATTATTATTATTATTTTTTCTTCTTCTCTGGTAGAATCGTTGGCCCTTGGGCCTAATTTTTGATGAGGGCACGACGGTTGGGTTGGCGGGGGGGGGTGCTGGGTGGGGGGGGATACTCCACCGGAAGATGGTTAGGGCGGTAGGCGTAGGCGGTTTTGGTCGTAAGAGTTGTTAGGTTTGTCCGGGGGGACTGCCCCCCCCCCCCCCCCCCCGAGTCTTCCCCGGTTTCGGCCACACCGAAGTCCCCAATAGGATGGGTGCCCCTAAGGATGGGGGCACCAAGACTGGAGGGCACAATGGTTGGGTTGGCCGGGGGGGTGCTGGGTGGGTGGGGGATACTCCACCGGAAGATGGTTAGGGCGGTAGGCGTAGGCGGTTTTGGCCGTAAGGGGTGTTAGGTTTGTCCGGGGGACTGCACCCCCCCCCACCCCCCCACCCCCCGAGCCTTCCCCGGTTTCGGCCACACCGAAGTCCCCAATACGATGGGTGCCCCTAAGTAAAACATATTTCCCTATTAAAAAAACCCTCCTGTGGCTGAAGCCTAACCTAGTCACCTGCCACCCCTATTTTGAGGGCTAATTAATATATTTAAAAAACATTTAAAAATATATTTATATTTAGGACTGCCCGATCTAAATTTGAGTTACAAATTGTTAGTTGTTTGCTGTATATTAAATATTGTTTGGGAAAATAACGCACAAAATTATTTATTGTAAAGTCCTTTTTCCCTGTTTGTTTAAATATCAAAATTGCCCCAGTAATTGTTCTGTCCCAGGTTGGACTACTGGCATCCGGTGGCCGAACCTGGGATAGACATGCTCGAAACCTTCGTGGTATAGGAGCATGTAAATATTTTATTGATTGATTGACATGAACTTTACCATGCAGAGTTGGAGTGAATTTCTTCAAAAACTTACCTGTTTTTTCACTTTTGTTTGGTTAATTTTCAACTGCATAGTTGAGTTTGTTTGAAGCTTGGAAGCTTCCTGTAAATAAAATGGTAATCAGTGAACTATTATTACTAATGACATCTCTTTGATTATGTACATGTACCCACATGTATTATTTGTTAACATACATGTACGGTAAGTGGATTAAAAACATAGTACCTTTCTGCTACAAACAACAAAAGAAGTGACCTATTTCCCACAAAACTTAGTACTTCAGTTAATATAATATTATTTTACTAATGAATGACTTTTCAACATGTCCTGAATATTATAACCATTTAATAATTAATTCAAAACCTAATTAATACCAAAGTTATTAAAAACCAATTTAAAAATGTTTTTCAAACCACATTAGCCACACAACTGAAAAATACATGTAGATATAAAACATTATATACAATATATATGTAGCTACAGGTACATATATCCACACAAAAAATCAATAACCAGTCAAACTTAAAGGGGACGAGGAAATAGTTCGAGGTTTCGAAATTAATGTATTAGTTAAAATGTGAAACTGCATTGCAGCTGGTTGATTTCACTTAATATTGTAAGAAGCCTGCACTTTGTTGCCTACCTCTGAACTCTGAACTATGCATCCCCAGTTAAAAGGCGAATTAATATATCACTGTCACCATACCCCACGCCACCCCATCTTACCCCACCTCAGCTGTTGGCATCTTCAACACCTGTGGTACATTCATGTTGCGTATATTGTAAAAGTAAGTAAATAACAAACCAAAAAAGATAACCCAGATGAATCTGAAATATATGCTTGGGCATAAAGGCTAAATGTATTTATAGACAGAAAAAAAAACCCAAAAGAAGATGGCATTTACATACATATATAAATAACAGAAAGTAAATGATAAAATTGAGGTATTTTACAGATGTCAAAACATGGCGGAATGTAACTAACAAATAAAACACTGAATGCCAAATAACAATATTATTTACACTTCACACCTCTACTTTCTTTCTCCAATCTGGCCACTGACCCCCATTTTTGGGCCCTATGCGAGATTGCTTGGATGACAAGAAAGCAGAACGTTTTAAAACTGATCTGGCTATCCCCATGTTACTGGATCCTTCCCTAGATTTCTCGATCTGTGATGTATCAATTTTTAACATAACTAAATGACTGGTACATAAATAGAAAAGCTAAAGTTTGACACGATTCATGCCTTTGAGAGCAAAGACAAACAGCGCTAACAATTAGTACAAATGCTCTTTGAAGTGTGTATTTAATTAGGTATTACGTATACAAACACCGACAACCAAATACAGGATCAGTTCGTTCCGCTTAGTTGGCAATCTATTATTCTGTAAGTGTCACCTTAATCCTCAACAGCCAAGACCACACGAGACAGGCACACTTCGCTTGATTGACATGATTAACAATACATTCGTCTTAAAAATACTATCGGCAATGACATTTTGATTAATCGACACGCGTCAAGTTTTAGAGGTGCACACTCTATTAAATCTTTATGGTGGGACCAAAGAATTAGGTCGAGAGATCGAATTTATAGAGTTTTCAAAGTTTGAGTTTTCGAAGGCCGTTATTACTAGTTTGTATAGCAACTCGGCCGGGACCGTCACTTCAGATCGAGAGATCAAAGTTTCAAAAGATCAAAGGTGCAGTTATCAAAGTTTGACTGTAATGTAAATCATAAAATATTTGCGTTCTTAAAATTTAGCAAAATCCAAATAAGTGACATATGAGTGACATAAAACTTTAGTGATGTCGGCACTACCAGACATAAAAAAAATAACATGATCAGCTGAAATTATACTTTTGATATATCTTCATATTATGCAGCTTACAGAAAATTAGATTTAGTAGAAAATTTCGGTAACATGCAAGCTAACTATTGCTATCATCAAAAGTATGTAACCATTGTTGCATGTTCAGTTAATCATCAACAAAACAATCACACAAGTTTTTCAGAAGTCTCTTGCAGGTCTCTTGCAGGTCTCTTAAGTTTAGCATGATGAAATATTAGTCTTATATAACCTCGCTAAATTAGCTAATATTTTATGCTCACAAATATTTCCTTAGTTACAGTTTCAAAATAGCCTAATTTTGTTTCCATTTTAGCTCAATTTCCCCCTTTTGAGTACCTCTTCAGGCCCATTCCGTTTTGGAGAAGTTAAAAAAATAAGTGTGTAATGCATTTCACTATGTAACTATATATAGTAATAGTAAACTTCTCCTCCTCCCTGGGGACAAAATAGGGGACAAAACATTAATGACATTAACAAATTAGATAAACCATCTATTGACCTTTACAGAATTTGTGAAAGAAGAGATTTTTTTAATTGGCTTAATTTTTGTCTTTTGTGCCCCACCCTTCAGACCCCTGGTGGGATCAGAATGACCAAATCAAAAATTTGTTTCCCCATGTACTAAGGAAACTTTCCACAAAATATGACTGGAATTGGTTAAGTAGTTTTGGGGAAGAAGTCGAAAATGTGAAAAGAGTACACATGCCGAACAACAGATGAAAACAGATTGCAATAGGTCACTTGAGCCTTCAGCTCAGTGACCTAAAAACACTAAACCAGTGGGCCTACCTCGTCACTGTCATCTCCAAACACATTTCGAACAGCAGGCTTCTTAAGGGAAATAGACTTCGGTCTTTGTGGAATGATCAAACCATACCTACATATACATTCAAAATATAAACTTATACATTGTACTTGCAAAAAATCTATTGTCAATATTATAAAAAATTTGTAAACAATATTTCCTGAATTTATCTATACTATAATATTGTATATAAGATTAGTTTGAAGACAAAGATACGCCTTTTTAAAAGCACTGCCTTAAGCACTACTGTATGGAGCAGAATCCTTGAAAATGACCAAGACCATCGGGTCAGAAGTTGGAGGTCTTTCAAAATCAGTGCCTTCGCAGGATTCTGAATATCTTCTGGCCCAACATCATAACCAACAAAAAACTCCATAAACAAACCTCCACACAGTCATTGGTATCGGAGATCAAGCACCGAAGATGGCACTGGATTGGCTATGTCATCAGAATGCCTCAAACAGCCCTACCAAGAGTGGCACTCCAATGGATGCCTCCTGGGAAAAAGGAAACGAGGAAGACCGAAAGAAACATGGAAAAGGACAGTAGAGAAGGAAATCCGAGAGGGCAGTCTGAGCTGGGGGCTGCTGGAGCTGCTGGCAAAAGACAGGCAGCAGTGGCGATCTCTGGTTACAGCCGTATGTGCTTAGCATGAAGGGGATTAAAATAATTTTAAAAAAAATAATATTGTGACTTAACCAAAATACATCAGTAACCAGTTTTCGTCACCTACATTGTACATTAGTGTTCGGTCTGAATATTTTAATATTCACTTGCTAATTTGCCATTCGAAATATTCGAATAGTATTTTAAAGTATTCAAATATATGGAGTTTTTAGGTCATATGAAAATGTTTTTAAAATTTGGTGGTTTGTTCTGAACGGTCCTGCACGCTGCTTGCCACCTCGATCATCTATAAGTTTCCCGAAGCTTAGCTGAATGTGGGTGCTGTTGGGTTTCTTTTTGTAGTGTGTGTCTTAGTGAGTAATATGTGGATTTTTTAAAATTAAGGAACTCAAAAATGATTGATGAAAAGGTATTTGACGTCAAACATAGGATTGTTGTGGTATTAGAGCAGGAATCCTGGACTACTGTTTGATGGGCAGCGATTGCGAAAAAATTACATATCTTGGTCTCCGACTGTAATGAGAGCATCATAACCTTCCAAATGTCCATCTAGCTCTCTTACAGAGTATTCGGGCTACCCTCAAATGTATTTGTTTGTCATTTTAAATAAGACATCCATACAATATTTTTTTTTTATTATTCTTAATCTTTTCGTATTTTTGTATATGTTCCCTGGAAGACGGAATCAGAGTGGGCAGCGACCTTAGTAAACTGCTATCGGAGTTTCCAGAAGCTTAGCTGAATGTGGGTGCTTTTGGGTTTCTTTCTGTAGTGTGTGTATTAGTGAGTAATATGTGGATTTTTAAAAATCAAGGAACTCGAAAATGATTGATGTAAAGGTATTTGACATCAAATATAGGATTGTTGTGGTATTAGAGCGGGAATCCTTGACTACCGTTTGATGGGCAGCGATTGCAAAAAAATTACATAGCTTGGTCTCTGACTGTATCGAGAGTTTTATAACCATCCAAATGTCCATCTACTAATCTAGTAGTCGTCTAGCTCTCTTATAGAGGGATTGTAGTCATAACGGCCCCAGTACTAAACGGTCCTTTACAATAATTGGTCAAAACGGCCCTAAAAAAGTCAAAACGGCCAAAGTGAAAAAGTCAAAACAGCCCTTAACAAAAGTCAAAACGGCCAAAGTGAAAAAGTCATAACGGCCCTTGAAAAAAGTCAAGACGGCCTTAGTTATAATACTTTAAAAATGTATTTCATCTACACAAGTGTCAAGAAAGATAACTGTGCAAAGACAGTTTTTATAGTACGGTCTAACTACACGGATATTATCTGCGTCTTATTTATGTTTAAATAAACAAAGAGTTTAAAATCTACATATGTGGTTAGTGTACTAGTACATCTGTGTTAATATGTAGATTTTAAGTACAGGTAAGTTTTGGAGAAACATGAATAGTTATTATTATAACCATTCCAAACCCATCTCCCGAGCCATTATACAAGAGATTGCACCAAGCAAACCCCAACCCTACCTCAAAGCCCATTGAGCTTATAATGAGCTGTTGTGTGTGTATATTATTTTCATTATTATTTAAGAATTGAATGTTATATTTCTGACGTTCATGCGATGATAAACACCAAAACAGTTTTGGTGTTTATTATCGCATGAACGTCAAAAATATAACGTTCAATTGTTATAATTCTTTTCAAATACAAGGTCAATTGGTGGTCTTAATTATATTAGTAAATTGGGGGACAGGCCCGTTGTGGCCCCCGGGTGAGCAGCGCCACTAGGAACTCGTTCAGACGATACGCACTCACCCGGAAAACCTAGATGGTCCACTAACCCTCCACCCCTTTCTGTGATTGAATTCAGTGTTGTTAAATAAAATGTTAATTGGTGGTCTTAATTACAATAGTATATTGCGTTGTGTAGGCTAATAAATTGTTACCAGTGATTCCGTTGTTTTGGTTGTTTTGATATATATGTTTATATAGGCTATATTGATTACTAATTATTACTAATGGGAATCAATTTAACGTGATAGTACCTATTGGCCGTTCTGACCATTTCTTTTGGCCATTTTGACTTTTTCTTTGGCCGTTTTAACTTTTTTCTTTGGCCGTTTTGACTTTTTTCTTTGGCCGTTTTGACTTACATGTTCTGGGCCGTTTCATCATGGGGCCGTTTTGACTGCATACCCGTATACTTTTATAGAGTACTCTGGCTACCCTCAAATGTATTTGTTTGTCGTTTTTAAATAAAACATCCGTACATTCCACAATATATATATTTTTTTTTATTCTTGATCTTCTTGTTCTTAAAAATCCGACACAGATGTCAAAAATGTGCGCCCGATACCAGGCTTAATTTGCCTAAGATAAATAACGAAAATGGGTTGCATGTGCAAATGGATAACATGACAATAACACGTCTGTAGTAAAGTTAGTACACCTCGGAAACTTGGGGACTTTTGATATGTTATTACTAATTATCTCTTGCATCTATCCTGGAAAAAAATCAGCTTTGTACTATTTATTTCCGGGTTAAACCCCAATGTTCCTGAACTAATAAACTAGTAATCACCTCTTATCGCGCACGTCCATATTGAAACAATGCAAGGGACATTACTCTTGTTTTGAGTGTAGTTTGCCCCGCCCATTTTTTATAATGCAATTCTTCTGATGAGCCCAGTGGGTACGTGCCTGAAACTTTTGAGAATAGAGGCATGTTGATAGATTTGTCAGTCAGTCAGTCAGTCAACATCAGTTTATAGAGAATGACAGAGAGAGATGCACGTTCAGTTCTAGGTTACCAGCAAATAGGTAGATACATATTTTAATAAACCTACAGTAGGCTATACCCAGTCCTGGGCTACCTAGTACTACTATAGTATAGTAAACTTCACCCACTTCTGGCGGACCCAGTATTAATGCCATTAACAAATGAAAGGAAATGGCTATTGATATTTCTTTGTGAGAACGCCATCGTTATTTATGATAACACATCCTGTTCAGTTATTTAGGGGGCGGGACGTAGCCCAGTGGTAAAGCCGTCGCTTGATGCGAGGTCGGTCTCGGATTGATCACCGTCGGTGGACCCATTGGGCTGTTTCTCGTTCCAGCCAGTGCTCCACGACTGGTGTAACAAAGGTATGTGCTATCCTGTATGTGGGATGGTGCATATAAAAGATCCCTTGCTGCTAATCAGAAAGAGTAGCCCATGAAGTGGCGACAGCGGGTTTTCTTTCTCAATATCTGTGTGGTCCTTAACCATATGTCTGATGCTATATAACCGTAAATAAAATGTGTTGAGTGTGTCGTTAAATAAAACATTTCCTTCCTTCCTGTCTTATCAAATCGTAAAAAAATATTAGGAAATCGGCGAATTCACAATATTTGACAAATTGACTGGTTGACCAGACAGATGCAGTGTTCGAGATTAAAAGTTTTGGGCAGTACCCCAGTTGGATACTAACAATTCAAAATCTGGTATCCCACCTGAGAATTTAGTATCCCACTTAAATGAAATTCATAAATAACATCATAACAAATTTGGACGACACCGTTCTCGTTCCCAATCTATTGCTACACCACAATCAAAATCACAGAATTCGTGAAATTCGCAAAAAGATTTGCTACATCTGTTTTTGCGTAATATTGACATAAATTAATATTTAGCAGTAATCAATAAGTGTTTTTGACATTACTAACGATAAACCTACCTGTATCAATTTTCTGCAGATGTGGAATCGATCAATATCTCAAATAAAATTTGAAGGGAGGAAACATCCAACAAGAACGATAGCAATTTAGCGGTTCCCAGCATTAGACTGAGTACGAGTTGGGGGAGATATTGTTACGGCATAGCATTAGACTGAGTAAGAGCTAAAAAATACTGTTACTTAACTTCACCAGTAAATGACGACTTTCACTGTTTCAGCAAAAAATAAAAATGCATGATTAAAAAAACCAAGAACCTTATATGGTATCCCGGTGGGATACTGGGTTCTTGAAGTCTGGTATTCAAAATTAAATTCTGGTATCTCCGGGATACTGGGATAATCCGTACACTGCAGATGAGTTGCTCAAAGACAGCAAATTTGTCGGCAACATCCGCCTGGCACTTTTCACAATATATTTTTGTATTCTTACGTATACATGTATAAACACCAGTCATTACCAAATTGTTGAATCAAATGAAATATTTACTTACAATGAAGAATGGAACGATACAATCAATAATTCGTTTCAAAATTTTATAATCGCAAATAATAGCAAACAATGAATATACAAAATTTATCATTTTGCAATGTACTATTTTCAATTTACTATGTAGGTCTTTGTAGGCCTATTTAAAAAAAAAAAGTTTTTAAATAGCTGAACTGGTTCAATGACACTCTTGGTAGCAAATTTACGTCAGTTGTAGAACAATTCGGGGGATTCTCCCCCAGAACCAACTGGAGTACGAAGAATTGGGTAAATGTCATAAAAAAAATCGGTAAAAGTTCACTCCCGTAGTAACCAAATGACCATATATAGTGTGTTTAATAGTTAACAATTCAAAGCTTATGATCTACTGGTCCACGTGACATGCTTTAATGTAGGATTGTCACTACCAGAGCCGTAGCTAGCTACTGGTTATTGATATTAACGTTTTAAGTATGTAACCTCCCTGAGCGTCTAAATTTAAAAATTTCGGGGGAGGGGGGGCATGCCCCCGGACCCCATAGTCTTGCGCCTTCCATGTAGTCTACAACTTATTACTACGTCATCATTAACTGACCATATTCCGCTTTCCCTTACGGCTTCCCATAAAATATCCCGATATGTTCTATTTCACAAGAACACACCGAATGTCAGCCACCTGCTTTCTAGTTCCTGATATTCTGCTCTTTTGTAGTTTTCTTTAGAATTTTATATCATCATCCTGGCATTAAAATTAAACAAAGACGTGGTATTTTGAACATGATACGGGTTTGTTGAATTGTGCTGTCGTAATCCAAAATATCATCTCAGTAGGAAAATAATGTTCACTTTATATCTGAAGTTGATTCCTTTGGGTGTTGATGTTCCTTGCAGGAAGTATAACGATCTCTGCATTTAGTAGCATTAAATCCGGACATAGGGTTTTACCTGAACATTCAAAGCAAGCTGTTGTAGCGTACGCCTGTCATGGGCACAGGTACCGGCCTTGGCCGGCTCCTCTGCCCAGGACAGGAAAGGGGTTGGGTGGGTGGGAGACGAGTCGGCAGCGGGTGGTGGTTAGTGCTATGGTAATTTTGAAAAGTCCTGTAGGATTAAGCCAAACAGAAAGGTTGCGCAGTTTCAATGAAGGATTTGGGTTCTTTTTGAACGGTCCATGAAAGGTAAAGGGGAGCTATATATAATTGTTGAATTTTAGTATCCGAGAGTAGCTCGTTATTGGAACTTAGGCTACTGTTAGTAGCATTGAATAACATAACGTAAGTATCATCCGCTAGGACGCACCGTCACGTGCCTGCACGCCTCAAATAAGCATAAGCTGTATACGAATCTCCGCTGTATACAATGCTTGCCTTGGGTCATCATCACTGTAGAACGAACAGATTAGAAACATCTGTACCTGAACCGTATTAATTTGCAAACGGAAAGAAAGAAATGTTTTATTTAATGACGCACTCAACACATTTTATTTACGGTTATATGGCGTCAGACATATCGTTAAGGACCACACTACATGGGCTACTCTTTCCGATTAGCAGCAAGGGATCTTTTATTTGCGTTTCCCACAGGCAGGATAGCACAAACCATAGCCTTTGTTGAACCAGTTATGGATCACTGGTCAGTGCAAGTGGTTTACATTGAGCCTTGTGGAGCACTCGCTCAGGGTTTGGAGTTGGTATCTGGATTAAAAATTCTATGCCTCAACTTGGATCCAAACCCAGTACCTACCAGCCTGTAGATCGATGGCCTAACCACGACGCCACCGAGGCGGTGCAAGTGGTTTACACCTACCCATTGAGGCTTGTGGAGCACTAGCTCAGGGTTTGAAGTCTGTATCTGGATTAAAAATCCCATGCCTCGACTGGGATCCGAACCCAGTACCTACCAGCCTGTAGACCGATGGCCTAACCACGACGCCACCGAGGCGGTGCAAGTGGTTTACACCTACCCATTGAGCCTTGCGGAGCACTCACTCAGGGTTTGGAGTCGGTATCTGGATTAAAAATCCCATGCCTTGACTGGGATCCGAACCTAGTACCTACCAGCCTGTAGACCGATGGCCTAACCACGACGCCACCGAGGCCGGTCTAATTTGCAAACAGATACATTGAAGCGTACGAGACGGGATACAAACGTCGAATTCGGGCTAACATGATATAGATTATCGGGCAAAATGTGTTAACCTGAGACCTGTTTAACATGTATTTCCATCATTCTACCCTCAAAATTAATTGGAATCCATGTATAAATGTGTAGTGATTCGTTTGCAACCCAATATAGCTGTTTGGTAGTAATGCTGATATGAATAAGGAAGGAAGGAAATGCTTTATTTAACGACACACTCAACACATTTTATTTACGGTTATATGGCGTCGGACATATGGTTAAGGACCGCACAGATATTGAGAGAGGAAACCCGCTGTCGCCACTTCATGAGCTACTCTTTTCGATTAGCAGCAAGGGATCTTTTATATGCATCATCCCACAGACAGGATAACACATAACATGACCTTTGATATACCAGTCGTGGTGCGATGGCTGGAGCGAGAAATAGCCCAATGGGTCCACCGACGGGGATTGATCCCAGACCGACCGCGCATCAAGTGAACGCTTTACCACTGGGCTTCATCCCGCCCATGTCGTTTATACTTCGTTCTTAAAATGAGTTAGCAGTGGTTTTGCTTGTTTATGGGTTTAATTTGGGAGGCGGTTCTAGATGTTCTTGGCTTTTGTGGGCTTTTTTTTTTTTTTTTCATTGTAACAAATTTCATGAATTAAGAATCATATATTTAAAAGACTTAATCATTAAAAATAACCATAAACAAAAATATTGCCATCCACGATGAACTTAAAATGTGTTTATTAATGCTAAACCCTTTAAATATACATGGCTGTACTAACTGAAGTAAGTTTTTAATTAAGGCTCTAGTCAGACAAAATAGTATATACATACTTAATTTTACATTTGTCACTTCAATTTTATATTCACCTTTAACATGAATGTTAATTAACTAGAGATGTATGTATATACATTGCAATATGTGGAACACGCGGTGAAATGATCGGCAATCCAAATAAATACATTCGTATTCTAATCCACACCTGGTCTTAATTTTTGGCTTAAACCAGTAAAAATGCGAAAACTTGGTATGAAAAATAAGCAAAACGCCACACAAAAAATCGGTGAACTTTGACGCCCGAAGTAACCCATTAGTGACACCTGTAATTAAAACAAAAGCATCTGACATATAACACGCTGGTCATATGTAGTCAGGGGTAGTCTTCACAAACTAATATGCAGAGATAATTTGAAAATTTAGAATTTGTGAATTTTTATTTCATAAAAATAAATGTAAATAGAAATTTAACACCGAAATCGTCTGCCGTTTTCACTGAATAGTTCTGAAATTTGGTAGTATGATTCTCTGGGACAGTTTTCACAAACTAATAAGAGAGATATTTTGGAATTTGTAATATTAAAAAAACAAATTGTTTAATTTAAATAAAAATAAAACATTCAATTTGAACATTTTCAAATATTCTTAAACTTGGATATTGTACGGTGGTCGTTACAAATTAATGAATTATTTACAACTGACAAAATTGAAAATTAACTAGTGGAACCGATAGGCCTCTTTGTTTTACATAAATTTACTTACTTATTTACGTCTTTTAATACCGACAGACTAGGGGTAAGATCTAGATCAGTCAACAGTGTTCGCCTGAGGTGTTTTGGTCAAAGGATCAAATCCCCTCGGTGGACTTCTTCTCTGATTAATATTTTTCCTGTCTCACGATCGGTATATCATATAAAAGATCCCTTGCTGATTATGAAATATGAAAGAATAACCAAATTCTTAACATCCAATAGTTGATTGTTGCCATTGTGCACCAAAACATGCTGTAGTGCCCAAACTGGTTTGCCGTCATTGGATTTTTAATGAAATGAAAAATTTGCCTTGGTGCCATAATTTTTTATTAAACTGAAGGCAATACTTGCTATGCCCCCTCCCCACCCCCAAACAAACAAAACAAAAACGACATTAGATCTCTGCAATTGCAAAACTGCTGTGATTATTTTTCCACACGATATTTTTTGCCATGATCATTATTTTAACTGGCTGCCTTCATTAATGAGAACACTAGAATTGATAGAAAATAGTTTACTGCTGCCACCACATTGTCTATTTTACCTGAATAGCACCAAAGGATATTTTATAAATGTATGTTTCCACCGACTGGTTATTACACTCACCATGTTCTTTAATATACCGGTGACCCATACATCCCTCAGATTTTACCTTCACAGTGGTGAGGCAATAAACACAAGCTACATCTTAAAATGTTTGTTTTTGTTTGTTATTTTTCAGATTTGACCGTTGGAGTGTTTCTTGCTCTTTTGGTGCTGTACGTCTTCCTTGCTGTACTTGTCTATCGTCCAAGAAACTATTACAAACAGCAATCAATTTACATTAATTTACAAGAGACAGATGATCAAAGCAACCCAGCTTCTGTATACAATACACTGTGATCTATGCGTATGTTAAGTCCTGTTCTAGTTGGCTCCTTCATTGGAATTATGACTTATACCATTAATCTCTGCAGGCCCGTAGCAAATGGGAGGTTGGGAGGGGGTCGGTCGACCCCCCACCAATGGTGACTTTTTTCTTCAATATTCGTCACCACAAAATTGCAGCGCCCTCGTGTGAGGCACTTCGTGTCTCACCATAAGCCTAAACGATCCCTTACTCTCAAAATACTGCCTATGGGCCTGGTATGTGTGTGTGTGTGTGTAAACAAAAAAGTAGTGGAATTATTAACTCGTTACTTAAAAATTCTGTTTTAATGATTGATTAAATGACAGAAGAGATCACCTGCACAGGACTACCAGCATTTGATCCTCATGAGACAATATTAAATTTGATATGGAAATTAAAATTAAGTTGGTTATAAATGTAATTTAGGAGATCTCGGTGTTGAACCATCACACTAGTAATTGTAGGCAATGTTTTTCATTATTATAAGGAATTCCATGGAATTAAATGTCTTGCTTCCTTACTTGGTGTTGCTCATAGTTGCATATGGTTAAAATATAAACCAAGTTTCATTGATCTACATTATCGTAGTCCAGTGGTAAAGCACTCGCTTGATGTGTGATTGATTTAGGATTGATCCCCGTCAGTGGGTCCATTAAGCTATTTTTCGTTCCAGCCAGTGTACTACAACTGGTATATCAAAGGTTGTGGTATGTGTTATCCTGTCTGTCAGATAGTGCATATAAAAGATCTTTTGCTACTAATGGAAAACTGTAGCGGGTTTCCTCACTAAGACTATATGTCACAATTTCCGAATGTTTGACATGCAACAGCCGATAATTAATAAATCAATGTGCTCTTGTGGTATCGTTTAAAAAAAATCCAAAACTGTGATCTAGTTAGCGAGAAATGGACCTACATGCAAACACTTAAAATTGAGGTAAATTGGAAAGTATTTTCATTAAAAATTAAAACTTTTAACTAAAACATTTACACATTAAGATGAACGTATACAGGGGCAACTATAAGCCAGTTTTCTTTGATCTAGGATGTTAGAAATGGAGGTAAATGTGAAAATTTAACATTGGAACATAAACACAGAAGTTGAGGAGAATAAAAAAAGTTACCAGTTATTATCAAATTTATGTCTCGACTAAAATCATTTTTACTTGCCATGTGCTTTAGCAAGTCATAAGTAAAGATTATTTCATGAGGGAAATAAATTTGACAATAACAGGTACCAAGTTTATTATTCTACAGTATACAGAAACTATGTAAACCACTTTACACACTATTCTAAATACTGCTATAACCTTGTATTTTAATAATGTTCACAGAAATATTTTAAAAGCCAAAGTTCTATATATTGTTAAAAAAAAAATATATAATAAATTGCATAAAACTAACATTTCATTACAAGTAATGAAGCTTAAAACTAAAAACAAAGCCATAAACGCACTCTTTAAACTACTTAATGCGTGTATGCCAAATCGTGACAACATCAAATTTAGTACTGACAACGTCATTGGTTTATTGGACAAGTTAAATCATCCAATAGCAGCTAATGTTACAAAATATTTTCCTTTATGAGTAACTGCTGAGGTAATAAATTAATAGAACTTCCACTTCACAACTTCATATCATATCATATTCCAAGTGAAATAATTTTCAATTGTCATGAGCTTTAGCAAGTAACAATGAAGTTATTTCCTGATTGACAAACTTGGTAATGGTAGCAAGTTTACTATATTCTATTTATTTATCATTATCAATTTAAATTTATATCTTTGGAAAAAAAACCCATATGCAATATATATACAGAACTTCACATATAAAGTTTTTCACTTCCTATTTATTGCACAAGTTTATTTTTACAAAATAAACTTGTGCAATAAATGAGAAGCGAAAACAACGTATTTGAAGTTCTGTATTTACTGGTATTACATACCTTCTTTTATGTTTTACAAAAACGGTTTTTAATTTAATGTCATAACAACACTTTGTTAAATCTATGATCAAAACTCCTTTCGTGGATTCATTTTACATTAAGAATCATACTCTGCGGCAGCCTTGTGTAATGTTTCAAATACGAAATGACGTCATTTGTAAATCTCATTTGTAAATCATATATGACGTCAGTAAATAAAAGGCGCTAATTGCAGTAAAAAGAAAAATTTCTCATTTAAAAGTTCCGGTCCAGATCGCACATGTGCGATACAAAATAAATTTATCACATGGTCTCAGAATGCCTTTATCACTATAGTAAGTTTGAATAGGTATGTAATAAAATGCATGAGAATATTGCTCAGCAGGGTTTCTGCCAGTGCCAGAGGGTATGAAAGGTAAAATTAGGTACACTAAAATCTTGAAAATTAATGGATACATTTTTATAATTTTTAGAAAAATTATTGTAAGATAACTGCTGTTTAAAATTTGAAAAAGTATATGAAATTCAGTGTCCAATTTGAAAAGATTTCTAACCCATAACCACCTAATAAGGGTACTTATGATCCGATTTATGTTTATGATGTATCGTTACATTACATTCTGGCAGAAAGTCTGCTTAGGCATATTACACCTCATTAAACTACTATAAAATATAGTCCCAACTTCAGTGCAATTTTTCATACAGCCTGAATAAAAACAAACATTATTAAACAATTTTGACAATTTATAACCACTGAAATCTTCCAAGGAACAGCAGCACAATTCAGAAAACCTCTCTAGTCACAATGCACAATGTGGATACCGGTATATTAAACAAGACGACAATATTGCCATCAGAAAATAAGTTATAAAATGTATGTAAGTTCTACAAAAACCGCTGCAGTTAAATTTTGCAACTAAAGGCTTTGAATCTTTTATGAATATAAAAATAGCAAAACATTGCAATATATAATCTATCTACTTTGCCTCAAAATTACTGTTTTCATATTCTTGCACCTCAAACTTTAATATAAGTCACATAAAACAGATTTGGCCAGTTCCGAACACAGGTGATTTCCATAAGTTACACATTGTGCCAAATCAGGGTCATGATGGCGGGCTTTTCTCCTCATTCGTCCCCAAGACATTTTTTTCAATTTCATACAGATCAAACTTTTTCTCTTGTATGGCTTTCTGCAATAATAATAATAATAATATAATAATGAGAACAACAACAACAACATACAAAAAAATAATAAATCATTAAAAATAAATTTTATGAAAATTGCATGAAAAAGTTAGTTTGTAAAAGTGCAGTAATAAACTCTGCATTGTGTACTAGTATAAACAGATTTTATGGCTATACCATCACGTTTTGGGGGGTTTTTCGTCTTGAAATGAATTTTATATAAAAAAATTATATTGAAATTAGTTTCCTGCATACTTCGTAATTCACCCAAATCATTTTGTATAACCTCGACAAAATCCTGAATGTTTTCAAATTCTATTGAAATCACTGGCATGATTATGCAAGTATGGTTTTGATTGGTCGAATAAACGGTCAACTGGACATGAGCTCTAACAGGGTGCTGTTAGATCCACATGTAATATTAATTAACCAGTGGAGCTAATTTTAATTAGATTGATAATTCCCCTAACTAGTACACGTTGAAAATTAACAAGTCTCAACAGACAACACTGCCTCAGGGATCATGGGCGTATACTGCCACAAAAGCAGTATGAATATACGACTTATGAATCACGTGTCTTACTCAAAAACAAAATGAAGAATTGTACAGAATATACATATACTTTGATGAAAATTAATACTTCCCTGTTGTATGCAGAACTCTGATTAAGTCAGAGGTTGTGCTCAGGAAAGGCGTGTTTGAACATGGTGTTTTATGGAAGCACGCAATAATGGGCCATACACATTCTACAGATGCTTATGGGTTTTTGGGGTTTTTTTGGGTTTTTTATTCCACTTCCCCCTTTCCTTTCTCTCCTTTGAATTTCATTTCATTCCTTCAGATCTGGCAACTCCTCCTATCTTTCAACTTCTTTCACTGTCCACCTCCACATCCCAGTTCTTGTCTCTCTAACCGTGACAGGTGCTTGTCTCTTGTGGCTATCTGTGCCACACACCTGTCATTCCCCATTAGCTTTTAGCTGTGGGCTTAGTCTGACCACTTCGGGGAGTGTTCAGTAGTTACTTTTGGCATTGTTAAGGGACACTTGTAACTACCTACTATGCACCCCTACTACCGGCGGTCATTAGTACCATGGGTCAGACCAGCTTTTATTAGCGGCAGAGGACAAGGATGCCAGGTGGGTGCAGGGCAATACACAGAGATTGGACCCGTGGATGAAGATGAGACAGATAGGTGATGGTGTCGACAGCTCAGAAGACAAGAGTCGGAGGAAACTGACAGAAAGGGTTGAAACAGATTGAAATTGTGGGAGAAACTGAAAAGTTTTTTTATATTAAGATAATGAGAATGATAGGCAGAGGGTGATAGATGAGGACGAATGAATGTGTGAGCCAGCTTTGATGGGATTTGAACCACTGTCGTCAGCTCGATTGTCCAGTAGCTTATCCACTAGACCACGGAACTCACTAATGACATGTTATTCAACTTATACTTTTTGATATTCTTATGTACAACTTACACAATAAACAGACCAAGTGCCATACATTCAGTAAATTAATTGACAGTTTATTGTTTGGTACCAGTATGATAGGTTACTTAGTGCAGAAGTCTCATTTGTGGAGTAAAAACGTACAGAGTACAGAAAATTACATTAGCAGTCGGAATCCACAATAGCCAGTAGTCTTTAAGACTAGTATTTTATGACTACATATCAGGGGTGGGGAAAAATAAAATTGTCAATCGGTCCCAAATGATGTCGTCACTACTGGGGGGGGGAGGGGGGGAAGAAAGGAATAAAAAAAAGAACATTTAAAAGACGATATTTGTCAAATAGGGTTTTTTTAAAAATCATAGTGACATTTGTATAGATTTATCTTGAATCATGAACGCGAAACGATACACATGAAAACATGAATCTTTTTTTTTATCACATCAGCAAAAAACCCCACAAATTGTATATATTTTACATAATGGAATAAATAATATAAAAAAGGAATAAAAGTTATGAATTTTAATTCCTATATATATAAAAGATGGCACCGTTGAAGTGTTTGACAGCCTGAGCTAGCACATGTTTAGACAAAGAGATTAATAACGTCATCACTGATTGGTTGAAATTTGACCTCTACTGGCTCTAGAGATAACCAGTACATGTAGCTGTTCTGCTTACTCCCACTTGTTAACAAAAAAGGTGGAAACCTTTTGTTAATTTTAAAATCCTTTATAATTATTGGATACACTACATTGAACAATAAATACATTTATAGATTATTTCAGTATACTTTAAGCAGTTTGTATTGCACAAAAGTCTCTTGCTTCGGACTAGGACACTCGACCCGACAGAGCTCTGTACATAGGTGTTGACAGGTGTTGATTGTAACCAGTTGAAAATTCTGGTTCTTTGTTTTAATTGGAGTGTAATACCGTGATGGCTCTCTAAACCAAGAATGGTGTTATCGTTAAGGTCTGTTTAATTTCTTGACCGGCTCAGCGACTTTGACAAATGTGTAGCCTAGTGGCAGTCGATAGATACTACTGTAGGTACGACTTCAGTGACTGGCGATATACTTTGTCAGACTTTAAAATCACAAACGTCTGAAACACCAGCCATATTGACCACTATTTATTTCTTATTTTAAATCATGCACGAGATACTGATGTCTGGGCAGGCCGGTCCACTGACTATAGGAATTTGTTCCAATAATAGAAATTGACAGGTGCTTCGGACTGACAAGAATGACAAAAGTGGGACCGGCAAACGTACGTTTTACAAAAATAATTTCGGTCTCAGAGATCGAGAATCAGTCCCAGACCGGGAAAAAAGGGCTTTTCCCCACCCCTGCTACATATACATATGGTCTTAGTATATGGGTGGTCAATTGGAGGGGTTACACTGTATAAAAGAGTGTGTGTATATAGAAGGTTTCACACGCTGTATATTACGTTTTTTAAAAAGTTAATTTGCATGCTGTAATTTGAAAATAGTTTTTAAGATCCAAAAATAAACATTTCACTAAGATAGTAGCCCTCCATGGTGTACTGTTAGTAATTAGAGAATACTAAACGATATCCCGTGAGAGACTGTTTATATTACAATAAGTGTGTTTCCAATCAGGACTAGCTCTGGCACTTGCCAAATTCGCCAATTGCCAATTTTAAAAACAATTGGCAAATTGTATTTTCATTTAGCGAAATAATACAATTGATATTTTGTATGAAAATTACTGGGTTTATGCAATTTGTTAACTTTAATAGATAATTTGGCAAAATATTTTGCTCATTCAAGCTAGTCCTGTCAATCATACATCAGCAAGATCACACTCGTAATATTTAAATATTGTCTGTTACGGGAACTTGTTTATATTAGTATTCTATACTGACGTCCAAAAGAAACTATAGTATATACCAATATAACAGTAATTTCTAAATTTATCTACACTGTAATGATACTGATATAAAGGATCGCAAATGTTGTTTATTCAACTTTATTAAAATTATTGATGCATCTGTGGGGCACAAGCAGTAAAAGTACAAAACCCTGCACCAATGGTATGCTCAAATGGGGTCATCTTTTAATCAAAATTAATACTTGAATAGAGTTGTGGCCCTTTGCCTGCTTGTCGCTACAACGTGCAAGTTTAATGTCATGACTGGAAAAATCGAACTAAAGCTCTGCGACATTAAATTTAGGTGGGTGGGTTGTATTTTAGACACATTAGGTGGCTACCATTTGGTCGTTGACGATTGCCAAAGTATTAGTATTACACACCGTCCCCTTTAGTCCTCCCCTACAACATATCAATAACTGAATAAGCCATTATACAGTAAATGAGTTATAACTATAAGGGGAGGGCTACTAGAGGTGACGAGCTAAATATCATGCTGTCACTTTTCTATAGTTTGTGTACCTTCACACACTTCTGATAAACCTTAAACAGAGGTGCACACGTGTCTTCTTTAGATCCCTTTAAAAACTTTTCTGAGAACCATTTGTTAAAACATTCATCATACTTGTGTTTCAAGTCCTGACATTCTTCCCCCACGCTGTTCATTTTAAACCGGAAGTACTTTGTAACAACTTTAACAGTGTATTTGCAGGTTCTAAAAAATAGGGCAAATGTTACTCCCGATACAATTTCGAAACATATAATACTTTAAAATGAATCCCTTACTAAATTACAATATGTAGTAATAACACACTTGGTACGGGGATTCGTTAAACATATAACTGCGAAAATGTTTGTAATGTATGTATTACTGCGCTGTTGTTTAACTGATACTCTTGCCGTCAAGTGCAGCAGATGATTTAATGTCATGATGTTAAATGCAATATGTTGTCGAATGTCATCATTGCGAGGTCATGCTAGTATGCGTTCTTTTTTTTCAAAGGTATATGTTTGCATATAAATTAATTTTCACTGTTGACATTTAATGGGGTTTCTTATGTGGTCAATTTCGTGGTGCCTGACGTTTCGCCACCAAACTTGTTCGCCCCAGTCAGTTTGCTCCCATGCCATTTCGCCCCATACCAGTTTGGGGTTTGAAGTGTTAATTTTTGAATACCAATAAGAAAAAGAAAATTTATGAAACTGGCAACGTTTGATCACGGACAGACATATTGTTTATTAATAACGTAAAATGAGAGCTGTGACTAGACAGGTGCTAATGCTATCATGAAGCTATGTAGCCCGAGTACTCTGACTGTAAGAGAGCTAGACGGACATTTGGACATAAACACGCTCTCATACAGTCAGAGACCAACCTATATCTTTTTTTGGCAATTCCTGACTACCAAATGGTAGGCAACGAGTCCCGCTCTAATACCACAACAATCCTATGTTTGACGTCAAATACCTTTACATCAATCATTTTCGAGTTAAGTGATACAAAAAAATCCACATATTAATCACTAATACACTTACTACAGAAAGAAACCCGACAGCACCCACATTCAGCTACGCTTCGTGACACTCCGTCACAACAATTGCAAAGCTCGGCGATCTATTTCGAGACGTAGACCACGTGATCGCGCACTGGGCGATTCCGCCTTGTGCAGCAGTTACAGGGTCCGTCTCATAGCAAGCGAAGTTACAACATGGAAGAGTTGGCTAATGCCGTTTTGGATGAATTTGGATTTCATTACGTCATTAAACCAAAACAATTACACATTATTGATTCCATTTTGAATTTGAAGGATACATTTGGGGTGTTATCGACAGGATACGGCAGAAGTATGTGCTACGTACTGCCTCCTCTTATGAGACGACCCCTGTAACTGCTGCACAAGGCGGAATCGCCCAGTCTCGAAATAGATCGCCGAGCTTTGTAATTGTTGCGACGGAGTGTCACGAAGCATAGCTGAATGTGGGTGCTGTCGGGTTTCTTTCTGTAGTATGTGTATTAGTGATTAATGTGTGGATTTTTTTGTATCACTTAACTCGAAAATGATTGATGTAAAGGTATTTGACGTCAAACATAGGATTGTTGTGGTATTAGAGCGGGATTCGTTGCCTACCGTTTGGTAGTCAGGAATTGCCCAAAAAATACATAGGTTGGTCTCTGACTGTAATGAGAGCGTGTTTATGTCCAAATGTCCGTCTAGCTCTCTTACAGTCAGAGTACTCGGGCTAGCAGCTATGTAGCCTGAGTACTCTGACTGTAAGAGAGCTAGCGGGAACATTTGGACATCAATTACAGTCGGAGGCCAAGCTATGTATTTTTTTGGCAATTCCCGACAACCAAAAAGGTCAAAGATTTCCACTTAATACCACAACAATCCTATGCTTGACGTCAAATACCTTTACATCGATCATTTTCGAGTTAACTGATTTAAAAAAATCCACATATTAATCACTAATACACATAGTACAGAAAGAAATCCGACAGCACCCACATTCAGCTACGCTTCGTGACACTCCGTCGCAAGAATTACAAAGCTCGGTGATCTATTTCGTGACGTAGATCACGTAATCGCCCACTGGGCGATTCCGCCTAGTAGACGGAATGGCTGAGTGGGCGATCATGTGACACAACGTCACGATATAGGTCGGCGAACTTAGAATTCTGCTGTCCAGAGTTTGCGAAGCTTAGCTGAATGTGGGTGCTGTCAGGTTTCTTTCTGTAGTGTGTGTATTAGTGATTAATAAGTTGATTTTTTAAATCAATTAACTCGAAAATGATCGATGTAAAAGTATTTAACGTCAAACATAGGATTGTGATATTAGAGCGGAAATCTTTGCCAACTTTTTGGTTGTTGGGAATTGCCAAAAAAATACATAGCTTGGTCTCCGACTGTAATGAGAGCGTATTTATGTCCAAATGTCCGTCTAGCTCTCTTACAGTCAGAGTACTCGGGCTAGCAGCTATGTAAATCGAAAGTCCAAATTAGTTATACCAGTCGTGGTGCACTAGCTGGAACGAGAAATAGCCCAATGGTCCCACCAACGGGGATCAATCCCAGACCGACCATGCATCGAGCGAGTGCTTTACCATTGGGCTACGTCCCACGCCTCATAATTAGTGTTGAATGGGCATCGTTAACATGTTTAGTACTAACAATATGAGCGACCCTATAATAGTGACACTGAGTATATATCAAAGTGTTGTTTGCATGTGCATATTTATTTTTACTTACAGGTGAGTGACGTCAGTAAAAATATGAGGTCACACATTGATCATTTTTGTATGGAAGCCAGTAAGGGCGCTAAACTTTGAAAACATAATCTAAGGGTGTAAAATCAATAGAGTTTTACATTAAAAATATGACTATTACTACAATATATACATGTATAGTCACAGGCCCATGGAGCGTTTTTTTAAATGGGGTTGGGGGGGGTCAATGATTTGGAAAGTATTATATCTCAAGAATGTTTGTTCTGATATGGTGGTGGCAGTAAGAACAATAACATAAAGCTCGATGAACTGTCGATGGTAGTTGATATAGTTGCTGCCTTTGGCGCAAGGAAATCTGCCACTCTTCCATGTGACACAGCATCTTTATTTGTGGGTATATAAAAGAAGAAATGCATTGTCAGCCCAGAATGTATGCTGCAAAGTCATTGAATCATTTGAAAAGCTAACTAGTGCATATGACAAATGGATGGAAATAACAAAAGTGCAAAACCGTGAACTTGGTAGAGTCAATGATTCCAGAAAACAACTGTTTGTCCAGAAATCTTGTATTCTGGAGAACATTTTACAGTCTCAGGTTGCAGTGGAGCACCACATAAAGCATGCCCATTACCAGTGTGCATGCTGGAATAAGTGTTTATTTCCTGATTCACAGACTTGTCAGAATAATATAGAAAAATAAAAATAACTCCTAACGATTACAATAGGGATCCGTTGCTAAGGTGCTTGGAGACCTACATGTAATTAAATACGTTGGTATACAACTTAATCAAAAATGTATATGTACAGTACATGTAATATATACAGAGTATTGTTTTTTTGTTTTTTTTTGTTAGGTTCCATCTTCACCTACATGGGAAACAATAGATCCAGAAAAAATTCCAAAGGTAAGAATATGGCTCTTCAGTACATGGTTTAGTATTTGCTACATCCATGCACTGTGAAATCCTTTTTATCCTGCAACCAGTGTTCCTACTGGCCTGTTGTGATGACCTGTTAAAGCAAAGTCATAACAGTATACTAGCATGTTATGACTTTTGACATCACGTACAAAGGGAACTACTTTTCCACCCACAGATATCATTCAAATAACAGGACACAAGAATATACAGTCAGTAAATAATTACAGCGCTATCAATGAACAACAACAGGAAGAATATTCAAAAGTGATATCTGGCGCGAATCGATGTGATTCTGGCTGTCAGCTTGTGTCTCAAACAGTGAAATGTACAAGTACAGTAACTAGTCTTGATTCAGGCCACAACTTGGCTGACAGCTTGTGTTCGAATGCAAGTTTGTTAAAACAGTGATAAAATACTTATCCACTCCAAAATTTGTTGGGTTGCAGGATAAAGATAATAACCAGTTAATGACGGTTGATATCGGCTTTATCCTGTTCAGGATGAATGGGAAATTTCCCATTCTTACCTTCATAGAATAAAGCCGATATCAAGCTTCATTAACTAGTTATTCTCTATTAAGCAGCCACCTGTCTCACAGGGCTACCTTATATTGGGTATCATTTCTCTTGAGGGTCGTCTTGATATTCGTGTTAGATAATAGGTATAGGTACACATTTTGATAATGTATTTAAGAACATTTATTAGGCTTTATTTGTGCAGTAGATGTAAGTTTTAACTTAAAATGGTTTTGGAGTGTAGCACTTTAGTATGTTCGGGGCAGTTTAACAATTACACACACACCCATAACGTTATCTAATGTATCCCATGGTATCCCTCCCCTAGGAGAGCATTGTGTAATTGTTGAACAGCCCCTCCGCACTTCACCTTGTTATATAAGTAACTAAAGTAAGATCCCTACTGTAGATCTAACCACAACCAATGTTATTATGTAACATGACCTTTTATTTGATCAGACAAGACACTGCATGGTGCCTTCACAATGTCAGTATAGCTAAACAAACTGAAGAACTGTAAGCATCACTAAATGGTTTACCATATCCAAATGGACGCTAATAAAGCCTGTGGATCCACTTTTTACAGTAATTAGAATGAGTTTAATGCAGATGATTTTTTATATTCCATGTACCATCCAGTATCTGGGAAAGGTACAGATTTTCATTATTGTGGAGCTTGATCACCCACACAGACACAGACACACACACACCACCATCACCACACATGCAAGTATCCGCGCATGCATGTGCACACTGCGTACACATAGACACATACCCCCATTTAATCTGAGTGTTGCAAAAACTGAGCTCGTACTTCGTACTTTGAAGAAGCCCAACATCTACATTTGTATCTTATCCCATTCATTTGTAAATGATAAAACTTCCTTACATATTTAGGTTATACATGAAAATCAGTGGACACACTTAATAATGCTCATGGGTGCAACATTTCACTGGTTATCTAGTACGTGCCATTTTCCTGTTCTTGACATTTTGAGTAGTTTGATTTGTCACCTACCTGCGTCTTCATCTACACATTATTCGGAGAGGTTTTATATAGTTACTGCAATAAAGTACAAATACCCACTTGAAAAACAAACATGCAATGACAAATCTCACTCTCAGTTTCGGCTGGGTCAAAGTTTGAAGTGCAGTGAACTTTTGATAGGGCAGTTAATAGCACTTTGTAATAAATGTGATAGTGTTTGTTGTCCAAAAAATTATTTTCACTTGGGCAATATATGTATGCAATTTTATTTCATCTAGTACCATTATGTCAAGTAGCCTTGTCCCCCATAGAGGTTGTCGTTGTTATACACACTATAGTCTCGCTTTAAACAGCTGTTAGGTCGTGTGATTTGAAGCAACTGGTCGCATAAAATTACTTTGTCCACCACTGTATGAACAGGAAAAGTGGTCATATTTTTTCAGACGTTGAGGCATTGCACAAAGAATGGCTAAAGACTGCATAACGGATCTATTATATGACAAAATACAACAAAAATAAACAGTGAATCGCTGGAGAACGAGACGTTGCCAAAAACCTATATCCATTCTTGGTGTGTGGATTTTTAAAAAATTATTATTTATATATTATTTGAATAAAATCTAGTTGAAATATTATATTTTCTTCCTTTTATGTATGTTATATGGACATGTGTTTATTTGTGTGTTTTGTTCACTGTTTTTGGTGAGAGGGAGGGTTTTGGTGGGTTCGTCGTCTCCCCCCCCCCCCTCCCCCCATGGTATTGATCATGTTTGTTGTCGATTATTTATTTATTTATTTTTAATCAATAATTTCACAAAACTAAAAGAAAAAGTGTTTTAGAAACAACACACTTTTTTTAAATTATGTACAGGGCCAGCGGAGTGTATTTGAAAGTGGGGGTGGGGGTACTAGTAGTGTGCTGTCAGTTCAAAAGTTGTGGTGTGTGTGTGTGTGAGACAGAGACAGAGACAGAGAGAGAGAAAACATGTATTTGAGGGCCCGAACCTGTTAGTGGGGGTTCAGAGGCATGCTCACCCGGAATAAGTTTAAATTTCAGATGTTAACATAGGACCTATGGCATTTCCGGCCTTTTGAGCACAGTAACAGGAAAAAAGAGGAGTCTGTGGCCCTATCAGCCCACACCTCTTCCGCAGCCCCTAATACACCATTTGAAGAAGAAGATTTTTTTTTTTCAAGACATACATACAATATAGACAGAAGAGTGAAGATGTGGTGTGCCCATTAAGGCGTAAAAAAAATGTGTTTCTTGAAACCGATCCTACCTTAAAAAAAAAAAAAGGCTTTTCCTAATTATTTTTCCCTATTTTAATTTTTTTTATTTTAGGTTAAAAAGAGTACAAGTGTAGTTTTAAAAAAATTTAGACTGGCTGTTCCCAGAAACACATTTTTTTTTAGGCACAAGGCAGAATAAAATTTTCTTTTCTTCATTTGTTAAACTCTATTTGATTATTCCTTTGTTAATCTGTCTACAGGAGGCCTACTAGTTGCAATGGGTATCTGTTTTGTAAGATGTAATATGTATGTACATGTAGGATGCTTTTTTTAAAAATATACTAAGCATATCTGAAATTACTGTTAAAAATACTATCAAAGAATGCTGTGATGGTGGTGTAAACAAATACATGTAACTCAAATGAAAGTGAAAATGCTGAAATTAAAGTAATTGGTAGGAGTAGCCTGTGTGGTGGCCATGGGTTTATCTTCTCAGTGATTCATTATCTATGCCAAATGTCCAAATGACCATGGGCCAAAATTATGAAGGCTGTTTTTCTGAAATGGATGTTTAACACCAAATTTAAAATGTGCTGAGATGTAATAAAAATATTCATTTTCTTTTCATTGTTAGTTATTCTAAAGATACTGCAGAGCTTGTTTTGCAGTGCGAGATTTGATTAAATACTAGAGGGATATAACAGAACAAACTGTTTGGTTTTTGCTACTGACCCCCAAACATTTTGACCATAACAATAAAATACTTTCCCAATTATAATCTAGAATTTATTTACATAAATATCCAGAAACTAGAAATTTTAATATTTGTTCAGTTTATTACTTTTTAAAATAAATGCTTGTTTTTTGGGGGGGTTTGGTTGGGGTTTTTTTTTTGGGGGGGGGGGGGGGGTCTCTCTTTTTTTTGCCTACCTTGACTATTTTGGACAAATGTAGCAAAAACCAAACATTTTATTCTGCAGTGACTGTTAAGCCATATAACAGTTACAATACTGTTGACTACATTATGATAAATTCTAGGTTGGCTTTGAAAATCCCCACACTTTTTGACTGAAAATGTAAATACCAGATAGTTATTGTTTATGTACTTATCAAATACATGTACATGCTAAGCAAGTAAACTTCTGTGATCATATATCGAACATGAAACAAGCCATGTGTGAATACTGCATGTAATGCATCTCTTGAAATTAATGTAATTAGTGATAAGTTAATTGGTGTTGTACCTATATTCACTTTAAACTATTAATAAACGATAAGTGTACTTGTATACATAGAGTACACTTGTACAGGTATTTGAAGAAGAAAACTGTTAAGTGAGTCATAATTATTTATTGCTGCATCTGATTTTAGAAATCCACATTTGTGAAATACCAGTATTCCGTTTATTTAATTTATAATTTATTACTTTTACAGCCTTTGGAGAGAGAAAAAGTATAATGTCTAAAGCAGTTGCTGTTAATTTCATTATCAGTGGAAATCATGGAAAGTCATGACTTTTCTTGGTAAATAACCATGATTAAGATAGTTTACAGTGGACTTTTCTTAATATAAGTACTGAAAAGTTGAATATTTAGCTACCGGTATGTCAAATACATTTACTGGTATGTTAAAACAGGCTCAGTGAAATCGGAATTCCTATCAGATTATGTCATTTTGTACACACAAATTAAATTATTTACTTTAAAATATTATAAATATTGCGAAACAATACCATTATCATTTCTAATTTCATGTAAATGTGCATGAAAAAGCATTGCTATATTTCTACTTACATATAAAAAAAGAAAAAGAAAATTAATAACAAAAAAACAGTGTATTTAATATTTTAAATTTCCTATTTATTTTTTATTATTTGAAAATTTAATATTTATTTCTGTACTTATATGTAAAAAAGAGAAAGAAAATGAACAAAAAACCCCAGTATATTTAATATTTTAAATTTCCTATTTATTTTTTATCGTTTGAAAATTTAATATTTATTTCTGTAAATATATGTATGTTATTGATTTTTTGTTTTTATTTTGTGTATACACATACATGTGTATAAATTTTTTTAATTTTCGATTTTACATTATATATACGTGTGTGTGTGTGTGTATATATATATGTTTATTATATACATAGCAATGAAATATATAGATCTACCGAAACCATAAATGTCATATCCGGTGAAAAGTCATATTTATGTACATGCATGTATGTATGTATGTGTATGTGTATATACATGTATATGTATTTGTGTTACCATAACTTTAATAATTTTGTTTGTTTTGTGGGGGGGGTTTTGTGGGGTTTTTTTTTTTAAACACGTATATCTTCATGTTAAATCACGATAACAAACATTGAATAGAACACGGACGTAAACAGCGAAGAATGGAATGTGGTGTTTTACAAATTAAAACTTGATTAAATGCTGTTACTGGTTTTTTATTATTGCAAACACTCAAGTATTATCAGTCAAATATGTACACATTTAATGGTTTCTTCTTTTTTTTCCTTCTGTTCTTATTTTTTTTTTACCACAAACTGCAGAATTTAGTAGATTTTTATTATTTACTTTAATTTTTAGCCATTCTATGCTTCAGTCACATATATGCTCATAATTAGGTGGGGAATAATAGAGTGAATATACCGATCGGTGCGTTACGACAATGCAAATTTAGAAACCGGAATTGTGTATAATGCACTAACACACCTGTCGAAAAGTCTCTGATAGTACCCTATTTTGTGAAAAAAAATTGAGGTGTTGTAAAAAATCAGTTATATCAATAATGAGCCATGAAAAGTTCCGCTTTCTTTAATTTATACTTTGAGGGAAGGGTTGTAGTACTGATATATGGGAACTTATCCCAGTGGTAAAGCACTTGCTCAATGCACAGTCAGTTTAAGATCAATCCCCATCTGTTGGCCCATTGGGCTATTTCTCATTCCAGCCAGTGCACCATGACTGGTATATCAAAGGCCATGGTATGTGCTATCCTGTCTGTTGGATGGTGCATATAAAAGATCCCTTGCTACTAATGGAAAAATGTAGCGGGTTTTCTCTCTAAGACTATATGTCAGAATTACCAAATGTTTGAAATCCAATAGCCAATGAATCTGTTACTGATATTTATTGGTCATAGTTTGGTTGATATATTGCATATAGTGTTTTTAACCACATATGGTAACATTGTCGCCTATGGGATTTGATTTCGTACAACCTAAAATATACCAAGCAGTTAAATATTTCCAGTTGCTGGATCTTAATAGTTGATGATAGAAATATTCAAAAGAATTACATTTCTTGTTCAGAGGAAGTCTTGAGATTTTTAATTTTCATTTTTAAAATGTTTGACTGATGTCTTGAGAACATATAACATGTTTTGTTTGGGTTCAATATTGATTGTTTTGTAAGAAGAGTTTAGTATTATATTTTCTTTCAGGTTCCAAAAATCGACAAGTTGTTAGTTGATCAGTTGGAGCGACTTTCTCTTGTTGAATTTAGCAGTGATGCAGGAATTAAATGTTTGACAGCCGCCATCCAGTCAGCCAACCAGCTGTACAATGTGGACACTGAGGGAGTGGCACCACTCGACACAGTTCTAGAAAACAGGTAGATGGGCTTTGGTATGCTAAAAACTAGCTAAACCTTCTACCAGCAAAAATAAGTGGGGTTTTGTCAAAAATTCCCATTTGGCTCAATGTTTAAAAAAGGACATATGTTTTGGAAATAACAATTTAAAAAAACAAACATTATGTGCAAAATGAAAACATTGGTAAAGATTTAAATAAAATGGCAAAAATAGTCACCCTTAGTGAAGAATAACATCTGTTTGTGGACATTTTTTTTATCCTACACATACAAAATGAATCTCCAACTAGAAGAAAGACCAATGTTTTTAGGACACACCACATATTTTTTTATACATGAACATATGGTTAATGACTACACAGATAATGGGCTACTCTTTTTGATTAGCAGCAATGGATCTCTTAATGTATATGCATCATAATAATACTCCAATATAAAGTGTATTAAGATAAACTAATCAACAAAATATAATTTTAAATTCCATGAGCAAATGGACATTGTTGTTTTATTTATATATTGACCCATGTTTACACAAATTGTATAAAAAAATAAATAATTTTTAGCTATGTCATGACATTTGTCAAAAACACATAAAGGTTAACTTAATAATAAAACGATGAACTGTGAGCTGTGCAGTAATTAGTAGCCCTATAATTTCAGTAAAAAATGTTTTTTAAATAACAGAATTCATACAGAATTTTTTTTTTTTTTAAAAACAAACATTTTGATAATGAGCACCATACATAATAATAAAACTTCTAAAAAAAAAAATGTTTTGCCTATTTCTGTCTGATTTCAAGAACCAGGACAAAAAAAATGCACAATTAATTTAGTTCTGTTTGAAAAAAACCAACTCTTTTTTTTTTTGTTGTCCGAGTGGATATAAAATAAAAAAGGCCATGCATACATTATCATCTCAAACATTGTGATCCCTTGCTGCTAATTGAAAAGAGTTGCCCATGAAGTGGCGACAGCGGGTTTCCTTTCTATACATCTGTGTTGTCCTTAACCATATGTCTGATGCCATATATCCGTAAAATAAAATGTGTTGAATGTGTCGTTAAATAAAACATTTCCTTTCTTCCTTCCTCAAACATGGTTGTATTTGATCCAGATACTCTGTAATAGAAAATTGCATTATTAATAATTATTATGTTTAAGGTCAACGACCGATGCTTGCTGCACATTCGTTTTGGCTTCGTACACAGTAAATTTAAATCATCTTAATATAATTTATATAAAATATGAGAGAAATGTTTGGGGTTTTTTACGACATAAAACTGTTATTCAAAGCATAAATTGAACACATTTTGTTGAAAGTCACTCTATTATTCATTTATCTTTGATTGTTTTCCACTGTATTCTGTTACTTATTAAATTAGTCCATGAGACACAAAAGATTACGTGTAAGAAATCATTATACATTAACAAAAAGGCTGAACAAACATCATAACAGACTGCCACAAACTGCTTGTCATGTCTGACTAGCAGCTATTACACATCTTGGAATACACTACCTTTCAGTATGTATATGTAAGTTCGGAGCTATTCTTACTTCAGCCAATGACAAGTTGCCTTGCAAATTACTGACAACATAACGCAGAACTGAGATGCAAATACAATCATTGATGCACTGGATTTGTACCAATTTTGTTTCATCTTAAGTAAAACAATGACTTAAAGTATTAAAGTACCTAACTAACCTTGCTTTCATATATATTTTAGAGTACCATTTCACTCAGTATGTCAGTATTTCTTGATTGCATCACAGCAACGTTAAAGTTATTACCAAATTGTTTCATCTGGCAATATAGCAGTAATAGACAAAACATGCAAAACCATCATCAAAACTATTGTTAATATATAAAACACATAAATTAGGTTTACCTTTGGAATTAACAATTACCATTGGTCTCAGAAAGCACTAGAAAATTCAGCCATACCAAAACAAATGTTTTTTGTTGACAGGTTACGCATATAAACACTTCATTTGTTGGGTCCATCTGAAAAAAACTTTTAGGAGAAACTTGCATTTTGAGAGTGTCTTTTTACATACCAATGATTCAGAAACTGTGACTTGTATATCACTGAAAATGCATCTATTGTGCTTGTCCCATTTTAACCACTAGAATGTATCCTCATTTATGAATGGTGTGGATGAACATAGTGAGTGACCCAGGAGCATGAAACTATCCCCAGTATATTGACTAGTATCGGTGCTTATTATAAAACCATCCCCATGAAATTGTGTCAATCAATAAGCTGTGTTTTGTCTTCTTAAAAACGAAATGTAATGCTTTAATGAATTGTTACCTATCTAAATATTCTTAATAATACCTACTAGTAGAATTATGGAAAATGATTTTTTAATTTGTCAGCACATAGTGTATTGTTCTGTTTAACATTTTTTTTTTTTAGAGAATTATATTTAAGAAATGATGAAGTTACAGAAGGAAATTGCAAAAACCAAATTTTGCAAAATGCTTCCAAAACTATTGAAGACTACTTTGTTGCACCACCAGGTAAGTGAATGGAGGAGAGTGGGGCCTTGTATGAGATTTCTTACATTGTGAATTTTTTTAAAGAGCTTTATGAAAGTTGCATAATGACCAAAAATATTTTAATTTTACAGTTTGGTAATGTTTTGCGTATTGCCCCCCTACACCCCAACACCAGATAGTTCACAAAAAGCTATAATTAGCTTTTACAAAGTAAAAAGATAGTCTGATAACACTCTGGTGAATAGGGTAGGGTAATCTGTATGATGTTTTCTGCTTTTTAATTTTTATACTGATGTTGATCTTCAATTCTTCATGTATGTACCTTTCTTTGATAACCAATAGCCGGTGTACTTTTTCAATTAGTAGCAAGGGATCTTTTATATGCACCATCCAACAGACAGAATAATACATGCCATGGGCACTCCCGAGAGTATGCAAAGTAATTTCTTTTGCAGTTGATAGATGATATATCAGTATGAAATGTCTTGCACTCTTGATAAACTGCCTGTAGCATGAATATGTCATCTTGCCATAGCAAGTGTTCTGACAGTGTCCATACTTTTGGCATTTTAAACACTTCAAGGGGTTTAGAATAAATGGTACAATGGGTATTTTTTAATTACCCCGCCTTGATGAATTATGGAAGGAGAGATTTATTAAAAGTGAGGTTATGTATCTGTTTGACACATAAAACACCCTGAGAAGAAATATCTTTTACATATATCTCAACTTCACTCACTCTTTGATCGAATCATGACCTTTGTATAGAAGTTTGGATTTGAGAAGACATTTAGAACCAACACAGAACCATTCTTTTTGACATTCATCAGCTCGCTAGCTAAACTTTGGAATCCGTTCTGAACAGCAAAAGGTGACAATTTTTGCAAGGCTCCGTTGTTTGAAGATTTAATAATGAGGAACCATGGTCAAATATCTGAAGAAATCGCCTTGATTTCTTTGCATTTTATGAAAACATCCATAATTTTGGTGAAGACTCTTTTCAGAATCCCAACAAATGTTGTAGATTTGTTTTTATCTATGTTAATATAGTTTGATAATTTTTCAACCATGCCCCACCCATCAGATTCAGAGAGTCCAACAAGGGGACATGGTGCTGCAGTTAACCAGCAGACAGCCATGCTAAGGATACATGGGCAATAATCTTGGGCAATAAGAAAACAGTACATACTCCTCTGCACCATGTTGAGGTTATGGTACACACAGGTCTTTTTCAAATGGGTATCACATCCCTGTATACTATTTAATAAAGTTATATTAGCTAGTGCAAAATCCAACAAGTGACTGATGGGTTAACATGTTACATCACAGTTGCAATTTACAATGCATCATTACAAATTGACAAAGAACTGCTTGCTACTTAAATGTATAAGCATTTTCTATACACAAAGAACCTAATTAACTACACACACACACCTGGGGTTTTTTTCTTTCATAGTTATCTAATAAAATATTATTCACTGAAATATGATGGATATATACAGAACTTTACATACGTTGTTTTCGCTTCCTATTTATTGCACAAGTTTATTTTTGCACAAGAATATATGCCACAAGACCGCATAGCAGTCAAATAGAATGTTCTTTCGCAAAATAAACGAGTGCAATAAATAGGAAGCGAAAACAACGTATGAGAAGTTCTGTATTTATTACATACCTTCTTTATGTTTTACAAAAACGGTTTTTAATTTAACGTCATAACAACACTTTGTTAAATCTATGATCAAAACTCCTTTCATGGATTCATTTAACATTAAGAATCATACTCTGTGGAAGCCTTGTGTAATGTTTCAAATACGATATGACGTCATTTGTAAATCATCTATGACGTAAGTAAATAAAAGGCACTAACTGCAGTAAAAAGAAAAAGGGAATTCCCCATTTAAAAGTTCCGGTGCACATTGCCCATATGTGTGATACAGAATACATTTATTACACGGCTTCAAAAGGCCTTTATCACTATAGTAAGATTGAATAGGTATGTAATAAAAAATTAATGTTAGCTGAAAGATGAGTGTTTTGACCAAAACCCCAGAAATAACAATGGCATTGTTTAATATTTGAATGGCATTAATAAGGTAGTTTTAATATTACTATATTTGAAGCACTGTAACTGGATCTGGAATTGATTATTTCTGTTAGAAAACATGCATTGTAATCTCATAGAGACAACCCCAGTCTAAAAATCAGTAGCAGGTACGACAACCTCTACCTTTCTCATTCCCCCATGCAATATCTTTTAAAGATGGGTGGTATCCTTAACAAGGTCAAAAATCAACAACCTCTAAATCGACAATTAATTGAGTTTGCAGTCTAAATTTTGTTTCAGAGGTTTTCTCATTGACTTCTACCGGTATAAGTGTACCAAATTTCATTAAAATCTGAGATGTGCATCCTGAAAGTGATTGATTTGGAATGCCCCTACTATTAGTTCTAGACTGAACCTGTGAAACTCTTTCCCCTATGTGGGATGAATATAAGGTGTGGAGGAACAAAACTAAACCAATTACAGACAAAGCCAAACAAAACTGTTATTCTGCTGCTGTAAATGACTAGAGATCCAGATCGTTATGGAAATGTATCCATGAACTTAATCCATATATGTTTCATGTTCAGCAGAGCAGAAAACAGACAATAGGGCAACACATTGCAAACAAATTTAATGACTTCTTTACTTCTTGTGTTAAAAATTTGAGAAATAATTCTGGATGTGATATGCCAAATCTCGAAAGAGTGGAACCTAATGCAGAAAAGTTTAAGATAGCACCTGTACAAATAAATAAGCTTTATAATGAGATTAAGCACTTGAACGTCAATAAATCGTCTGCAGATGACAACTTAGGGCCACAAATAGGTGCCTTGTCAATTTCTTATTTTTCAAAAGTTATTTTTAACGATTTATCCACAATGTTTTTAAAATGCTAAAGTTATCCCAATTTTCAAGTCTGGTGACAAAACTGAAGCTACAAATTATAGGCCAATATCATCTGTATTGCCAACACTGTCCAAGCTAATTAAAAAAAAACCCACATCGCCAAGCAATTTTATGATTACGTAACAAAATTTGACTTTTTATATTCTTCCCAATAAGGGTTTAGACTAAAACACTCATGCCAAACAGCACTTATTGATATAACTGATCAATGGTTACACAAAATGAATGAAGGAAATCTAAATGGAGTCATATTTCTTGATTTCAAAAAAGCTTTTGATGTTGTAGACCATTCAATTCTGACTCAAAAGTTAAAACATTTATGGTTGCAAAGGGAATTCTCTTGACTTGTTCCACTCTTATTTAAAGTTACATTCTCTGGTTACCATATTATAACATCATGTACAAATGTGAAATACAAGCTCAAATGCACTTTTAAAAAAGTTGTGTGTGTTCGCTATGAACAGATATCAAACGTATATGCTTGATTCGTCACCTGTGCTATCATATAGCTCGGCAAAGCACAAACAACAGCCTGTTGTCAGTTTCAATTAACACGTGCGTTTGCCGATTTAAAATTGTAGGGTTCGTCTCAAAAATTTAAAAGAGAAATCTTGCGTTGTACGAAGAACGTTCGGTTGAGGATACGGCACTAGAGTCTTTAGTTAAAACCGGTTTGATCTTGACAACGTATTATCGACAGTCGTACCTTCCTATTTCAGAATTGATATTTTATAAAGTGTTAGTAGAACTTTCAAAGTTTAGTTTGTATACTAGTAACACATTAATCATGTATATATTTTTTAAATAAAATATACTAAAGTAGACAATGAACGTTTTCACTTCTTAATTTTACGTGTTAAAATCGACAAATTCAAATAAATATTATTTCGTTTGGAAAGGGTAAAGTTGGGGGGGGGGTAGGTGTTTAACCACATCAAAGATAAAGCATATTGATTTAATAATCATCCGACCCCATACAACCGTAAATAAAATATGTTGAGTGCATCGTTAAATAAAACATATCCTATCCTTCCATCCATCTGCTGTTGGTAATTTTGACATATAATCTTAGAGAGGAATCGGGTTCATGTGCAGGGGGAGGGTATTGGAGGTCGAAACCCTTACTTGCCCAAGCTTAAAAAAAATTGAAATGTATTTTTTGGGGGAGCATGGCCCATATAAACTTCGCTCAACACAGTCTATAACCCCAACCCCACTGAAATCCCTGCACACGCGCCTTGGAAACCCGCTACTTTTTTTTTTAGCAAGGGATCGTTTATATGTACCATCCCACAGACAGGATATCACATACCATGGTCTTTTATATACCCACCCAGTGATAGAAATAAGCAAACTTTTTCACTTGTCCACAGGACAAGTCTGGTGTAATTTTCACTTGTCCGCCTGAATTTTCACTTGTCCACAGTACTTACCTTTATTATCTCAGTTAACCTCCATGGTCATTGGAATAAAACTACACAAATAATTTCGTCCACGGTGCACTGCCAGACAAAATCGGTGAACGGTCTGGCGTGTTTCACTAGTGCATGGACGATCCGAAATTTCAGTTTTAATTGATCAAATAGTGCCCTGTTCATTTTGGACAGCATTTGTCCGGCCGTGGACTGCATCACTGATTTTGATGCTGCCTCCTGCCTTTGGTTTCGGTGTTACACCTAACCAGCTTTCCATATTTACGATACTCGAGTCGTACACTAACAGCTGTCTAAATTGACCTGATATTCGCTGGGATTTCCGTACTTCGTGACTGGGGTATCCCAATCGACCGGAAATGCGCAGAAAAGATGCACGTCAATAGTACCGTTTCCTGCATTTAAAAATGATAACGGAAACCAAACAAAATCGCAAAATACATGTTTTTCAGCCCAAAATTTTCACTTGTCCAACTGAAAAGTTCAAGCCATATTCTGCTTGTCCGTGCCAAATCTCACTTGGCTCGGACAAGCGGACAAGCCTTATTTTGAACGCTGCCGCCGACGGGGATCGATCCTAGACTGACCACACATTTCCAAAAAACACCTTTTTAGGTCTAAGTAATGAATAAAAATAACATATAGTCTTGAAAAATGTTACGTAAATCGAACACAGTACCCTCTTCCTCTACCCCTAGAGCGTTACGTAATTAGTAACACCCCCTTACATGTAACGTGTATGCCAACAGCTGGCCACTGTCAAAATTTCAAGGCAAATCCCCCACCCACCGACCCCTGGAAAGGCATTGTACCATACCTCTATGGATATAAATATGTTTTGGAGAAATGAGACGACCCCTCAATCAAGACAGTTAAATTTGTTCAAAAATTGTGAAATCTCACGTGATCTCTTGTTGGGGAGTTCTATACTTGTGATAAGCCAATGAAAACCGAGATCGGTATGAGCCCATCAAAAGTGTCCCACTTTGAAAATACTGGCTTTGTTTTTGACCTGGATAAGCCAGCGTAGTGAAAGCAATGCAGAGTGCGGCGTCATATATGCACCAAACGTAATTGGATTTTCTGTTCTATATGCTTAAATAATAAAAATATTCCGGATACTGCCGCTTTAAGTAACAGAATACAGCAAGTCACTATAGGAATGGCATCATCAAAACCCAAGTCCATTATTTATGGTGTTCCACAGGGCACAATATTAGGACCTCTTTTCTTTAAACTATACATAAATTGCATGTGTATTTTCCATTATACAATAAACATTGTAACACATTTATGTATGCAGATGATTCAACAATTCAGGGAAATCTGTTACTTAAATTCAAGATAAATTATATCAAGATCTGAATGGTGTAGAAAAATGGTTTTCCAATTTTTTTTTCATAATACCCTCATCACACCAGAGTGTGAGCCCACGGCGACCTCACTGCATTGCAATTTTCATGAAAAGCGCAGTGATCATGGAAAACTGACAGAAATGTGTGAAATGTATTAGGCAGGTAGTACACAGTACACTCTTGACTTGCTTACTGCGCTCTCACTGCGATCCTATACGTTCCCAGTTTGATTAACGGCGCGCTCCCACTACGCTCTATGCGATCTCGTTGCGACCAAGTCGCTTTTGCTACGATCTCACTACGTTCTCCTACGTTTGGACCACGCTCGCGCTCCGCCTATAAATACAGCGAGCTCGACCTCAGGAGATCAGTCCAGTTGTAGCCGCTACGATTAGAAGCATCATCTCTCACATAACCATGCCAAAGGCTAAGGGCAGCAAGGCTCCAGTGCAGAGAGGTCGAGGCAGGGGTCGAGGGTCGACTAGGTCGTGTTCACAGCCTGAACCACCCCCCACACCTGAGTCTTAGACTCCTTCCAGGTCTGCAAGCCCTGCAGCCAGCACCCAGTCTGACCTTCCTGATCAGCCTTCATGTAAATCATCTCCAGTATCCTCCAGAAGAACATCATTTAAGGCAAAGAAGGTGAAGAAGACGACCAATCTGTCCACAGACGAGGAGAAACTTATTAAAGGGGCACAATGTTTAGTTTAATTGTATGAAAGTAATATAGGACGACACGTAACGCCTAACACACACTGAATTCTGAAGTCACCCACTGTCTCTGAATATGAAGCACTGATAAACTGTCTCTGGTACACAAACACACCGTCTATGAATATGAAGCACTGATAAACTGTCTCTGGTACACAAACACACTGTCTCTGAAGCACTGACAAACACACTTGGGTCTTTCTATATCATCCTGTCCTGCCATGGTACAGACCCTGCAGCTGAGTTGAAGTACAGCTTCAGGTATTCACGTTGTTTCTTGGCGGTAGTGCTGACACGGTTGGGCCCTCTCATTTGGTCGATTTCGTGCATGTTGGCAACAGCCCTCCAGGCACCTGGGATGATACTATGGTTGGCATCCTCCTGATCCAAAGCAGCATTCTGAAGGGCAGGATAGCGCATTCGCATCAAGTTATGGAGGCAGACACATGCCTCCACAATGAGCCGTACGGTGCCAGGTTCCTGCTGCATGGTGCCCAGGATAACTTGCCAACGCTGGGCCAGGATGCCGAAGGCATTCTCTACTATGCGACGCTCTCTGGATATCCTGTAGTTGAAGATCCTCTGCTCCTTGGTCAAGTGGCGCTGTGAGTAGGGCTTCATCAGATATGTCCGCAGCCCAAAGGCATCATCTCCGAGAATGAAATATTTTGTGTTTCTGTCGTCATTTGGTAGTGGGGCTGGGACAGGAAGACCTATGGACCCATCATCTAAGCACTCCTTCAGCTCAGATTCATTGTAGATCTGTGCATCTGACATGTGTCCATGGCCTCCAACATCTATCCAGAGGAACTTATAATCTACGTCTACCAGACCGATCAGAACAATGGAAAAGAAGCCTTTATAGTTGTGATAAATGCTTCCACTGTTCGATGGCTTTCTGCAGGCGACATGCTTCCCATCAAGGGCTCCACAGGCATGAGTGACGTTCCATCTACATTCAAACTGGTCAGCAATGGGAGCCCATTCTGCAGGGGTGGTTGGACAGTTCATGACTTCATCCTTGTACTCGTCTACAATGGCCTGGCAGACTTCCTTTACTATGACAGACATGGTATTCGATGGAATTCTGAAGTCAAACTTCAGGCCGGAATACTTCTCACCAGATGCCAGATGGCGCAAAGTCATTGCAGTCTTCATCCCTGGTTCGATAGCCTTCCTATAGTTGGTATCTTGCTTCGTGCATCGTGGACCAAGTCTGGCAAAGAGCTCATCAAACATTTCTGGTGCTACTCTCAGGAAGTTGAAGTAGGATGCAGGATCTTCATGCCTTAACTCGGGCATCAGGCGGTCGTAGTGGCCAAACTGACTTCTTCTCCTCTCACCTAGCCATGGTCGGACCCAGCATCTCCTTGGCCTTGCCCTCCTCCTTCGCCTTCTTCTGATGATGTTCAGAGCAGCCACATCATTATGTGCCTGTTGTTGCTGGATATGTGCTATCTGTTGTCCAATTATTAGCAACTTCTGACAGTCTGCAGCCATGGTGAAGAGGAGGTGACACTGATGATGAGGTTGTATTTATGCCATTTGTGTGTACGCACGTGACTAGATCGCATGTCAAAGTCAGAACGCACTATAAACGCACTGTAAACGCTCATTGAACCTACAGCAAGCTTCGTAAGAACGCCATGGACGCATCAGGAGCAACATAATCACACTGGCAGCCCCGTGTGGACGCAGTGTAAGCGTGAACAAGCGCACAGCAGTCATACTTCTGACGTACTTCAGTCGCAGATTGGGCAGACGGCGATACCAACTCGGTCTTGCTACGCTGTCGACACGCTCAGATAGATTGCATTGCGCTCAGGTAGTTCCCGTTATGCTCCCAGTGCGCTTTGGGCCAGAGAGCCAGACCTCTGCGTTTGTTTTGAGCCTGCTCAAAACAAGCACGGAAGTCTGGCGCTCATGGGGACCCTCTCACGTTCTAGATAGCGTCCAGTACGTTCCCAACACGTTTTGCCCGCGCTTTCCACATTTTTTGGTCGCAGCGGGAGCTCAGTGGCAACGTAGCTATGGTGTGACGGGGGTATAAACAAAGAAGACCAAATATATGACTATAGTAACAAGACAAAAAGTCACAACTCCCAATGATATATCTTATAATAAATTCAGAACATCTGAAACACACTGATTGTGAAAATGGACAAATCGGGTTAAACATGTGTTCCTTGATCTCTAAGCATCTGTATCTTTTGTCGAAAATCATTAGGTATTTAAATTTAGATGCAAAAGCAACTTCTACAATGGATATATTTTACCAGTCATTGATTACTGCTGTGTACTTTGAGGAAACTATAATCAGATGGATTAGAATGTTTACTAAAACTTTAAAAGAGAGCTGCTAGGATATTAGATGCAGATCCTATTTCTCCACTATTTAAACAGTTAAAATGGATGACAATAGAAACAAGAATCCAATATCACAAATGTTTACAAATTTATAAAAGTATATGCAATAAAGCCTCAAACTATCTTTCAGACTTCTTAATATATACGTGTTGGAGAAAACAGTCCCTACAACCTTAGAAATATAGAGGATGAAAATTTATTTATTCCAAGACCTAAAGTGACTTTATTTTAAAATGCTTTCTGTTACTCTGGACCAGTACTTTGGAATCAATTGCTAAAAGCTATCTGATCATAGCCAAATACTGCTGTTTATAAATACAGACTCGAGCAATATTTGTTAAAATAACATCATTTGTAGATTTATATATAGAGGTTATTACCAGTGTTTTTCGGTATCGTCAATATCATATATTAGGAATAAAAATTGTATTATGCGAGCCTCTGGCGAGCATAATACATTATTTTTATTCCTAATATATGATATTGACGATACCGAAATACACAAGGGTAATAATCTCTCTATCATATAAGCTCAAGCTTAATACAACATGTTTTTGTAAACTATACACGCAACTTTAATTCCAGTCCGCCATTACTAAATATTCAAATGACTTAAGAATATGTGGCGCGGTGTATTTTTGAATGGAAATAACATCAAACTCGAATGATGTCATTTTAGATGTCCTTACATCAAAATTATGCCTAACGTTTTTTGTTTTCTGAACGCTGAACAGCTTTCAGTGTCAAATTGCCATTGAAATGTTTTTATTTGATGACTATGAATGCATACATCAATCATGGAGTGTCACCCAAGTACGTTTGCTTAAATGTCAGTAAACCTAGTACTGAGACCTCGACTAATTTACATCTAATTTGCAACATTATCAAATTCTTAAAGTATGTGATCTGAAAAATATCACATACTTTGATTGCACTGAAAATGTAAGATATTATATGATAAATATATATATATATACAGTCAAATCCACTTAATTGGATGTCGGATTATTGTATATTTCGGATATTTGACTTTGGCCAGTCTAGTTTACCTGTCAAATCGGTTACAAATGCGCACAGATAATAGTCAGATAGACGTCCTGGTAAAATACAGAACATGGAAATGACTACTTATTCAAGATTTTTTATTGGGTGGTGGGGGTGGGGTCTTGTTGCACTTGATTTACAAATGTACAAAGAAGTTAATAATGGCCGTTTAATTATCAAAAAGTTAATAATGGCCTTTTAATTATTTGACTGTGGCCAGTCTAATTGAGCTTCCGGTGGTTTTATCTGGGTCATTAGATGTTTAGTCTCTTCTACTTCTAGGTGTACAAACGGCATTAACTGTTGCCTCATGTATTTATCAAGTTTATAGACAAACTTGATAATGACAACAGAGTCACAATATGGAACTTGGAATCGGTATTTTATTAACACAAAATACTTACCGGTTTCTGACGAAAATTCCACATGTCATGAGGCCCAAATTGGGAGAATCGTAATTAGGGTTTGCATAAATCAACAAGAGGTCTTAATTGGGTATATCGTATGTCGAAACTGTACCTTCGGTTTATTGAATATGCCGCTTATTTGAATATATTTTTGTTGCACGAGGCACATCCAAATAAGCGGATTTGACTGTGTATATATATATATATGTTTAATGCCATGTATGTAATTTCTATTTGTTCATAAAGGTATGTATTGTAATGCTAGGCTCAGACTGCCAACTCAGGTTGTCGCGACTTCTACCACGGTCCAGTCAAGTTATGAATGTGCTCAGACTAACAAATGGGTGTCGCATTGAGTTGTAATGCCCGTTCAGACTAGCAACAAATGTTGGACCCAATTCATTTTTTAAATTGGATACAACAGCTGTCGTAGAAGTCTTAAGAGCACTCAGACTAGCAACTAGACAGTCATAGAAGTCGTGACAGCAGAAAGTTGGCCAACTGTTTGCATGTAGTTGACAGTCTGAGCCAAGCATTAATCTGTATTGTTTTTACATGATGGCCTCAAGGAAGATTAGCTTTTGTTGAGTTACCCTCATTAAATAAAGTATTTATTATTGTATTATTATTATTATTATTATTATTAAAAATGTTAAAAGTATTTTAAAGAATAAGGTGATAAATCTAAGTTGGGTTTTTTACTTCCTTTTCAGGAAATATACCACTGAAAGCAAAGGACACAGACTATAAAAAGAAACTGTCCTGATACAAGTGTAGTATGGAATAGATTTCCTGTGTTTGTACATATTAGCATTTCCTTTTATGAATGAGAAACATTTGAAAGCAAAATGCCAAATTTTAAAATATAAATTATTATAAGCAACAGGCAGAGAACTACCATGTTTGGTAGAGATGTGGACCACGTAAAAGAGGCTGTTCGGATGGTTCTTGCTGGCCAGACACCTTGTCCGATTGCAAAAGCAGCACCAATCCCAAGGTCAACATTGCAGCGATATGACTTTAATTTTTTATGTACTTCTATAGTTTGTGTTGCCAACAAATAAATGGAGAAATATCATTTCTATCTCAGTTATAGCTTATAGGCCAATGCACATTCTTCACCGATAGTTACCTAGTTAACCTCGCATAGTGGCTAAACTGGCCGATTGTCTCTAGATGGGGAAAGTAATTAAATATACCCATGGAATTTTTTAGGAAATCCAAAATGTGTTGTTTACCTTGCGCGATAGTTTGGTGCCTGTATTTCTATTGGTCATCATTTTATAGTGAAAAATATACGTACATTTTGTCCTAGTTAACCCCAGTCTCCCTAACGCTAAACTAAACGTTTGTGGCATATGTTTGTGCGAGTGCTTGTAACTTCATAAACAGTCTCAAAACAAAACTTGAAATAACAGAAATGCAAACAAATGATATCAAGGAATGTGATTACATGTATCATTAAATTCCAGTGCCTTTGTATGTTTAATTCCCACGAGATGAAGTATTGTAAGATGTTAATGCAATTAAAATGGTGTCAGTAAATTTTTTTAGCATGATAAGAAATATGATTAAAAACATGTTGTTTTGTTTGGGTATCGTTTGTTACAGTATGCGCCAACACCAAAGAAAATCATAAAAACCATGCAAACCTTGATTGCGAAGAAGTATGGGTTATAGGCAAACACCAAAAACTAACTGATATAAGACCTGACCTATTAGTCCAGGAGCCAGGTCGATTTATCTATGTTGAAGAGTCAGGAAGGTTTGAACATTGATTTTGTGTAAAAAAAAATGTGTAGATTTCAGATCTGCAACTCTTACTTGTCTAAACCTTTACGTTAATTGGGAATTTGCATACTTTTAGTGGTATGTCAAAGTAAATTTTTGTTCGATCTGCTGCTACCCCAAAACAACAGTCCACAGGACAGACACCAAATTTCAGTTATAAGGGAGATTAAACTCTTTAAAACTGTGTTTTGTGACACTTAATATTCAAACTTTCCATTTTGATTTTCTGGATTTTCATAATTGGTCAATTTGACCTACATTTTTAAGACCATTGTTTCTGAATATATAATATGCTGTAAATGACACAAATAATTTGTTTCTTTTAATTCTTTCCAATAATATTGATCAATAATGTTCATATTATTACTTTGGTTTATAGATATATCCATTACACATGTAGTAGGGGTGCTTCCTGGTTGAAATTTCAGGGGCAGATCCATAATTTAACATCCACATTTTGGGACATGGTTTGTTAGAAATGAGTACCAATGCTTACTGAGGTCTGTACAATTTAAGGTTTATGGTGAGGGTAGGTACTCACGCAAAAGTGACCTTTGAAGGTTATTTTGGGGGTCATTTAAGGTCTTTTGGCGAAAATTAAGTTTTTAGATGTTTCATAACTGAGGGTAGGGCTTTTTACAAATATGCTACATAAGGTTTACTCTTCAAAGATATGATTACATTAGATCATTACAGTGTGCATGCAAACTATGGGGAAATCTTGATATTAAAACAATGTGTCTAAAACATGTCTTTTAAAAAATGAATGGTAGCACTTTGCCAAAATTATCGAGATCTGTGCAGGGTAAGGTTTATAGTGAGGGTAGGTACTCACGCAAAATTGACCTTTATTGAAGGTTATCTGTGCAGGGTCATTTATAGGTCTTTAGGCGAAAATTAAGTTTATTGAGATTTCATGCAGGGTAGGTTTTTACAAATATGCTACATGAGGATAGGTATCCATTAAATTAGACCTTTATTGAGATCTGTGCAGGGTAAGGTTTATAGTGAGGATAGGTATCCACACTAAATTGACCTTTATTGAGATCTGTGCAGGGTAAGGTTTATAGTGAGGATAGGTATCCACGCTAAATTGACCTTTATCGAGATCTGTGCAGGGTAAGGTTTATAGTGAGGATAGGTATCCACGCTAAATTGACCTTTATTGAGATCTGTGCAGGGTAAGGTTTATAGTGAGGATAGGTATCCACACTAAATTGACCTTTATTGAGATCTGTGCAGGGTAAGGTTTATAGTGAGGATAGGTATCCACACTAAATTGACCTTTATTGAGATCTGTGCAGGGTAAGGTTTATAGTGAGGATAGGTATCCACGCTAAATTGACCTTTATCGAGATCTGTGCAGGGTAAGGTTTATAGTGAGGATAGGTATCCACGCTAAATTGACCTTTATCGAGATCTGTGCAGGGTAAGGTTTATAGTGAGGATAGGTATCCACGCTAAATTGACCTTTATCGAGATCTGTGCAGGGTAAGGTTTATAGTGAGGATAGGTATCCACGCTAAATTGACCTTTATCGAGATCTGTGCAGGGTAAGGTTTATAGTGAGGATAGGTATCCACACTAAATTGACCTTTATTGAGATCTGTGCAGGGTAAGGTTTATAGTGAGGATAGGTATCCACGCTAAATTGACCTTTATCGAGATCTGTGCAGGGTAAGGTTTATAGTGAGGATAGGTATCCACGCTAAATTGACCTTTATCGAGATCTGTGCAGGGTAAGGTTTATAGTGAGGATAGGTATCCACGCTAAATTGACCTTTATTGAGATCTGTGCAGGGTAAGGTTTATAGTGAGGATAGGTATCCACACTAAATTGACCTTTATTGAGATCTGTGCAGGGTAAGGTTTATAGTGAGGATAGGTATCCACACTAAATTGACCTTTATTGAGATCTATATAGAGTACGGTTTATGGTAAAGTTAGATACTAATGCCATTTTGACATTTAGGGTGTCATTTTGTTGGGGTCAAAATCAAGATTTAAAAAGAAAAAAAATGTATTTATAAGTCTAGGGTTTTTTCCAGAAAGTGCTATTAAAAATTTACTTTTGATTATTAAATGTATCTAATTGGTCAGGGTAATTTGCATGTCAACTGGGAAATCTGGAACGAAAAATGCATTTATTTTACAATATTAATTTTGTGCAATACATGCTTCTAGATACTGTATGTAGATAACTGGTTTTTAATGACAGGCTATTATAATTTGCATTGGTATAGCAGTTATAGAAAATAAACCTGTGGGTTAGCTGGGAATGTGTATGTTTTTAATGGTATGTTGAAATTGTTTCCTCTGTCAGCCACTAGCCAAAGACAAAGGAGTACTCACTAAATTGATTGTTTCTCAATCTGAATAAAGTCAAATGATATTTTTAAGTTGACTAATTGTTCCAAAGATGCTTTTGAATAAAAATATGAAATATTAATTTATATATGTTTTGTTTAATCTTTGGTTTTGGTGTAGAATGAAATAAAATATGCATCATATATTATTATTGGGAATTTAAAAAGATCCCATCTTTTTTTCTAAACAACTGGGCAAAACAAATTTCAAGCACGTTTTGTTAGAAATTGGAACACATGCTTAATGTTATATAAGGTAAGGTTTAAAAAGAGAGTATGTACCCTGTCATGTTACGATCATTTAAAGTCATTTGGCACAAATTAAGTAAAATTGTGTGGGGGGGGGGGGGGGGGGTGTGTGTTGAATATCATCGGTATTTAGAATATAATGTTATTATCTAGTTCAATTTATACTTCAACATGAACAATTGCCATATAACTAACCTGAGGCCTAATTCACTAAACTCTCGCAACTTTGTGATCTCACAGTGCAATGCTATAATACTTGAAAGTAAAGTAAAGTTTGTTTTTATTTAATGACGCCACTAGAGCACATTGATTTTTTAATCTTATCATCGGCTATTGGACGTCAAACATATGGTATTTCTGACACTGTTTTTAGAGGAAACCCGCTGTTGCCACATAGGCTACTCTTTTTACGACAGGCAGCAAGAGATCTTTTATTTGCGCTTCCCACAGACAGGATAGCACAAACCATGGCCTTTGTTGAACCAGTTATGGATCACTGGTCGGTGCAAGTGGTTTACACCTACCCATTGAGCCTTGTGGAGCACTCCCTCAGGGTTTGGAGTCGGTATCTGGATTAAAAATCCCATTCCTCAACTGGGATCCGAACCCAGTACCTACCAGCCTGTAGACCGATGGCCTAACCACGATGCCACCGAGGCGGGTAATAGAGGATGCTTTGTTGTCTAACAGTTTGATGGTTATGCTCTGGTCTATGCATTTAACAAACCAATTGCAAACACATTTGTCAACATAGTTTTGGGAAAGACTGATGGTTCGACCAGAAAAGATGATATTATCTTTAACACTCATTGGGAAACAATACACAAAGGCACCAACATTTTGCATTTGACACAAGTGTAGTTCCAATGTTTCCTTAATTATTAATGAAACCAACAGTGTTCTTGCCATTCTTAAAAAGTGGAACTGTTGTGGACCTCTGAACCCGCTGAGGTATGTGTGTGTTGCGTGTATGGAGCTACTGAATCAGATGTTTGGATTGATAGACCGGTTTAGGATATTAAAAACAAACAACCCAGAAGTTCTGAAATATAAGGATGCCACTGAGTTATATGTTGGAAGACCTATATCCAACCATACATATTGGTAATGAAAGGATTCTACAAATTGATAGTGGTCTAAAACCTGCATTCAGAGTTTTGGGGAAGGATGTGTCACACGAAAAGAATATTGCCAATAAACACACTTCATTCCAGATTCCCTTAGTTTACATGAATATTGCAATATATACCAATCAATTAGTCATAACCAAGAGTAAACATTAAACAGCACTTTAGAAAAGATTTAACTCGCATAGACATCAGAACAATGTAAAACTAAAATATTGATTTTCACTGCCACTGACCTCTAAAATGATCCCTAAAGTGACCTTTAAATGTCACAATGGTGTGAGAACCTACCTTCAACATAAACCTTGCCTTAAACAGATCCCAATACAGGTAAATTATGTGTGGGTACCTACCCTCACCATAAACCTTCCCTGTATAAAGACCAGTAAGCACGGGTACCCATTTCTAACAAAGCTACCATTACTTATTTTTAAACATGTTTTAGACATTAGCAAACAAATAATTTCGAGATCAGTTGATTTTTATATCAATTTTTCTTATAGTTTGCATGTAAATTGTAATATATAATGATCCATTATAATCATATTTATGAAAAGCGAACTTTAAGTAGTATTTGTAAAAAGCCCTACCCTTAAAAATAAGAAAAATGTAAAAAAAAACTAGTTTTCGTAATATGACCCTAAATGACCTAACATGACCCTAAAATGATCCTTAAGGGTCAATTTCGCATAAGTACCTCTCCTCGCCATAAACTGCACCTACACTCACCATAAATCATACTCTGTAAAGACCTCAGTAAGCATGGGTACCCATTGCTTACAAACCATGCTCAAAATGTGAACATAACTAACCCATTCAGAAATTATCTCCTTTGATTAAATTTTGGATCTGCCCCAGAAAGACATAACTTCGAGATCAATTGATTTTTATATCAAGTTTCCCTATATTTTGCATGTAAATTGTCATATATAATGATCCATTATAATCGTGTTTTTGAAAAGTGAACGTTAGGTAGCATATTTGTAAAAAAAAATCCCTACCCACAAAAATGAGAAAAATGGTAAAATGGTAAAAAAAAAAAAAACCACCCGTAACTTCCCCTAATTTGATCCTAAAGTACCTTAAATGACCCCCAAAATGACCTTTAAAAGTCATCACTGAGTGGGTACCTACCCTCACCATAAACAGACCTCGGTAATCAACGGTGATCTAAAATCTACACATATTTTTGCATAAGAATCAATGTTCAAACCTCCGACATAGATGAATCGACCTGGCTCCCGTACTATATCGCTAACAAGTTATTTTGACTGCTGTAACTGTTTTCTATGATCAGAAAGCTGTTTGTCTAGTTTCCAAAAAGGTTTACAGTTGTTGATTTTTGATGTTTGTATGGAGTTAAATTCAAGGATGGCTAATTTGGATCAAATAATTTTCAGAATTCAAGATTGCGTTTATTTAACGACGCATTCAACACATTTTATTTACGGTTATATGGCGTGAGACCATACTGACGGGTTCACCAAATCCGTTTCAAATCATCTTAATATCTTTACTTGTATATTTATTGCCATGTATGTATCACGATACACACACATTACCATGATCCAAAGGGTATGTCAACACAAGGTAGATTCGAAAGAGAATTTTGGCAGTCGATAAACACTGTCATATAGTTAATATATACGTGTATACAGGTTGCACTAATAATACAGTAATATGGAACAGGAAGGAAATGTTTTATTTAACGACGCACTCAACACACTTTATTTACGGTTATATGGCGTGAGACATATGGTTAAGGACAACACAGATATTGAGAGAGGAAACCCGCTGTCGCCACTTCATGGGCTACTCGTTTCGATTAGCAGCAAGGGATCTTTTATATGCACCACCCCACAGACAGGGTGTACATAACACGGCCTTTGGTATACCAGTAGTGGTGCACTGGCTGGAGCGAGGCAATATAGAACAGTGTTCTAAACATAAATATACTGAATTTTGTTAATCATCTTCAAGGTTCTTCATCGAGTTACTTTCATCACTGGATTGAACATAATGATCCGATACCGAGCATCAAACAAGAATCTTATTAGCTAATATGGCATATCACCAGTGATGACAATGTTATGCAAATCACTTTACAATGCTACAGACTCGGATGACCAACTTGGTATTCTAGAAACTTACTTTTTGTCTGGAAGCGCTGCACCATCATACCAATTAGAAATGAGAGTTCCTTTTTCACTCTTCCAACCATGAGTTTGGGGATATTAGGTCATTGCTCCCATAGGTTATATTGGCTAAATAAACCAATTGGTTTGGAAGTCGAAGCTGCTGATATAACATTATAGTGTATTTTACTACTCGCATTTCTAAACGGCAATTCTCACAAAACTGGTGTCATTTACTAATTAGCATGTCCCATATATCCGACAGGTATGTTTGGTATATTTGACCAAAATTTCCACCTTCCTATGCATTTTATGTATCTTCATAACAAGCGCGAATACATACACCATATATTTTGTATTGCTGATTGCGCAATTTAATGCGTCCTTCTACTTGGCAAAATGCCCATAAACTGCATATCGCCAACACGACCACAAATCTTCAATCATGGGAATAGTTCTTATTTTATCATTCAAGTTTGATGAAAAATGGTAGAATATGTCTCCTAGTTGGTTGTAATTTACGTTACATATATGTTGGGTGCATTAAACAAAGTGGAAATCTGATTATTTTAGTAGTAATAGCTAAATATACACTTTATATAAACTTGGCGTAGTGTCATACGATTCAAATTTCAAATTCTGTATCATCGCACAATGTCATGTTACTCTTTCCTAATTATTTTCCAATATGTAAAATGGTGTAATCTACTAGATGTCGTTTTAAGTTTATGTGCTAAAGTTTAGCGAAAACAATGGTTATCTTTTCTTAATGCTATTTCTCGTTCTAGCCAGTGCACCACGACTGGAATATTAAAGGACGTAGTATGTACTTTCCGGTCTCGTGGGATGGTGCGTACAAAAGACCCCTTGCTACTGAAAAATGTCATAACATAATGTAGCTTCCCCAGTTTTAGCTCTGTGTAATCGCTTAACAAAATAACGTAATTTCGTAGTCTCCTTTTAGTTACCCTGACTGTAAGAGAGATGGATGGACATTTTGACAGTTATCACACAGGTACCGCTGCCTACCAAATGGTAGTCAAAGATACCCGCTCTAACACAATCCTATGTTTGACGGATCATTTTCGAGCACCCTGATAAAAATTAAATCACATATTAATCACTAATACATACACACACTACAGGAAACCCGTCAGCAAATGCATATTTAACCGTAACATTATTGAAAGGGGGTGCTGTCAGGTTTCTGATCGGGCAGTACAAGAATCCTGACACTAGTTTCGTAAAATCTCTCTATATATACACTACATGCATCGCATGCTTACCCTGGTGGGTGTAGTAATGAGGGGTACTAGAATTGTACACCCATATTCAGCTAGATCATTCCTAAATGTAACCACTTGAAATCACCTGACACCTTTAAGCCACCCCTCCCACATCTTTCGTGTATAGGCAGACAGGTATTTTCATTGGCGAGACATGTCCGCCAGACCAAAATAACTGGTGCCAAAAAATTGGGCTAGATCAACTCGATGAGTAACCGAATAAAACTGCAAACTGTTCAGCATACCCTCATATAGCATAAATGATTATTGCCAGAAATGTTCTGTTGTTGAGTACCCCCCCCCCCCCCCCCCCCAGAAGGCTTAAATTGGCCAGCCTTCAATAATGGGCTACATCCGCCCATTGAGCATCTGAATGAAAGTACTGCAAAATTTTCAGCATATCCCCATGTAACATAAACGACTATAGTCGGAACATTTCTATGGTGGGGTACTCCCTCCAGAAGGCTCACATTTGCCAAGTCCCAAAATTGCGCTAGATCATATCATAGTAACCGAATGAAACTTACTGCAAAGTATCCAGGATACATGTCGCCTAAATTTCCAATTTCAGAAATATTTTTAAAGCGGAGCACCCGCCAAAATTATTAAATAATAATTGATCTATAATGTAATACGCAATGCCGCCTTTGTATAGACTCGATGCCGCACTTCATGAGGATCTTTTTGTGCTTACGTCCAGTCGACTACTGTGTATACAGTGCTAACAAAGATGAATTCCAAGCATACATTTGGGTATGAAAACTGCCATCTTTGTCACTTAACATAGTGGCTATTTACACGACGGTCGTATTTTTGGGGAAAGCACATTGAATATTTCGCATCGTCCCCTCTTCAGTTTTATTTTTTTCAGAAACAAGAAAAAAAAACCAAAACGAAACATCACTCAAATTTAACGAGTGGACGTGGAGGCTGGGTTCAAGAAAATAAGTCGTGAGAAGTGTTGTGGTGTTCTCCTACTGGACGAAACTGTTTTGTATTTCCAAAACAATCAAGATGCACTTTCGGCAGTGATGAGACTTTCCAAAATGCACTGTGAAACGACTGGGAACATCAGCAAACATAACTCCTGATGATGCCTACACATTGGGTGCAGCAATGATATTCACATTTGGCCCATGGACTGGAATCATTTGGTACTCGTAGTCTTGTTTCATCAGGTGTGAACTACAGAAAGCACACATCAAAGATCAGTTAAAGTTTTGCCAACAACTTTGAATCTGTCAATTGCAAGCTTTCACCAAATTGTGGTACTGTTGTAATTTGGACTGCAATTTAAAAAATGGAAAACGAAGACATTCATTAATCAAATTCAGTGTCTACAGGAGCGATAGTTTACTAAAAGTGAATGCTCAACTAGTCTACATCAATGATAATGTTCTGACGAAAACGCAACAGAACAAACTGCATATGTAAAGAAAAATAGTGGTGAGTTGGACGACAGCATTCGTGGCGCGTTCTTCTTCGGACTGATCAGTGGTGTGAAGGAAACTTTTGAATCAAGTTTGTTTGTGATTTCCAGATGAAGGATGTACAGATTGACAATGGAAACGCAAGGACATACCCTATATAGGAAAGTGGCTCATGACTGAATCTTGTTTCAAAACTGGAGTTTCGTGCAGTCAACGCCCACTTCTCACGGCTGATTTGCTTCAAGGGCAGGTCTTACATATTTGGCGTTTGTTAGTTTCTAATGTTTCATTATCATAGAAAGTAGTGTTTGGTCGATGTTTCATTATCATAGAAAGCAGTGGGATACGATTGTCTGCTACTTGGACCTGGATTTACCTCCACCGCTGAAATGTGTTAGACATTTTCTTTCAGTTGGAGGTGGGTTTTTTGTAATTTGCAAAGGCATAAATCTGCAACAGATCTGTAAAATATATATTTAAGAATTTCTATGAATTGCTTGTAGTTTATTTGAAATGGGGGGGGGGGGGAACGCTGTAAAGAAAATTTAAAACCAATGGTAAAAGTAGACTTAGAATAAATATACGAGACAAAGTTCAAGGAAGGAAATGTTTTATTTAACGACGCACTCAACACATTTTATTTACGGTTATATGGCGTCGGACATATCGAGGGGTTAGTGCTAGAACCACTTATCTCCTTTTCCACTTCAATCTGAGAAAACGGCACTGAAAACTTTGGAATGCACTTAAAAATCGGAAACTTAACTTTTGCTAAATATTTTGCTTTTAGATGCTAGCAGTTATTTGTTTTAGTATAAACCTTAAAAGTTTTGTCTGCTAATAATAATAAATCATGATGTAATTAGATGAAGAACTATTTAATTTATTCTGGCTCCTGGAACTTGAACATAAACAGCTCCAACCAGCATGCCAGACCAAGCTATTTTATAAACAGTTTTTCTTACAGCCCAGCATGTAACAAATTGTGTGAAATCTCAAGTCAAGAATACTGTTATCTTGCAGTGACTCCTGGTGGCATACAAAAACTTTCGAGTTGGCAGCAGCTCTGAAACACCTAATTGGGTCTGTGTTGTTAATACTTTGAAAATGTACTGGAGGCAGGAAGTAATTGTAAACAATAACAAATTATTTTTGCTCCCTGGTATTGTAGCAGGTTGCTAGAAGCTCTTAGCAACTTTAGAAAAACAATTTGTCAACAAAGCAAAGCCTTAAAACCAGTTATAACAGATATATTTGTTATACTAATTATTACATGAAATGTAAGCTATCATACCAGTTATAACAGATATATTTATTACACTAATTAAAGACGAAATATAAGCTATCAGAGTAAAGTGCACCACCTGTAGTGTTGAGTTACTGACTGAATTAATAATCAACCGTTAAGATAAGTTAATACGTTTAATGATTTTTAATACAGAGTAATTTAACGAAACAAAATGAATACAGGGCCAGTAACTATATTCGGCATTTTTCTTTAAAAGTTTTCACTCGTTCTGAAATGTCTACGTTTAGACATGTTCTAAAACAAAATTATGTTCTTCAACTTAATGATTTAAACAGCAATTTAGAAAAAATAAAATGACAAATATATTTACAATCAACGTGTAATGATTCCTAGCAGAATACGCATTTTCGTAGGTTTTACAAAAATTCACACAAATCTCATCGTGTAAGATGTTTGCATGCAACATGGGTCAGATGTTACTAAAACAATGTTTAGAAGTTATATGTAATTAAAACTTACTAAAATAATACATTAGCAAATAATTACCACAATTCTACTGTCCATGCAAGTAATACTACTAAAGGTACCCGTGTTGAAACCAAAATCTATTGATTGATATACTTTAAATTGCACATATATGCACTGGCGTATCCGGGTAGCCAGGGATTGGGCACAAGAGGACCTCTTTTTTCACAATACCAACTTTTATAATGCATATCACCCCATAAAATGTGTAAACGCAGTGCCCTCGATCTCCACTCCACCCTCAATAAACAATCCTGGCTACCCTAATATGTGTATATATATTTTTTTTAATCCTCAAACTCTAAGCTTTTGGTGCTTGTGGATAGTTGTGTATCAAGTTTTAACTGTTATTTTTGTTCCCCTCAGAATTCAATATGACGTTTTTGGGAAGGTGTGTGTGTCCCGTGATCATGACTATGTGGATCTACAAAACAAAGCTGGCTATGACATAGCACAACTCGAAATGAATCCGGCAAGTGATGTCTTGAAATCTGAGCTGGATTATTATCACATCTTAAGCCAGTGTCTTTCCGCAACGTTAATTTTCAATCCAGACCCCGGCAACCTGATCTGGAAGTTGTTCAAACCATAGTTATGATATGTCTCTGTGAGGTATTTCGACACATGGTCTGTAAAATGCAAAAGGAAAATTGTTACCGGCATAGTGGCTGCTCCAACAAAACAGCGACAAGGTATCATTTATATGCATTTCCCCCATTGATAGGAAAGTACATATCACAATCTTTAATGTACCAGTGAATGCCATTAAGTACAATAAGACCAGGTGTAAAACATATCTAAATACAGTTTAATGCATTCGTCATCAGCACTGATCTGGTGCGTGATTAAGTATAATGTTTGTCTAATGCGCTCGTAGAATGATATACATGAACACACACACATTTTATTTAAACACACTATAGCAGTAACCACTTTGTTATAATGACCAGAGATATCTCATCATTGGAACATCTGAAATGCTACAATTATTCCAGTTAATGTAGTAATATCTAGATATTTTAGCCCAGAAAATATGAATTTGCATACATTTCAACTACTACAATGAACAATATTTATTATTAGTATGCATATTTATTTTATGCCATTTATATAAAGGGGGTCGCTTCTTCTAACCAATTAGTTATAATATGAACTACCATGAACGGACTCCCGATTTAAAGAAAAGTGCTTGACCTTAATCTGCTAATTCATTTTCAACTATATGTCAATTATATAATGTCTATAAAATATACAATGACTAGAAAAGTTACAATCCTGTGATGATGCCTTTGAAATAATATAAACTAATTTCCCTCTATGCTAAGTAAATTAAAATATTTTATTGCGTATGGTCATAAAACATTTATCATCTTTGGGCCGGCATCCTTTTCACAATAAACAATTCCCAGGCATTTTCATTTTAAATTGCAACTTAAATTTATGTTTTATATAATATTCAAATTATCTACAAAAGACAGACATAGCTAGATCATAATTTTTAACTAAGGCTGTTGCATATGGGAGCCATGTTTAAAAAAAGAAAGAAAGAAAGAAAGGAATTTTATATTTAATGACACACTCAACACAACTACAGGTATGTGGTGTCAGACATGTGGTTAATGACCACACATATATTTTAGAGAGGAAACTATGGGCAACTATTTTTATATTAGCACCAAGGGATCTTTAATATATGCATCATCCCACAGACAGGATAGTAGGCCTACATATCATGGTCTGTAAAACCAGTTGTGAAGCACTGGCTGGAACGAGAAATAGTCCAATGATTACACTAACAGGGATCGATCCTAGACTGACCGTACACCAGGCCAGCACTTTACTACTGGGCTACGTCCTGCCCCCGGCAAATTAATTTAATTATATTATTTTTTTCCTCTAATACACATAGTAACTATTCAGACTAAAATAAGGGAAAATAACTTTCCTGTTTAACTAGGTTCTCTGTCTCTGTTCAGTTAATATTTTCTTAACTGCGTGTTTCTTCTGTAGAACTAAATGAACTCTGCAATCACTTCTTATTAAACTATTTACATAACCGGCATTTATTCGGCATTTATTCAGCAACTAGTTAACAACACACACATTTTACCACATTCCAGATGTCTAAGAACTAAACACTTCATTGTGAAATGATAGTACACCTTCCCATGATGCTGACAAGGTGATTAACTCATTTTTGTACAATTCACCATATAATGGGTTCTGGCACTAACCCCTCGATATGGTTAAGGACCACAGGTATTGAGAGGGAAACAACGCTGTTGCCACTTCATGAGCTACTCTTTTCGATTAGCAGCAAGGGATCTTTTATATGCACCATCCCACAGACAGGATAGTACATACCACGGCCTTTGTTACATCAGTTGTGGAGCACTTGCGAGAAATAGCCCAATGGGTCCACCGACGGGGATCGATCCCAGACCGAAAGCGCATTAAGCGAACGCTTTACCACTGGGCTACGTCCCACCCCAGACAAAGTTCAAATGAATTTTTTTTTTAAATGCCGGAAGCGTAAAGGATAAAATTAAAAATTCCAGTCTTTTCATATATAAAATCTATTTCTGACAAAAAGTGTACGGCCACCCTATCTCAACTTTTCAGTGAGAATAGAATGGGTAACGACAACCTAGCAATGTTTGTCCATTACGTTTAAGTACAGCCATGCATTATGAAAAATAATTATTAAAGCGGCTGTATCCGGAATATTTTTATTATTTAAGCATATAGAACAGAAAATCCAATTACGTTTAGTGCATATATGACGCCGCAATCCGCATTGCTTTCACTACGCTGACTTATCCAGGTCAAAAACAAAGCCAGTATTTCGAAAGTGGGACACTTTTGACGGGATCCTACCGATCTCGGTTTTCATCGGCTTATCACACGTGTGGAATTCCCCAACAAGAGATCACGTGAGATTTCGTAATTTTTGAACAAATTTAACGGTCTATCTCCAACAAATATTTATATCCAGGGGCCGGTGGGTGGGGGATTTGCCTTGAAATTTTGACAGTGGCCAGCTGTTGGCATACGCGTTACATGTAAGGGGGTGTTACTAATTACGTAACGCTCTAGGGGTAGAGGAAGAGGGTACTGTGTTCGATTTACGTAACATTTTTCAAGACTATATGTTATTTTTATTAATTACTTAGACCTAAAAAGGTGTTTTTTGGAATTGCGCGGTCAGTCTAGGATCGATCCCCATCGGCGGAAATATAAAATACCATGGTATGTGATATCCTGTCTGTGGGATGGTACATATAAACGATCCCTTGCTAACGAAAGAATATTTACTTGAATTTGTCGATTTCAACACGTAAAATTAAGAAGTGCTAGTTCATGGTCTACTTTAGTATATTTTATTTTAGCCCGAGTACTCTGACTGTAAGAGAGCTAGACGGACATTTGGACATAAACACGCTCTCATTACAGTCAGAGACCAGCCTATGTCTTTTTTTGGCAATTCCTGACTACCAAACGGTAGGCAACGAATCCCGCTCTAATACCACAACAATTCTATGTTTGACGTCAAATACCTTTACATCAATCATTTTCGAGTTAAGTGATACAAAAAAATCCACATATTAATCACTAATACACATACTACAGAAAGAAACCCGACAGCACCCACATTCAGCTACGCTTCGTGACACTCCGTCGCAACAATTACAAAGCTCGGCGATCTATTTCGAGACTGGGCGATTCCGCCTTGTGCAGCAGTTACAGGGGTCGTCTCATAAGAGGCAGTACGTAGCACATACTTTTGCCGTATCCTGTCGATAACACCCCAAATGTATCCTTCAAATTCAAAATGGAATCAATAATGTGTAATTGTTTTGGTTTAATGACGTAATGAAATCCAAATTCATCCAAAACGGCATTAGCCAACTCTTCCATGTTGTAACTTCGCTTGATATGAGACGGCCCCTGTAACTGCTGCACAAGGCGGAATCGCCCAGTGCGCGATCACGTGGTCTACGTCTCGAAATAGATCGCCGAGCTTTGCAATTGTTGCGACGGAGTGTCACGAAGCGTAGCTAAATGTGGGTGCTGTCGGGTTTCTTTCTGTAGTAAGTGTATTAGTGATTAATATGTGGATTTTTTTGTATCACTTAACTCGAAAATGATTGATGTAAAGGTATTTGACGTCAAACATAGGATTGTTGTGGTATTAGAGCGGGACTCGTTGCCTACCGTTTGGTAGTCAGGAATTGCCAAAAAAAGACATAGGCTGGTCTCTGACTGTAATGAGAGCGTGTTTATGTCCAAATGTCCGTCTAGCTCTCTTACAGTCAGAGTACTCGGGCTAATTTTATTTTAAAAATATATACATGATTAATGTGTTACTAGTATACAAACTAAACTTTGAAAGTTCTACCAACACTTTATAAAATATTAATTCTGAAATAGGAAGGTACGATTGTCGATAATACGTTGTCAAGACCAAACCGGTTTTAACGAAAGACCAGTACCGTATCCTCAACCGAACGTTCTTCGTAAAGCGCAAGATTTCCCTTTTAATTTTTTGAGACGAACCCTACAATTTGAAATCGGCAAACGCACGTGTTAACTGAAACTGACAACAGGCTGTCATTTGTGCTTTGCACAGGCGACGAATCAAGCGTATACTTTTGACGATCTCCGTTCATAGCGAAAAAACACGACTTTTTTAAAAGTGCATTTGAGCTTGTATTTCATGTTTGTACATGATGTTATAATATGGTAACCAGATAATGTAACTTTAAGATTCAGAAAATCGCAATCGTAACCCAAAGCAGACAGACTTGATTGAAATGTACATCGAAAAGACGAGATTCCATACACTGGTTTTTGTGCGAACGGTCTTGTATTCAGATGGAACGAACGAAGTAATATCTGTTATGCATAGTCCAGTTTAGTTTTGATACCAGCCCGTTTATAAAGGCATGTTCAATGGCAAAGAGTTCCGTCCGTTTTTTAAAATACATTTTATTTTTTTAATATTATGGTTTGCTAGATTCAAGGGGCGGGGCTTAGCCTAATGGTAAAGTGCGCGGCCCATCTATGATCGATCCCTATCGGTGGGACAATTTCGTTTTAGTCAGATTACTCTTACGGATATTTGGACAGTTAACAACACTCTAAGCCCCTTTCAATAATTTCCGATTAAATACGTAGTTGCTGACGGGTTTCTTTCTGTAGTGTGTGTATTAGTAATTACTTTGTGAAACATTTGTCAAGGAACTCGAAAATGATCGATGTAAAGGTATTTAACTTCAAACATAGGATTGTTGTTGTATTAAAGCTGGAGTCTTTGACTAACGTTTGGTTGCTCAACATATATATCAATTGGTCTCAGACGGTTAGAGCGTTGACAACTGTCCAAATGTCGATCTAGCTAGCTCTCTTTAAAGCCGCACACCCTAGTTCCATCCAGCGAAAATAAATTATAATTTGGTTAATCTACAAACCTGTAACACACTTAGATCACGTTTTTATCAAATGGAGTGAAAAAGCAGGTTTTATATCGATAAATACCATGGGAATCCCCATGTCCCAATTGCTTGAAATAATTTTGAAAGTTTGTATTCCGATATCACCGGTAGATGTCGCTCGAAGCACAACAATGCCTACGTCACGACAAATTTCACAGACTTGGGGTGCGTTCTTTTCACCTCTCCTGGACATGTTCCAACTGTTCTGTCCTGGTTGTATCCCCTCTCCAGATATCGTAGGACTTAGCAAAATTATTGGTTTTAAGGGTTTGTAACGTTTTGTATTGAGATATTTACTTGTCTGAACTTTATTGTTACTGAAAATGTTCACGAACTGTGAAGAAAAATCTCACAAATGAACAACAAATCGGATGTTGACTGCGCGAACCGTGCACGAGAAAACAAACTGAACCAAAATGATAACGGTCACGTGGTATACCAACGTCTGTGACATTGAAATGGAACCCCTGCGCGTGTTGTAACCTCACCGTGGTGCAGGGGTGTAACATTCTCTTTGAGAATGGCCAATACAGCACAAATTGAAGTTTAGAGTAAAATTCGGTGTCCGTAAAATTCTGTGATATTTTTATTTGAATTTTTGGCACAGTTCTTTACACTGTTTTTGTTTAAACCTTGAATTTTTATATTGATGTTTATCATCACTTTATTTATTTGCATTACCATAGTTTGACACCCAATAGCCGATGTATTTTTCGTGCTGGGGTGTCGTTAAACATTCATTCATTCATTCATTCATTCATTTGAAATGGAAATATCCCGTCTAAAAATAGATTAGACCTTGTCTGCTCAACGGTTTTTTCTCAAACGTGCGCCCGTTTTTCAGAAATACGAAAAATGCATTTTGTGGTATTACAAACACCAGGATTACCAGGATTACCAAAAAACATTTCAGGTGAATGGAAATGTATATTCTAAATAATAAACGGTAAGTAAAATGCAATTTTATTTGTGAAAAAATGGGTTTAATAGCGAAAAACAACGCCGTAATGGTTAACTAGCCGTAACTAGGGTGTGTCCCTTTAATACAGTCAGAGTACACCGGCTAACATTTCATAACGTACCTCATATGAAAACAATTATACAGTGTGTTAACTGGGCTTGATAAGATACCTGTTCTTAGACCGTCCTGGAATAAACAAATCGGCATCGGACCTAAGATCTTATATCTACAATATGTAGGTGTTAATCTGTGTGAATTGGAATTTTTGTTATTTAACGACGCACTCAACACACTTTATTTACTGTTACGGCTTTTTGCAGTGTATTGCCTCAGCAACTGCGGCCGTATATATTTTTGCCCTGTATATAGCCAAGCCTCATATATACAAAATTCAAGATCATATACACAACCGCTGATCGATATTGTGGAATCGATTTAAAATGATAAGACACTAGAACTGCTCACAAAGATGGATATGGACGGGGATATAGCAGCTTGGGAAACTGTCTGGTCGAAATTGGGGAAAGGTCTGGTATCGGATTGGGGATGTACTTTAGGAGTGGTAAACTACATTCTGGAATAATTATAATTTCATTGCAGAGGACTCGATACAAACCAGTGGAGTACCGGTACGCTGTTCGGACATTGGATTACATATCTAGTAATTTTATTAGTAACCCTAAATTTAGGATCATCTGAAGTTTGAAGTGCTAAAAATATCACAAGACCTTTCACAGCAGAAGGTATCCGGGTTGATCAGTGTTACCTCACTATAGTAGCAGTGACAGCACCTCTTTCCCCGTTCTAAACCTAGTTACACCCCCAAATAGTACTGATAAAATGTGCTGAGGTATAGTAACAATGCATGTATACACTTGATTACACATTCCAAGAAGTGACCGACAACATACATGTACATAGGCTGTAATGGATCTTGTACATCAAAACTGCTACTGCAACTACATTTATTTTTAAAAAAAAATTGGGGGGGGGGGGGGTCAGTTAGTGAGACCAATCTATAAGATCACGTGGATGTTTACATTTACATGAAATTATAAATTTTATTTGTTATGTCTTTTCTCTTTTCTACACAGTATACAGCAGTTATGACTTGTATTGACCTAAGTGTTAACTTGTAATTATTAACATCTCTAATATTCAAAGCTGATTAATCTTAATGTTTCACATTTAAAATGGGGTATTTATTCAAACTGATGCTTATTTTTTAATACATACATGCTCATAAGTTACACAGTAAGATAATGTTTTACTGTTTGAAAAGAACACAAAGCTGGAAGAGCTGTTTTATTTAAGGGTCTCCTTTTAGTCCTGACTGGAACACACTGTTTATTGCAAATACTTGTAAAACTAAACCAATGATTCAAACATGTGTCGTTTAGTAACTGGTCCTAGGCCCAGTGTTATACATATACTGCTTTTGGTCTGTATGATCTTGACATTGTCACAATATTAGCAATGAACAGAATGTTCTAGATGGCACAAAAAGTAGAACAGTACATAAAATAGCTCAAAAATCAAAACATACACCGACAAATGCTTTGTTCGATTTTTAATCTGAACACACTACATGAACAAAAGCACCTATATTAAAAATATGAAATCCACAAAGCTTGCATACAACATGCTTTGGATTATTTAAAAATAAAAATGGAACAAAATCCTATGGTGAGGCGTGGTTTTTCTATGAAAGTAAACAGTGTCTGTCCATGTAAGCTCCAACATAAACTTGTGTTGCTGATCAGCTGGTATATTGTCATAAAAAGTTCAAGTTGCACTTCCCTTGTAGCAGTCTCACAATCTCTTCTCTTTATTAATATGGAAAACCTATCAAATGGACTTGATGAACGTACATCTATGCTATGATTATTGCCCCTTATTTTGCAGTTTGAGACTCTTCCCTCCGCCTGAGATTGAAAAGGGATGTCAACAGATGACACAATACAATACAATTTACCGATGTAGAGTTTGTACAATACTAATCATACTGACGTATATAAAATAAAATAAAATGACATGTATATATACATATGTAAACTATGTGACAAAATTACAAAACAACAACACAATAAAAATCCCTTGATTGTAATATACTCCCTGGTCCTACAAGCTATTACTACCACTAGTATTTTCTTCCATAGCTGCTAGATCTCCATACCATACCTATTATAACAGTTGGGACAAATTAATTAATGAAGCAACTCATTTTGAAATCAACATTAATTGTAATAAATATTTTAAGACTGTTTGGCAGGATATACAACCAATTTAATTAAAACTAATACATGGTTTAAATAAATTGTCCATATATTGATTTTTAAAATTTCATTTTGCAAAAGGAATCCACAATGAATCCTTACCAACAAATACTTCCATCCTTGTAACTGAGCAATATGTTGGTATCCTCATGAAAACGACCTCCAAAGTGAAAGTGTGGGAATTATGATCTGTACATGTGATTCATTAATATTTCAACTCCTTTCTAATTGAGGGTGAAACACTCCAAAATATTTAAAGTGTGAATTGTGTGAATTTTATCCATCCTTCTTTTTTCCCCCAAGCCTGTAGTTAAAAAAAATCCTTCTGGAGATAAAGTGGGACTTCCTCTACGAATGCTTTATCCATTCAATTCCTAAAAATCCTCTACGAATGCTTTATCCATTCAATTCCTAAAAATCCTGTGTCCAACTGCTGTGCTTTATCCAACCTCCTATTTATATATATAAAAAAAAACGTTCTTCCAGATATATATAATTTTGTCATGCATATCTCTCCTGTACACAACTACCTGGTATCCAAGCAAATGCCCTTAGCCTTTTAAACTTCAAATCCAGATAAATCTGTTTGCCTACCAAATATAACTCATCCAAATTTCTAATTTTTTTCTCCCACAACTGGAATAATAAGGCTACATTTTCCTCACTGGAAGAAAAGCCATACAAGGCATATCCCCATCCTCCTCATTCACACTGCACATCCTTTAATAATGTAACAATGCAATCCATCCATCCATTTTGACATCCTTGTGTTTGTCATCGTACCTAAACTATAGCTCTTTACAAATTTATGAAGTATTTGCCAATGAAGAATACCTTTCTTCTTTATATAGGTTTGGGTGCAATCCTTTGGAGTACTTTTTTCAGCCTGTATCTCTATGCAATGATCCTACATTTTTCCTGGGATTTTGAATTTTTTCCCTTATTTCCTTTTTGCTCCTTTTAAACGTATTATGATCCTTTCCAATCCCTATATTTCCATGATTTCAATCCTGCTCATTCCCAATACAGCCAAGAACAGGATTGCAATCCTTTTCAGTCCCCAAAACATCCAACAAGATTATAATCCTTTACCAAAACTGGACAAAAAAGAAAAACAGAAAAAATTAGTGATTACAATGAAAAATAATATTAATGACAAGGATAAAAAAATTTAAAATTTGTGTAGCAAGATACAACGTTAAAAAGATTAATTTAATTAATTCTTTTTAAATTGAGACATTTTTAGGACTAAATATATAAACCATAAATACTCAACAAAAGTTCAAAGACTGCTGGAAACCAATACTTCATTCAATTAAAAAGAAATCGAAAATCCAAATGTAAAGGACGAAATTAAAATGTATTTCATTTATATCTTTTAACTAATCAAGAAGAAAACATGACTCAACAATGTTCACATTTAATATAAGTATGAAACGTTGACATTTACATTAGAAGTATATAATGATCCTTTTATATAGTCATACAGTAGTTATTCTAATGAAGGACTACATGGAATTGCACTTCTAAATGATTACATTGTAAATGCATTATTTTCTAACTTCTTTAAAACTTGAATATCCCCACACAAAAAAGAAGAAATAATTTACTTTTTGTAATGTTCTTATCAGTATTGTGGGGATCTGTGCATAACCTTTTCATTGTTATATATATATATATCCAGTTAAGTAAAGTGGGTAAATTTTTCGTTAAGTTTTGAGAGAACAATTTACCCTGGAAATCAATTATGATCAAGACAGTCACATGAGTAATAATACTGAATAATTATTGTGTATTGTAATGTAGAGGAAATTGTATATATAGTAACATACACATGGAAAGAGGTACACATAAAAATACATGTATATTAGGCCTAAAAAATTATCAGTAAGCCAAAGACGAATACACTAAACTAAAGGAGAACTGTAATCAAACTTTCTGCATTTTTCTCCATACACTGTCACAAATATAAAATCATTACTAGAACATGCCCAATAGCAAATATTGTTATTTTAGGCACAAAGACAAAAAATGATATTACATAAGATGCTTCCTGTAATGTTAATACCTAAGCTGGGAAAATACTGCAGTCGTATTTTCAGTGACCATAGGAAGTCCTGATTCACACAGTAACAGCTGGTCGGATGCTGCTCAGAAAGGTGAACGTGACCGAGATCTCATTGGTGAGTACCGGGGACTGCTGCGTCGCCTCGGAGACGTGCTACGACTTCTTGATCGTCCCCCACGACCATCTTGTTTTACTCTAACAAAACTGGTCTCGCCCTGTGAAAGAAAAATTGAATTCTTTCAAATTTACTATGTAAAAACAAACACAATCCTATTATATTATTTTCAGTGAAATCCAAGCATATTTATTGTAGTGTCAGAAACTATCACATATTTTAATTGTACTCACTGCATACCTGGTGTAGAATCAAACAGACTGGTTCTCCAACTGTGAACACAAATTGTTTTACAGCTGTAAAATATGGCAATATTAGTCCCAAATACATCTTGTTCATTATCCACCTCCCCCACATAGCCACTTTTTACACAGAGATCTCCCAAATATTTTCAGAAATGCCCATATAAATACAAATCCACAGTCATTAAATATGAACATGTGCAGCATAACATTTCTCACAATTAGGAATTTAAGTGGTCCACGATGAAGGAATTCTAACCTGGAAAAAAACATTTTATTGAGACTAAAAAATTACAGCAATTTTCCGGTATACCACAGGGTCTGTTCCTGGTGTGTCAGCTGCAAATTTTTCTTATGTGTAAAATTGTATAGTGTAGTATACAAAAAAAAAATGCCAATCAAGTGATTAATTCTGGAAGAGCCCTTAACTACTAAAAATAAGATTAATACCAGATCAAATAGTTTCTCATCCACGTGAGGTGTAAAATTGACAGTAAACCCTTATATTATGTGCTATGTAGCTAATTTTTAATATTAAATTAATAATACTCAAGAACAATCCAGATCATTAAAAACAGCAACCTTGGAATACTACAAAACAATAGAGATTCTTGTTTAGAATATCAGTGTATGTACATTCAATGTGTTTCTGATCATCCAGAACATTTGTAAATAGCCCAAACTGGATTTGGTCTTCCAATAATTTTGTACATTAAAAAAATATATATACATGTACTAGGAAATAGAATGAATTTGGCCTCGTACAAAGACGACCAGAAAACCATTTAATCTATAGCCACTAATATTTCAAGAAGAAAAATATATTTAACGTAGAATTAAAATCATTAAAGTCTCTAAGTCGAAAATACCGTAACAAAGGCAGCAAACTCAGGACAGTCCCTTTAAGTGCTCAACAGATGGCAAATTCTGACAATGAAAACAAGTCTTAAGCATAAAAATACTTGTAGATTGATTACCTCATGGGAACGAAACTTGGTATCATCTAAATTTTTAACAGCATATTTCATATCTTCTCTCCTGAGAAATTCCACCACACCAGTTCCATCCTTAAAAACATCAGCATAGCAGACATCACCAGCTTCTCGCATGTGATCCTTCAAGTCTTGCCAGCTACCAGTTGAAGGCAGACCTAGTATTGGGTATAAAAACGTGTGTGAAAAAGTTACTATGTACATGAACATTGTACATGTATTAGTTCTTTTTGTTTCAGTGTAATAGTGTGATGTTCTAAAATAAAATATATATTAAATTGATCATATGTATATTTCTCATTTATAAAAGACTAGTAAGATTAACATCTGAACAAAATCAAAAATGATGTTAACATGGAGAAAACTTGGAGTGTTTTCTCTTTTATAGATACATTACCTGTCCTCAACAAGTGCAGACACACACACACACACACACACACACACACACACCCCCACCCCACCCCACCCCACGCAAGTGATCTGGTCTTCTACTGTATATTCCCTGTAGTTCCGGTCATGTGACTATAACTTCCTTCTTTATCCCTGAGCGCATCGCATGGACAACAGGAAGTGGGGAGGCTCGGGCGGGAATAAATCCTTGAGGACAGGTAATGTATCTATAAAAGTTTTCTCCATTTCTTTTCAACATTACCTGTCCTCAACAAGTGCAGTATTCAACAGATGGTGGTGGGTTTCGAAATCGCAGATGCACCTGGTATCTCCCCAAGACCAGATGGAGTCTGAAAAAGTGGAAGAATGAGGCCAACCATGGTAAGCCCTCCTCCAAGGGATGCCCGTCACAAACCAATGCAGGTGATGTTAGTAACAACAACCAGAAAAGGCGGCGTCCGTCAGCAGTGGCAGATACAGCTCCTAGAAACACATGGGACTGGAGTCCCATGGAGTCGGTCAGCTACATCTCATGCTGGTTCAGACAGGGTGGGAAGACATAGCCACCAGGGATGCAAATGTTAGGTCACCTCCCACGTATTGAAGTGTTAGTAATAACAAGCGACAACATGATGGGGTGCATCCGTCAGAATATTGAACTAAACAAGCCCCCTGAGTGTTTTCTGTCTAGTACACCAAAGAACTGTTAGCCCAATAGAGACAACATATGACCACATGCAGTGCAGAGTAAATGTTATCTAGACAAAAGTTCCGGCACCAGTGCGTGAACTATGCAAAAGAACTAAAGTCTAAGCAGTCCTCATCTGTCAATTCGATGGACATCTCGGTGTGCAGCCAACAGCAACCTCAATGACGACGAGGACGGCTAGTGTTCACCAAAGTCTGCGCAGCCACCACCGGACCCAGATGATGAAAGCCCTCGACATCTTCTGTAGATACGTCCCTCCGGTAATAATTAGCAACGATTTATGCGGATTGGAAGCTGAAGGTGCAGGCAAACCTTCCTTCTGGTACGCAGACAGGATCGTAGACAGGATCCAAGTAGCCACAGTATTCTTGGTGATATCTTTCAGGTGACTGGTGACAGGAAAGGAACAATCTCGAATGGTGTTGACGAAACAAGCGAGTCCTCTCGATGTAGTGATGCAAAGCTCTCACCGGACAACAATCTTCCACATCAGCCAGACCCACAATGGATGATACAGCTTGAACCACGTATGGTCGAGGCACTTGGTCAGGTAGTTGATTCTTGGCCACGAAGTTCATAAGGAGCCTCAGGGTAACAACTGCACTCACGGTGAAACCGAACCAGGTCGACATCTAAGGCATGAATCTCGGAAACATGTTCAGCTGTAGCAAAACCCAGCAAAGTCAAAGCTTCTAAGGAGGACTCTTCTAGAGGCTCATATGGTGCCGACGTCAAGGACTGCAAGACCAGATTCAAATCCCACTTCAGTGGACGAAAATGATGGACTTGAGCTTCCAGCTTAAAACCCTTGATCATCTTGTGTTTGTGTATCTCAGGGATGGTAGACAGCTTCATACCAGTGGCTGGATCACGAACTGTAGCAATCACCAAAACATAACCCGCAACGGTCGACCCCTTGAGCTTCAGAGATGTATGTAGATACAACAGGAAGGCAGCAAGATGAGGCACCGGAATAGTCTGAGGTTTAATCTTCTGCCGGATGCACCATCAGTGGAAACACAGCCATCGGACATTATACGCCGCAGTGGTGGACGATCGATAAGCCTTCAGGATAGCCGTAGTGGTCTTGAAAGAAAAACCCTTCTTCTTCAAACCTTTGGTGAGAATATCCACGTGTGTAGCTGGAACAAGCGGGGCTGCGGATGGTGTAACCTTGATGTGGGATACCACAGCAGATGATCCCATTCGGTTGACTGTGGAGCCGACGGATGGGAGAGACTGTCTGCGAGGTCACTGGACACCCAAGGATTATGTCAAGCACACATCTGCAGAGGAATACTGTCCACCAGGTCGTATAGGCAAAACGTTATCTGTAGAAGACTGCTGGAGTGAGTACCGCCCTGGCGACTGATGTAAGCCGCCATGGTAACACTGTTGGTGGCCACCATCAGAGACTCTCCAATCAACCTCGGACGCCAGTGGAGGACTGCGATGTAAACAGCCAACATCTCCAGCAAATTGATGTGTAGATCGGCTTGTTCTGGAGACCACAGCCATGACAATGTCTGGTCACTGAGATGAGCTCCCCAACCTTTTAGAGACGCATCAGCGAAGAGATGTTGAGTTGCTTGGAAGGGCTGCAAAGAGACTCCGTCTAAAGACGTTCGACCTGTGTTGCCACCATCGTAGACTTCAAGTGTGGGTTGTTATACCGGATGTAAGGATTCAGGGACAACTGGATTCGACGAAGCTGGAGTCGACCTCTGAGCGTCAAGTCTTGTGCCGACGTCAAGAGACCCAAAAGACTCTGCCACTCTTGGAAGGACATCTGAGCCGACAACACCCTGGTGATCATCAATTGAATTTTCGTCCATCGGTCGAGAGGAACCAGAACACGGTAATAGATGGTTCAGTGTATTTGGTAGTGGGTTATACATTTAGGGCCTACTATTTATGTCGCCAGGAACAGTGATGCCAATTGCTCAAATACATTGCATTATCCCGTGTCAGACTGATATCAAAAGAATATAACAGCGACATCTAATCCGTTGTTAATTGATGAACAAAAAAGGTATTATCTTGTATCGGCAGCTGTGACGCATTATCCAAACCGCTACACGCCAAGGCGAGTCATTGCATGTGCAGTTAACATTAAAGTAAATTGTTTTCCTAATTGCCGATAACCACATGTAAGCGAAGTGTTAAATTAGAAAACAATAGGTAACTAAAACAAACACTGAAATTCAAAGCATGACTGGGGTTTACTTGATTGAGATTAACCTGTCATCGCGATTGGTGATTTCCAAGTTCTTAGCCTAAAACATATGTGCGAGATTAACTACCAAGTGACGTGTCCAACTAATCAAAACACGCATGTCATTAGACTTATTTCCTGTGCCAGAAACTTCAAATGGAAAAGTAAACAATGCATGCTGTAACTGTGATGATGTAGAAATAGCATGTTACTGCAGTTTGCAGACCTAGTTCAAGTGGATTATTATTATATTATGATTGCGTTGTTGATACTATTCGATGACAAATGTCACAATCAAATTTATTAAACGAAATTTCAGACAAGAGAAAAAACCCAAAAAAAACCCATGATCGAGCGATAAGAAGGGGGGGGAGGAGGGGGGGTGGCTTAAAAACTACTAGCCGGGGGGGGGGGGCGCGCGGCGGCGGAGCGGCTTAAAAACCACCAGCTAGCGGATTTGTCAAACTCTGCTCTATATAGTATTATTACTTCTACTGGTAGGAAATAAACATTCGAACCTGACACAAGAACTCTATACTCGGATCGTCGTGATGGAGGACCTCCACGCCCCCGGCCCCGCCCTCTGCCGCCAATACCTCGGCCGCCGCTGAATCCTCGGCCACCTCCGCCACCTCCTCCACCTCCACCACCTCCACCACCTCGGTCACCAAAACCTCGGCCACCGCCCCTTCCACCCCCACCTCTTCCACCTCCAAAGCCAGGTCCACCGCCACGAGGAAATTCAACTCTGAGGGTGTAGCCATCATAATTAATACCATCACGCTGGAACACAGCTTCTTCAGCATCCCTGTTGAAAATAATTAAATTGACATAACTTCGTTACACTAGTAGACTGTACCATAACCTGAAAATAAACATTCAAATCTGATACAAGAACTCTACGTTAGTCTTATTACCACTGTTCAAAGACAAACATTCAAACCGGATACAAAAACTCTACATTAGTCTTACTTTTTATATAGTTCATTTCACGTATATGGTTCTTTCCAGGATCTCATAGGACTCCAAAACAAATGTTATTTTTAAACAAAGCTAACCAAGAAATCAAGACGACAGTCACTCTTCGCACCCTTATTTTAGCTTCGTACACAATAAATATAACATATCTTAACGTAATTTCACTTGAAAACCATTTCATAAAAGGTAAAAAAAAAAAAAAATCACACACTACAGAAAGAAACCTGACAGCACTCACATTCAACTAAGCTTCGGCAAACTACGGACAGCAGAATTCTAAGGTCATTGACCTATATCATCACATGATCGCCCACTAAGTGATTCAGTCTTCCAGCTGCCGACTCATACGATAATACAACAATCACCAAAAAAGTTTGTTTTGATTAACGACACTACTAGAGCACATTGATTCATTAATTATCGGCCATTTGGTAATTTTATCAGTGTAAGAGAGGAAACCCACTACACTCTGGTTAAACAAAACAAACTTTTGGGGGGAACTTGTCTTATTATCATACGACTACGAGGCGGCCCCTGGAAGACGGAATCATTATGTTGACTATCATGTGATGCTACGTCACGATATAGGTCATCTTCATAAATCAAGGCTAATATTCGTTCCTCGTATTCAGCCTTGATACATGTCGTCAAGAAATCGTGCCACAAAATGCTTAAATTTCACTGGATGCGATGAGATCTGATTGCAACGAATCGCAATGCTCCTTATAGATTCCCTTGTTATTGTAAACAAAGATGGCAGCATCAGCGTCCGTGGAAACGTGTCGTGTTTGTCATATGTTAAAAAAAATGTTTCGGTGGTTAATTTTTGATATTGCTTTCAAGATTGTCACATGTTACCGATGCTGTGATTGGTCAGCGATGTCATCGTGTAAGGGACATAATCGGTGTTACAAATTTTCTTCCAATAGAGGGCGCTAGTAGTGGATATCAGTAATCTTGACTATATGTATCAAGGCTGAATACTAGGAAAGAATATTAGCCTTGATTTATGAAGATGGATATAGGTCAGCAACCCTATGGTCGATGACAGTCACTTTTTGCACCCTTGTTTTGGCTTCGTACTGCACAATACATATAGCATATCTTACCGTAACAATACATATAGCATATCTTACCGTAATTTCACTTGAAATCCATATTTCGTAAAAGGTACAATTTTTTAATCACAAGATTTTCTTCAAACATCAGTCTACAGGCTGGTAGGTACTGGGTTAGGATCCCAGTCGAGGTATGGGATTTTTAATCCAGATACAGACTCTAAACCCTGAGTGAGTGCTCCGCAAAGCTCAATGGGTGGGTGTAAACCACTTGCACCGACCAGTGATCCATAACTGGTTCAACAAAGGCCATGGTTTGTGCTATCCTGCCTGTGGGAAGCGCAAATAAAAGATCCCTTGCTGCTAATCAGAAATACACCCTTTTAAGCAAAATATTTGAAATTACTATTCTATTACTTGACCAGCCACTAATCCACATGCTCACATCGATCATTCGCCAGCCATATGACTCGGACATTGCAAAAGCAATTACAGTAATGATTATAAACAAGTGAATATACTTTAATTTAAAATTTTATCAAAGGTGTTCTCATCACTCAAATGATGTCCGATTTTAAGTTAATCCCATTGAACATCCGACAAAAATTCACAGATCGTGTTTTGATAATAATGACCTATTCCTTAGGTCAGGTCAGGTCATAGGGTTTTACGTGCACATTCAGAACAAGCTGTTGTAGTGCACGCCATGAGAGGAAAGGTGGGGGGAGGTGGTGCTATGGAATTTGACTGGAGCAGTTAAATGCCAAAGAAAAGGGTGCGCAATTTTGATTGAGGGAATTTGGTGCAATTTTAGAGAAAAAATTTCTAATTTTCATTATTATTCATACTTACCTAGTGCTAGCACAACAAATATGCTATTCAACCTGAGTCATACCTTACACACTGCAGAATTCTCTCCCTTGCCGGATATATGCAATGCTATCCTTGCACGGGCTACCTATAACTTCATTCTCGGTTCAAAGTCCACCCAGGCCGACCTCTTTCCGTTGCCCTGCGCACAGACACGACGTGTTGAGCCGCAATGACTGTCTGGTTCCTCCGCGTACCATCAGGACCAACCGCCATATCCCGGAAATAGAAACGGTCAAAAGTGTGCCGTCCTTTCCAAACCCCTGCATTCATGAACTTTATAATATCTAAAGAGTCATGAAAATTCAGGGAAGCAGATATGGTTTGGATTTCATGTGGTTTAACAGAGAAATTCCGTAACACATGATCACCCGCCATCTCATATGCTAGCTTGACGGTAGCTGCTATCCATCGAGACAAAGCATGTTTTGTGACATCACCAGGCCTAATGGTATAATAAATAAACAATCTCTTTTTACCCTGCCGCCGGTTTTTCGTACGCTCCAACTAAAACTTCAATGCTCTCACCGGGCAAAGAAGTCTATCCGAGTTGTCAGATGACAGTGTACGAGATAAACTGTGAATGACAGTAGGTGGAAACTCTTCCCCCGGAAACGGATTTTTAGCAACAAAGATAGGGTCGGTACGTAAAGTGACAGACCCGTCCGAATTGTAATCAACCAAATCATGCAAAAAAGCATGTATCTCACTGATCCGACAGTAAAACCAGAAACAGAGTCTTCCACGTCAAGGCACGAAGACTAGCAAACCTCAACGGCTCATAAGGCGCACCCTTAAGAGCATGTAACACCAGAAAGACATTCCATTTCGGAATAATGGAAGGTCGTTCAACCGTGGATTGCAATGATTTAAGTAAATCATGCAACACCAAGTTCGTAGAAAAGTCACGACATCCACACTGTTTAAGAGTAGTGAAAATCGCAGCTCTGTGACTTTTCACTGTCGTGACTTTAAGTTTCCTTTCTTGGACCAACGCCAGAAGTACTCTGCTAAATCGTTGACAGTAGGCGATATGGGATCGAAATCCCGTGCGTTAGCCCAACGAACCCACACACACCAGTGACACTGATAAACCGATTCTGTAGATTTGCGCTTTGCTGAAGAGATGAGATGTGCAATTCCTGTCGAAAAACCTCTGCGTCGCAAGGAAGCCCTGATAACCTCCATGCGTGAAGCCGGAAGACCTCCGGCTTCGGATGCCACACCGTCTGACTCAGTCGTTGGCTGAGTATATCGGACAACACTGGTAACTGGAACAGGACTGCCACTAACAGTGACAGGAGCTGTGGAAACCAGGGCTGCGCCACCCACAGAGGAGCTATCAACGTCACATGACAAGGTTCCTGGACCACTTTGGTCAACACCTTGCCGAGTAAGACAGGAGGAGGGAAGGCATAAAAATCCAGTCCCGTCCAATCCATACTCAACGTGTCGTACTCCAACGCCAATGTGTCCAGTACCGGGGACACGAACACCGGCAATTGGTTGTTCAACCGTGTAGCAACGATTGAGATATGCCACTACCAACGTATTGTCGCATCTCAACAGAATTCGATGTTGTCGAAGAACACACTGGAAATGAATACAGGCACGATGCACTGCCTCCATCTCCAAACAGTTGATATGAAGCTTCCTCTCGGAGAGATTCCATACCCCTGAAATGTGTTTATCCAACGGATGCGCCCCGTACCCGTGCAGCGAAGCATCCGTGAAAAGGATCAGATCTGGAGCAGGGGGGTGCAACAGAACCGATAAGCACTTGTCTGACAGGCTCTCCTGTATCAGATGAGTGAACCATGGGCCCAGAGGCACTATCGTGTCCCAATTGTGACCGTCCCACCGTGGGAACAAATGCCACTGGAGTGGTCGTTTGAATCATCTGAACCGCACGATCATTGAGGCCAGAGATTCGAGGTGGCCCAACACCACGTGGTACCGTAGTACTTTGCTCCCCCATCAAACGTCGCGCCGACGTTTTAAAATTGTGGATACGCACATCGGTGGGACGAACCGACGCTACCACAAGATCGAAGACCACTCCGAGATATGTGAAAATCTGAGCCGGCGTTAACCCAATTGGGAATAAAACCCAATTGGAGGATCGTGTCCAAAACCAATCCGACATTGGTCCGACACTCCTGTTGCGACGAAGCTGTGATCAACCAATCATCCAGATAGGTATGCATTCGAACCCCTAACGATTGAACATGACCTACCACCGCTTTTACCACGCATGTAAAAGCATGGGGACTCGTTCCAACCCGAATGGAAGCACACGAAACTCGTACACTTTCCCGTCGAAAAGGAAGCACAGAAACTTCCAAAATGCCTTGTGCACCGGGACATGGAGATATGCGTCTTTCAGATCGATAGACGCAGCCCACTCTCCAATTTGAAGCAGGTTCCGGACTGAATGAACCGTTTCCATTTTCATGGAAGGAACGTCGACGTAGAAAAGATGAGAGTAAAATCCCGGAGTATCCAGACTGACTCTCTGGATGGCCCCTTTGTCGAGAAATTCGGCAATCATACTCTCCACTAAAACGCGCCGATTCGCGGATGGTAACGGCGGCATTCTCGGAGTGGAAGTAAGAGGCTCGAAGAAAAGGGTATTTTGTAACTGTCGAATGACCGACAGAACCCAGGGGTCGCGACCCAGCAGCTTGCACCAATTTCGAAGGAAATGGCGGAGCCTTCCCCCCACGGGTATGGTTGCTAACAGTACCTCCGAAAGCAACTGCCGATCGTTCACGTACCCTCACCCCAACCGCTTACCACCCGTAGGTGCAACACCTTTGGTGGACTGAGAACGGAACGCAGTACGACGTTTGCGTCCTCGCTTAGCGGAAGACGGGTTGTTACCTGGTTTCCTCCTAATGTCAGGAACCCTAGGGATCTAAGCAGACTGTAAAAAAGCAGCCTTTTTCACAGGAGGCGGCTTGAACCCCGAAAATGTGGACCGACATTTACCAGAGGTTGAGGGTTGAGTGTTCGGGACTGGTCGCGACAAATCCTTGTCTAGGACAATATTAAAATCGGGACCGAAAAGTAAGTTTTTCCGTACCGAACGTGTACGAAAAAACGTCTTCGCAACGTTTTGACGCACTATAACCCGCCAGGTAATGGTCACGCCGTAACAAAAGACTGTTCGCAAACAATCGGCCAGATAACTGAGTGATATGCTTAGAGGCTTTTGACGCAGCCTCCAAACAGCCTTTCGCCATCGCGGGAAGGCTCTCGACAGCCTTATCCAAGCCAAATAGGAACGTACCTAAATGGTTATTAACCTGGAATATCGACTTAGCCAGCCGTTCGAACGATCCCAGATCCGCGATTGGCAATGACATATGCGGCGATGGGGAACAAGCGCTCGCACACTAGCGGGAACGACCGCCGGATGTTCGAGAAAATCCGCCTCCAACGTCTCATAGGAGTCGGCACGAAAAATGCGCGCTGCTGTTAAGATTTTCCCCGTAGGCAGTGCCGTTGGGTACTCATCAACACCCACTCCCAGGATACGATCACTGCCAGTGATCAACGCATCAATGTCACAAAGTGAACTGTGCACCACCTGAGCACGTGGTAAACCAGACTCCTCGCGAGGAGTGACCAAATTCAAGGAACGGTTCCCGAAGGAGACACCCTTGAATGTAAGCTGGGCCTCAGCCTGAGGTATAGCGTCCCCGCATACCTGTCGGGCCTGGTCCCTGACAAAAGCCAGAACCGCCGGATAATTGCACTCCTCCTCTACCTCCGAAATGAAGTGAGAGAAAGCTGGGTCAGCGACAGAATCCGGTCCAACCGACGCTTCCTCTGACACTGTCCATTGGATCCCGAAGATCTACATGGACTCCTCCCCCTAATTGAGACGCCCCTGAGGCAGCGTCTCCTGAGACGGAAACAATAGGAACCGAACGACAATCCCTAACTGCATCGTCAAACTGCTGTCGAGACGCAGTTTCTGCTGGTTTTGGCGGAAAACCGGGGGGGGGGAGTGAGAGAGAGAGAGAGGAATGGGAGCCGCACCCGACGGTCCCATCTGCGAAAGCAATGATCCCAACTGAGACAAAGCGTTCAAAAATTCCACAAAACTCCGAAACATTTCCTGAAAGCCTAACAGTCGTTCCTGCTCCAAGTGCGGAACGGTCGGAGTTTGTGGCAATAGAGTACCCCCAGCCGAGGGGTATCTGCGCGAACCTCGTCCTCTATCGAGTAAAGTCGAAAGGGTATGGACCAAAGACGGTGCAAACTGTGAGGAGATGTCCATTGCTACCGAAGTCACCGGACCCTTGGGGTAAACATATGCAAACGGAAGACCCAAATGGGATGAGTCCTCCACCAAATGGTAAACATCAGTCGGGATGCCATCAGAGACAGATCCTGGCATCGGAACAACTGGCTCAGTTCGAAGCAAACTGGCAGAACTCTCCTAGGGCCTTGAGAATGCTGAGGTGCCGAAGCGACTGTCAGTAATCGAAGGCAAAGTCAGGGCCACCTGCTCTGCGGACAAAGCAGTGGACCTATGCAAAACGGAGTGCATGTGCTCGGTAACCGATGAAGTCGTCAAAATCGTAAAGACGATGGCGACGCCCGAGACGAAGCCACACAAACAGAAGAAGGCGCTGTCACTAATGGGGACGACTCACTTACCACGCTCCTGAAGTATCGGTAACTGTACTCGTAACACGGTCCGACGAAGAAACATACTTGTGTTTACCCCCTTTCCGGACACTTTTCGAAGTGTCCACAGACTTACAGGACCTACCCACTAAGTCCGACGTGCCGACTACTGCCAAAGCAGCCGAACAAGATTTTGCTGGTATCCGAAATCTGAGTCTGCGAACCAAACCGAACCCACTGGTCAGGAGACCACGTGGCGCAGATCTCACACTGACGGTCTTGAGAACAAGACCGACAGTCCGGACACAACACGTGTGTCTTTTTACGTCGTAAAGGAAATTGACAACCATCTCGCGCACAAACTTTCCGTGCGCTAGCTGTCAACAAACTCGTGTCGGACATGGTAAATTCAACACAGAATTCCCTACTACCAACCGTATGTCAAGTTCAACCGAAAAACAAACACAAAATTACAAGTAAAGAAAACTTTTTGCCAAAGCTTAAACAGGCGTTAACAGGTGGACTGCAGAATTGAGAATGAAGTTACAGGTAGCCCGTGCAAAGATAGCATTGTGCATATCCGGCAAGGGAGAGAATTCTGCAGTGTGTAGGTATGACTCAGGTTGAATAGCATTTTTGTTGTGCTAGCACAGTAAGTTGAATAAGACTATGGCCAAGCTAATATAGGTTTTGATATTAGTGAATCGAGCGTAGCTCGTTAAACCTATTCCTTCATTATCTGCCCAATTTATAGTGCAGTGGTCATTTACTGGTTACATAATACTTAGAACACATACTTAATTTAACCGTGTCTACACAGTCCAAGTAAAACAAACATGCTAAAGGTTAGCAGTTAATTAATACTATATGACGCATAAAACTTCACACACATAGTAAATAAAGAGGTTGAAGAGGCTTTATGTACGCTATTACTTCGTCGCTGACCAGCAGTACTGTACAGATATTCCCGAAGTGTGATTATCCTCAATGGTTAAAAAATCGGGGTATTAACGGGAAATGGCTTTTGCACTTTTCTGCACTTTATGGTATGATGTTTACTTCTTCGCTATAATTATTCAAAGGTCAAGGTTTACACATACACAGACTGCTTAAAAACCAGTCCAGAATTAAATAACCCCGATTTTCGGTCCTTGGCAATTTGGAAATGTAAAAAAAAAAATATTTATTATTATTATTATTCCCATTGTGAATTTACAATGGCAATCCCCCAACACACACAAAAAATCCTAAATAAACATTTGAGGGCTTTTTTTTCATTATTTTATTTTTAAATTTGGTAATTCGTGATAATATATTATTATTATTATTATAAGAACTCATGGGGCCGATTTCACATGTCTAGGTTATCGGTGGGTTTTGGAAACATATGGTTTAAACCTAGGTTAAACCCTGGGTCATGTTTACTGTGCATTTCACGTTTGGTTTTCAGTAATCCTAGTTTAACACTGGGTTACAATTGTATTGCTTGTTTAAACCTGCCCTTGAGGTGGTTTTTCGCTGGGTTTGCTCAAAGTAACTTTTCTTCATGGATAATTTCGGCAGCAAAATCGTGTTTTATGTCAGTATTGCAGAGCCATGAAATGTGAACGAATTTTAGAGATCATTTGAAGCCACTACAGAAACAGTGGCGTAGCCGGGGGGGGGGGGGGGGGGGGGGGCATTTGTAAAAAAAAAAAAAACTTATAAAGTGAAAAGTAAAATGTTGCAGGACGTGACGAAAATGGACATCACTTTTCGTTTTTTTTTACACTGCAGTAAATTCCAAAACTGCTCTCCTGATAGAATGTTTGCTTATTGAAATACACTGTTCAACACAATATCCAGTCTATTTCAAAATGCCATATAGCAATTTACTAAAAAAATATTCTTTATGATGTAACATTTACTTTTTAAAATTTCAGTACGAGCCAGAACGTGACTTTTTGTCCAGTCCACTTATACAACTAATAAATGACATGTATATCAAATACTACTAATGAAACACTGTTAATTTATTAAATCAATGATATTTACTTGTTTTAAGTGTTTTTATCATCAAATTAAGTGCATAAAATCCTAATTAATTGAACTTTTTGTGCCAAAAAAAAGTTCTCATACAATATTCATATCATATACTTTTATAACCAGTGACCATACTGTCAACAACATTATTTATCCTGATGTTGTTAAGTCTGGTGATTTTTGTCTTACCTTTATATTAAAACAGTTTTTAAATAAAACTAACTTTTATATATGCCAAATCAGCCAGGACTGGACATATATTTTGAAAAATAATTTAATATACTAATTAGGCCGACATTTTTTTTTTACTTGTTTCCTATTACATGCTGGAAAAATATTTTATTTTGGAAAATAATTTTATTTATGGATATTAAATAAAGGTGTTGACTACCGATATCCAAAATAACCTCTGCATGTATAGAAATGCATTATGCAAACCAACAATACATTTCATCACAGTGTTTTCCCTAGAAATGAAGTAAGGAATGGTAAAGTGACGCTTTGGGGTCATATTTTATGTGCAGTTTTAATTATAAGGGCTTTTTTTTTTTCCCCATTATACAATTTTCAAAAGGACAAAAATCGTATGGCCATTTTATTTTCTATATCTATTTCATAACTTAATTAAAAAAAGGAAATATGTAGTACTATCCACATAGGTGTTTAAAGGCTTCTTTTTACATGGGCAACTTATAAATTTATAAAAGGCAAGGCATTTTGATTTTGAGGGCAACATGGTGCTAACCTATCTGTGGGAGAGTACATACAAAAGACCCCTTGCTGTTTAATAATAGGCAGAAGGTTTACTCTCATACTAACACTTAACTTCTGTACTGGTCCAGGACAGGCTTGGTTGCACCTTAATTGGATAGAAACCAGTAAATAAGTTATAACAATTTCTTTTAATGAAAACTGAAAAGAAGGGTTCTATATTTATCTGTCCAACAATAACATTTAAAAAAAATGTTATGAATATTATTTTTCCTAGTGTAACTAAGAAATGGTAGACTTACCAATTTTATAATTTGCTATGTTAGTTTTATTCTGTATGCATCCAGTATTAAAGTACACACTTGGTTTGAAGCAATCAATTGGTCCAATGAATAGAAATGCAGTACAAATGCTCAGGATGCTCAAACGAATATTGAAAAGTAAAGTTTGTTTTATTTAACGACGCCACTAGAGTACATTGATTTTTATCTTTAATATCATCGGCTATTGGACGTCAAACACATGGTCATTCTGACACTGTTTTTAGCGGAAACCTGCGAAGTTCCCAGTGACCACTTACAAAAAATAACGAAATGCATCGAGATCTTACCAACATATTTAATCATTTGATTTGGCAGTAAATTCCATCAGTATCGGTAAATATTCCCTCCCCTAGTTTATCAGAAGGTCACTAAATTTCTACAAGGCCAGTTTGTCGCTGGAGTAAATCATTAAATACAGTTATTATTATTATTATTATTATTAACCGGAACACCTCGCTACGCTAGATGTAGAGTAAATCGGAAAAGATCGCATATATTCGTGAAAACAATTTTCCGACTCTTCGCCCGATATCTCACAAAAGTTACCGAACTTCAATTCGAAGGGAAGTAACTCCATCAATCAATTGTTAGAAGAAAACATTTCGTGGCTAACGGGTCGCCAATAAAACTAAATTTGCGACAGTAAACCCACCGATATACGTCCGCAAATCGGAAAACACAGTAGGGTTATCCCCTAAATGACACCAAATTTTGGATATACAAAAAAAGTTTTAGGGTCGGCAGGTTCAAATTAGGGTCGGTCAGGTAACCGGAAACAAACAATATTTTATGATACGCCTTATGATATGAAAGAAGGCAAAGTAGTATTTTCATATGCAGTACATTTTAGATATAATGTCCTGATACCTAATTTTTAAATTTGACATAACAGTAATGAAATATTACAAAAAAAACAAATGTCACGTCCTGGCTTACAAAAATAATTTTTTCAAATAACACTGTCATTAAAACCCATAAAACATAAGTAAATTGGCAATAAAAGTATACTTGTATGTGCTTAAGGGTGTTAACTTTAAGCTATATTAAAAACAGATCATTTTGAAATTTTTACACCCATGGACCAAATACCACAGAATGGCCCAACACTGAAAAAAAAATTCTGTTTGGGATAAGTTAGTGTAGCCCACTGCATTATAGGTGAAAACTGGCTTTGGGTGCACTGGACAAGATACACTGGGTAGGGTCGACATCGTATTACAATACTATTACCTTTGTAACCTTGGATGGGCAGGGATATGGCGGATCGTAGTCATAACAGCCCCAGTACTAAACAGCCTTAACAATAATTGGTCAAAACGGCCCTAAAAAAGTAAAAACGGCCAAAGTGAAAAAGTCATAACAGCCCTTGAAAAAATGTCAAGACGGCCTTAGTTATAATACTTTAAAAATGTATTTCATCTACACAAGTGTCAAGAAAGATAACTGTGCAAAGACAGTTTTTATAGTACGGTCTCACTACACGGATATTATCTGTGTCTTATTTATGTTTGAATAAACAAAGAGTTTAAAATCTACATATGTGGTTATTGTACTAGTACATCTGTGTTAATATGTAGATTTTAAGTACAGGTAAGTTTTGGAGAATCATGAATAGTTATTATTATAACCATTCCAAACACATCTCCCGAGCCATTATACAAGAGATTGCACCAAGCAAACCCCAACCCTACCTCAAAGCCCATTGAGCTTATAATGAACTTATAATGAGCTGTTGTGTGTGTATATTATTTTCATTATTATTTAAGAATTGAATGTTATATTTCTGACATTCATGTGATGATAAACACCAAAACAGTTTTACACACTGCCGTTCATACATAAATGTGTAGGCTAAAACGATTTTGGTGTTTATTATCGCATGAACGTCAAAAATATAACGTTCAATTGTTATAATTCTTTTCAAATACAAGGTCAATTGGTGGTCTTAATTATATTAGTAAATTGGGGGACAGGCCCGTTGTGGCCCCCGGGTGAGCAGCGCCACTAGGAACTCGTTCAGACGATACACACTCACCCGGAAAACCTAGATGGTCAACTAACCCTCAACCCCTTTCTGTGATTGAATTCAGTGTTGTTAAATAAAATGTTAATTGGTGGTCTTAATTACAATAGTATATTGCGTTGTGTAGGCTAATAAATTGTTACCAGTGATTCCGTTGTTTTGGTTGTTTTTATATATATGTTTATATAGGCTATATTGATTACTAATTATTACTAATGGGAATTAATTTAACGTGATAGTACCTATTGGCCGTTCTGACCATTTCTTTTGGCCGTTTTGACTTTTTCTTTTGGCTGTTTTGACTTTTTCTTTGGCCGTTTTGACTTTTTTCTTTGGCCGTTTTGACTTGCATGTTCAGGGCCATTTCATCATGGGGCAGTTTTGACTGCATACCGATATGGCCCAGTGGTAAACCATTCACTTGAATGCGTGGTTGGTCTGGGATCGATCTCCGTCGTTGGGCCCATTGGGCTATTTCTCGTACCAGCCAGTGCACCACGACTGGTATATCAAAGGTCGTGGTATGTACTACCCTGTATGTGGTTTGGTGCATATAAAAGATCCATTCCTGCGGTAGGACTTTCCTTTGGCACGGTCACGTATAAAGAAGATTATAAATACTTATAATAAATAGTTAGGATTTGGGTTAGTGACAGCGCCACTGAAAAAGGAAAGTCCTTCCCTTGCTACTAATCGAAAAGAGTAGCCTATGATAGGCCTTATGGCTATGTGACATGTCAGGCTACGAAGTGGCAGAGTGGGTTCCCTCACAAATTATCTGTATCGTCCTTAACCATGTCTGACGCCATATAACAGTAAATAAAATGTGTTGAGTAAATAAACATTTCTCTCTTTCTTTTTGTATTTATTATTATTTTGTATTATTATTACCTTGGATCCTCAAACTCCACAAAGGCAAATGGAGGACCTCTGCTGTTTTTCAGATCGATGAACAAAATCTTCCCAAATTTGTAAAACAAATCATCTATATCGCGGGTCCTGATATCAGGTGGAAGATTTCCAACATATACCCTAGCATCACCTCCCCTAGAAGACATTTTGTACCAAATTTGAACGATTATCTTATTCAAAGTAAAAAGAACAATTCAATGTTCGGCAAGTTTCAATCCCACAATGCTCACTCGATGTAAGTTCAGTCAACCGTTTGTCGATAACGTTCGTTAGACTGGATTTTACGCTACACATTAAACCGAATAACCACTTCGGGAACCAGTCAAAATAGTTTGCAAACGTTAGCAAAAACACAATTGCCTGAACAGAGAGAAGGCCATCCTGAATTCGCTCAGCAGTAACTGTTGGTGTACTCGCCCCAAACTGTTTCACTGTAGGGTTTACTCGGTTACTGCGGGAGTTGACTTTTATTTGACCGATTGTTTTGTACGGCGTTTTGCTTATCAGTTTCATACGGTGTTTTAACAATTTTACTGATTATAGTCAAACCAGGGTGTAGAGAAGAAGAAAAAACCTCACACCCGGTCAAAACCGCTGAAACTCATTAGCTAATGTTCAATGAAATATAAAAACAAACGTCATACTAAAAAATTAACAGTATATAATCTCTTGGGCTTGGAATTTTAATCCAGATACGGACTCCATACCCTGAGTGAGTGTTCCGCAAGGCTCAATGGGTAGGTGTAAACCACTTGCACCGACCAGTGATCCATAACTGGTTCAACAAAGGCCATGGTTTGTGCTACCATGCCTGTGGTAAGTGCAAATAAAAGATCCCTTGCTGCCTGTCGTAAAAAGAGTCGCCTATATGGCGACAGCGGGATACCTCTAAAAAAACCGGTGTCAGAATGACCATATGTTTGACGTCCAATAGCCGATGATAAGATAAAAAATCAATGTGCTCTAGTGGCGTCGTTAAATAAAACAAACTTTACTTTACTTTACTCTCTCTCTCTCTCTCTCTCTCTCTCTCTCTCTCTCTCTCTCTCTCTCTCTCTCTCTCTCTCTCTCCAGATAGATAGATAGATATATAACGTGTCACGCCAGGAATTAGTCTTCGAACTGAAGAACCGGCGTCGTGGTTAGGACATCGGTCAACCCACGTACTGAAAATAATAATAATCGGAGTGTTTTCTTGGTTAATTGGTCTTTTCTTTCCGTGGCCTGTACCTGTGGTTCCTGATTGGCAGGTGTATATTTAGACGGTCCCCAGACACTCCTCAAATCGTAATGGACATTATCAGCCATCCTGCTTTATTACTGTAAGTAATTCTGTAAAACCCTTGATTAAGTGGACTTCCCCATTTAAAATCACAAAACTGACCAATTAGGTAGTCCCAAAGAAAAGAAAAGTATCACTTGGGTATCGTGAGTGATCGATTTTGCTCGGACGTACCCTACCAATAGGCCTAATAATGTGCTTCTTTTTTTTTCTTTGGATTTTTTAAAAGAGTAAACTACTATAACTCCATTTCGTTCTATTGATGCAAATTGAAATATATTTAATTAAATACTTTATTATACTATCAAGTCATTTATGTTGTTTTACAAGTCAGGTTGATGAAAGCGAAGCGCCTTGTCGTAAATTAGAGCGTTTGTTTACATTGTGCATAGAGGCGTTGGACGGAGCTGACGTCACTTTGCCCCAAATTATACCACCGGACGACACAAAAACGAAACAAAATGGCTGCCCCCAGTTAGCAGGAATAATCACGGGTTTTTTTTTCATTAAATTTAAAATTACGCGTTTTTATTTCTTAAAGTGTCAGTATGTGTTGGTCGTCCGGGTATGCAATGCATCTTTCCAACACATCAGGCTCATATTTGAGTTGATCATCCCTTTAATGACGTCGGATATCTGCTTGATCACGTGAAGGTAAGAATGGGAAATTCAGAGACCTTTAAATTAGAAAGAGGATGTAGACAAGGTGATACACTTTCTCCTTATATTTTTATTATTTGCGCTGAAATTCTAGCTATATTAATAAAAAAAATAACGAAAACATAAATGGAATAACAATCGATGGTGAACAATATCTGATTTACGACAATAGCGTTTGCTAACTGTGTAACCCTCATTAAATAAAGAATTTATTATTATTATTATGATTAATATCCCAATACGCAGACGATACAACTTTTATATTGGATGGAACTCCTGGATCTCTGTTTAATACTTTAACAATATTAGAATATTATGCCACAGTATCTGGATTAAAAATAAATTATACAAAATCAAAAGCTATTTGGATAGGCAGTAAAAAACACCTCAAAAGATGTTTATCACCATTCAAGATTGAAATTGGAATGGAATACAACAGAATTTAAAATGCTCGGAATAACGTTTACAGTAAATTTACAATTAATTGTTAAAGCGAATTACCCCACAAAAATTAATGAAATTAAACTATTGATAAAACTATGGTCAATAAGGAAGTTAACTGTCTTAGGAAGAATAACCGTATTAAAAACACTAATAATACCTAAAATTACATATTTACTAATTTCACTACCAAACCCATCCAAAAAAGAAGTTGACAATTTGAATAGATTATTTCATAAACTCATTTGGCAAAATAAACCCGATAAAATAAAACGAGTCTTATTAGCTCAAGAATTCAAAGATGGTGGATTACGAATGTTAAATATATATAATTTCATGATGGCTTTAAAAGCTTCATGGCTCAGGAGACTATTTTTAGGTAACCCAAAATGGATTAAACTGTTTGAATCTACTACTAACTTATCCAATAGAGACCTTGTAATAAATGGAGATTATTATTTGAATATAAAAAGAAAGAAATTAAAAAACTTGTTTTGGAAAGATGTCTTATACAGTTGGGAGTTAATTCAACAAAAACAAATTTCGGAATAAAATAGAAGACATTTTAAGCTCAAATATTTGGTACAACAGCAATATAACAATAAATACAAAACCATTCTGTTATAAAAATTATTTAGAAAAGGGAATAATATTTATAAACGATCTACTTGATGAAGATGGAAATTTCTTTACATTTGAGAAATTAAAAAATATATATAACGTAAATTCACACTTTTTAGAATATTCATCGCTTATAAACAGCATTAAGGCATTTATAAATAAAGCAGACAATGTTAGAAATGGCCACTTTACATTGCTAACTAATCCTGCATTTCCGGTAAAATTTAATATTATTCTTAAAAGTCAGATAGGTATTAAAGACATGTATAAACTATTAAATCACGAAATTATTATACCAACATCACAAATAAGATGTAGAAACCAAGGTTTTGCTTTTGACTCAAAAGAATGGGGAAACTATAATAGAGTGCCTTTTATAAGTCTCAAAGATACAACTTTGATATGGTTTCAATATAGAATTATACACCAGATACTAACAACTAATACTTTTTTACATAAAATTAAATACATAGATACTAATGAATGTACGTTCTGTGGCAGTTCACCAGAAACATTAACACATTTATTTTACTATTGTAATAAAGTGACTGATCTGTGGCATGCTGTTGTAAATTGGATTTTAAACAAAAAAGGAATTCGAATAAAATTAAATAAAACAATTATTTTATTTGGACAAATAGGCGATATAGCATGGGCGTACATAGGGGGGGGGGGGGTTCGATGGGTTCGACGGAACCCTCCCTGAAATCGCCTTTTTTATAATTTAATATATCTGACATTGATATCTGACATTATTATATTTACTCAGCATAGAAATATATGCCCAATATCTCTGCAATCTATTTTGGAACCCCCCTTTTCAAAATCCTATGTATTGGAACCCCCCTTTTCAAACTTTTATGTACGCCCATGTATAAAAGACATATTTATAAACTGGCTGTTAATAAACATTAAATTATATATACAAGACAAAAATGGAAAAAAATGAAATAAATATAATAGCTGCTCAAATTTTTTTACAAAATAAATACGAAATAGAAAAATATATTCTTTTTAAAAACTGTAAATATGAAGAGTATAATACAATCTGGGCACCATGGAAACGACTCTTAAGTCAAGAAAGTAATTTGATGGAAGATAATAGAAACAATTATCAAGCGAGCGCTTGACGTGAATTTTGACATTATTACTTATCACTATAATTACCTACTATAACTTCTCTTTTTAACATTCTTTCTTTCTAAACTTATATATTTATTTTATGTCCCCATTAGGCCTACATCAACCAGCCTATTTAAATATATTTCTATTAACTAGTCATTTATAATACTACTATCTACATGTACATATGCATTAATATTAAATATATCACCATGTATATAGACCAAAGATCAAATTAGGATCGTATCGGGTTACATGTGTCTATCACTCGGTTAGGCCTACCTGTTCTATGCACAACAATCAACACCACTATTTCTCTTCCTATTTTTATATATAAAATAAATACTGAAAACTAAATGATAATTCTGGCGGCACTTAGTGAAACTAGAATTAAATGTTTGCACTTCACGATAACGGTATCATTGGGTAATGAGAGATAACTACAGAAAAAGGGAGAGCTGGCAGTTATAGTGCTGGGACATCTGGGATGTGATCATTCTAAGAACAGCGTTCAGCACAGCAACTCGGCTAACCAAATTTTGAATTTATTCCTTAACTTGGAACACAGCGAACTCCAAACTATTATTGCAGAACAAGTAAAAAGTAGGCTAATAATCATGGTATTCTCACCGAGATGTCTCTAATGATGATGTCATTCAAAGAAAACCTGGCAGAGACGGCTGATTTTAAGACACAACAGCTGATTTTAATCAAGAAAATATAAAAGCTACAGCAGATTGCAAATTTAAGAAAAGAGGAAATGAATTACAGTTTAAACACAACAGAGAAGTGATGGATCCGAGGAGCACACGGGGGGAAATAGATTGAGTAGTGCTCAGGAGACCCTAAAACGAGGTATGGAGATAATAAAACATAGAAGATAATTCTGCTTGCAGACAAATTAGAATATGGGTGGAAAACTGTGGAAGAATACGAGGGGAAAGACATAGTAGACGACTGCGACGACGATAAGAACATGTGGAAAGCTGAATTCACAGCGGGGAAGAAAATAAAAGAACAAAGAAGCAAGAGGAGTTTTGGTGGGGATTTAAAGAGACGATTCCAGACCACCCGAGAAGAAACAGCAGCGTGTTCACCTGTAAAACGGGGAAAGACTGGAACCTGCTTCAACTGCGAAAAGTTCGGCCACTTGGCCAGGGAGTGTCAAAAGTTTGCTGATGGGCACTCATCAGGAAGTGTCCTGGTTGGTGGGAAGCAAGCGTGAAAGATAAGTAAATCTTACATTGATTGTAGTGATTGTGGTACTGAAAGTTCACATCTTGAAGATCAGGCTTTACGTAATAACGAGATAATCAATGATGAATTAGAAGGCATTTTTGAAAGAGAACATTTTGAATATACTGAGGGTATAGACAGAAAACATATTGTATTTAAGGGGCGATTAAAGGCAAACATAGAGAAATGGAGGTTGCTTACACCACCAGGGTGGATTACTGACATCGTATAATCTGGGTACAAATTACCATTCAAAGGTTTGCCAAAAAAATAATGTACAATAACAAATCAAAAAGAGAAAATAGCTCATTTGTAACCAGAAGCAATATCTGACAAAGTATCGTAGAAATAAGTGAACCAGCATACGTTGTAAATCCATTGTCAGTGGCGACAAAAGACCGTGGGAAAAGTAGACTAATTCTTGATCTTAGACATGTAAACCTATTTCGCAATAAAGACAAATTCAAGTTTGAAGATTTATCTCTAATACGGGAAATTTAAGTCAGGACGATTTCATGATAACTTTTGATTTAAAATCAGGATATCATCATGTTACAATATTTGAAGAACACCAAACATTTCTTGGTTTTAGATGGAAATTAGAGGGCAGTATCAAACACTTCAAACTCACAGTGTTACCTTTCGGTCTTTCAAACGGGTCCGTATGTATTTACTAAATTGCTTAAGCCTTTGGTTAAAAAATGGAGGTCAGAAGGTAAGCGCATGGCTCTTTACTTGGACGGTGGGTTAGGGCTGTCCACGTCAAGACGTGAGGGAGAAATTATGGCGAAGGAAATGCAAAAAGATAATGTATGTATTGCTAATTAGCTGCAGAATAAACGCTGGTCACACCCAAGATAGTGCTGTTCTAAATAGTTTAAAAGTGGTGATTAAACATCATGTTTATTATTTCCTACAAAAATCATGTGTAACAATACTACATTTGTAGTTATTTATTTTACCATAGTTTGCAAACAAATTTACTGTCGTCTGCACACACGTTGCCGTACGGTAACAACAGAAAAGTTTCATTTATATATACCTCTATTATACGTCATATAAGGTCAATGCATAAGCTGATCTAGAGGTTAGTAACTTGTTGTGCCAGGTATTGTGGATCAATTCTCGAAATGGTTTTGTCTCCCCCCCCCCCCCCCAAAATTTTATTATTATTATTACATGTGCGTGCGTGTGTGTGTGTAATAATTATTAAATTAATATAATATATGTTCACTTTACTCACTTCACATTATTTGTATAGAAGGAGTTGGTTTTCTTTCCTACAGATGTATATTTTAATTTTACAGGAGTTTGAAGTATTCGTTGAGGCACATTTTGGAATTCAAAAGAGAAGACCAAGACTAAGAACAGTGGAAACGGGAGAAACTGTATCTGTATTAGATAATGAGCGGGACGTAGCCCAGTGGTAAAGCGCCCGCCTGATGCGCGGTACCTAGGTCTGGGATCGATCCCCGTCGGTGGAGCCATTGGGTTATTTCTCGTCCCAGCCAGTGCACCACGACTTGTATATCAAAGGTTGTGGTATGTGCTGTCCTGCCTGTGGCATGGTGCATATAAAAGATCTCTTGCTACTATTAATAGAACAATGACTATAGGTCAATATTACCAAATGTTTGACATCCAATAGCCGATGATTAATAAATTAATGTTCTCTAAAGGTGTCATTAAACAAAACAAATTTAACTGTCTTGGATTAATATAATAAACACAGGCCAATAGATGTTGACAATAATACTGAACATAGAATCAAACACTTAATTATCTGATGATGACACCAATGAGCAGAATTACACTGAACCAGATCCAATTAACAGTTTGACAAATAAAACACAAGTTAGAGAAAGGATACAGTGGATTGTGTTTTAGAAATATTCAAATCAAATTTATGTCTGTATTTTGAATAAGAGGGAACAGGAAAAGGACCAGAAGGAAATGTAAATACTATTCTGATTGGGTAAAAATTAAAGGAGGACGGCTGTGCGACCCTCGCCCTTATAAGAAGTAGTTTCGTTTTTGTAAAGGCGCTGTATATATTATTTCTCGTCCAACATAAATGTTTTAGTGATGTACACTACCACTTCTGTTGTTTTTATAAGCGGTGATACCCCCAAAATTAAAAGTTTCTAATATTTTATAAGGAATAGACCTCTTTCACATTCCCATTGCGCATGTGCGCGAAAAGTAACGTCCCTTGCCAAATTAGACTATATCCAGGCTATTTACAACGTGGGACATGATTGACAGTTGTCTTGGGCGTCATGAGTAGCTTCGTAGGAGCTGTGAATCTCTAGCGACTAACGCACATATTTCGTATCAGATGGTAAAATGGCTGCAAAAACGGTCTACTAAAGTTTACATCGGAATCGTTTAAGACCAAAAGCAGTGAAACACTAACTTAGACGAAGTCTCTGGAGCCGCCTGTCGAGGGTTTTAACAACGAAAATTAAAAGATTCATACAATAACATTAACTTAAGTGGAATGTGTTTGCTACTTTTAACATTTAGAATTATAGTTAAATATTCATGCTGATTTCCAGTGATGTTTAATTCTCCACATGTATCAGTATTTAAAATTTAATAAAATATGCCTACCCTTCCCCCTAAAAAAAACAACAAAACCCCTACTTTACATAGACCTTTATCATAGCTCTATTTTCCCATTTTCATTAGAAAAGACATTCGTACAACTACTAATCAATGCTACATGTCTATCCACATTTATTTACTTATTTGTTTATTTATTTTATTTTATTTTCACTATGATTTATATCAGATAATAAACTTCACTTGAAATAATATCTGATATTTACGAAGTTTTAAAACATATTTATTGTGTGTGTGTGTGTGTGTAACGCCATGACCTTATTTATTATTTTATTTATTTATTTTATTATATTTCTTTCTTTCTTTTATTTACTTATCTTATTCACATGCCCCCCCCCCCCCCCCCCCCCACCTGCTTCCTACGCCAATTATGACAGAAATATTTTATGACTAAATTTGATTATTTTAAATATTAAAACTGTTACGATATATACGGAAAAGTCGATTTACAATGTGTAGTTACGAACTTTTTCAATATTTTTCTTGTTGTTTTTGTGTTGTTTGTTTCAAAATGCAAGTGTGTCCATAAATTGAGTATAACACACCCACTCATGCACTAATATATATATATATATATATATATATATATATATATATATATATATATATATATATATATATATATATACTGGTATCCGAGTTACGGGTCAGACGATTAGAAATAGTCTTCATCAGCCCATACCGGCCTCGGTGGCGTCGTGGCAGGCCATCGGTCTACAGGCTGGTAGGTACTGGGTTCGGATCCCAGTCGAGGCATGGGATTTTTAATCGAGATACCGACTCCAAACCCTGAGTGAGTGCTCCGCAAGGCTCAATGGGTAGGTGTAAACCACTTGCACCGACCAGTGATCCATAACTGGTTCAACAAAGGCCATGGTTTGTGCTATCCTGCCTGTGGGAAGCGCAAATAAAAGATCCCTTGCTGCCTGTCGTAAAAAGAGTAGCCTATGTAGCGACAGCGGGTTTCCTCTAAAAACAGTGTCAGAATGACCATATGTTTGACGTCCAATAGCCGATGATAAGATAAAAAATCAATGTGCTCTAGCGGCGTCGTTAAATAAAACAAACTTTACTTTTCATCAGCCCATCTTCATGCTCGACGGTCCCGGGTTGTGCCTACCTTGACAAATCGTTACATTACCCACATACGTGAATGGTGTAGGGAACGTCAGAACTGGGGTATTCGTCGCTGGTCACGTGTCATGTTTTCAGACGAGTCCCTATTCACTTTGGACTTCCTTGACAGGCGTGGTCGGGTCTAGCGACGACGAAATGCGATTTCATGACAGATTTGGCGGTGGATCGCTTATGGTGTGGAGTGGTATTACTATGACTGACAGAACCCCCCTCCATATTGTGCAAGGAAGGGTCACTGGGCAGTACTACCGGGACAACATACTGACACCCTTTGTCGTCCCGTTTGCTAGAAGTGTGGGTCGACGTTTTGTTTTTCAGGACGACAATGCCCGTGCTCACCGTGCACGAATCGTCAATGCTCACCCTCAGCAGAACAACATCTATCGAACGCCATGGCCAGCAATGAGCCCAGACCTTTCCCCGATTGAATACGTCTGGGACATAATAAGGAGACGTATGCGTCAACGTCAAAGACCGCCGACCACGTTAGCGGAACTTGGTCAGGCGCTGCAAGAGGAGTGGAACAGATTCCCTCAAATGGCCATTGGGAGACTCATACGCAGTATGTCTCGTCGACTGAATGAATGTCTGACACATCGTGGTGGTATCTCCCCACTACTGATAAAAAAAACCCCGACAACTTTCAAATTTCACTTCTGACCCCAGTCGTCCATCAGTACCTTTGGTGGTCATAAAACCTATTGTAATACTGAACTACCGGTTGTAATGTTTGCCCAATTAATTCACTATTATCATATAACCATTCCCCACCGCTAATATATCTTACAATTTCGACAAGTGTAAATTCTTATTAGAGTTCCCCTACTTGTTTTGAAGAGTATATAAATATACAATCTGATTAAAATTAGCTCTACTGGTCTCACCACATGTAATAGTGGAGCTAATTTTAATTAGATTGATAAATATATAATATTCATATATTTGTGTATGTAATGCAGCTTTTTATTATGAGCTAAAATGAGATTGCCCACCACGGCTGTAGCACGACAGGTACGTGCTACATTTGTTGTTTATTTTGTAAACATTTTCTAGGGACACACCTCAGCTATCTGGACTGTCTGTCCAGGACAGCGGGTGATTAGTTAATTGCTATTGGTTAGTACCCACCGAGTCGTTAAACTCGCTCTGGGTAGGAGCCAGTACCGGTGTAGCATTTAATTTGCACTCCCCGAGAATATGCACTCCCCAGTCATTATACGTATAATTTGCACTCCCCCAGTTATTATTATACGTATAATACGCACTCCCCTTGAATTTATGCACTTCCCTAGTTATTATTATACATATAATATGCACTCTCCACTACTTTGTATAAATACTGAATACATTAATAGTTTCTTAAAAGAACTTTGGATTTATAATAATTTAAGTGCTATTCAATTAATATAATCCACATTCATTATTAGTCCCCTATCGGTCCAACCGGAGGGGGGATTATGGTTTCATATCCGTCCTTCTGTCTGTCTATCCGTCCTTCTGTCAGTCTGTCCGTCCGTATGTCATATAAAGGTTTCTGGATGCTTTTTTCACAATGCCTCGAGATACTGAGCTGAAATATTGTATAGAATTTTATCATATACCATTACAGATCAAGTTTGATTTTCATGACGATTTACACATTTTGACCAAATTATAGCCCAAAGTTACTGAGCTGAAATGTTGCGTATAACTTTATAGTGTGCCATTACAGATCAAGTTTGTCTTTCGTGAAGATTTACCTATGTTTGATAAAGATATGGCCCTTGAATTTAGGAGATACGGAAATTTGTTTTCGGGACTTTGTTTTTGCAATGCCAAAAGATATTGAACTGAAATTTTCTATATAACTTTTTCATATAATATTACAAATCAAGTTTGACTTTCATAACGATTTACCCATTTTTGACAGGGTTATTGCCCTTGAACTTAGGAGATGCGAACATTTGTTTTTCGTACTTTTTTGTGTGTGCAATGCCTCAACATATTCCAGTGAAATTGTATGTATAACTTTACAGGTCAAGTTTGACTTTCATGACGATTTACCTATTTTTGACAGAGATATAATATAGCCTTTGAATTTTGGCGAAACGAAAATTATATGTATATTTAAAAACACAACATGTCATTTGGCATGATTGTCAATAATAATAATGAACGGGGAGTGTATATTATATGTTTAATAATGAATATGAAATGCAGATTATATGTACAGTAATGAATGCGGAATGTAGGTTAGCAACGGGGAGTGCAAAGTATATGTAGTATAATAAGGAATATGGAGTGTAGGTTATATATGTGTAATAATGAAAGGGGAGTTTAGATTATACATATAATAATGAAATATATATATATATATATATATATATATATATATATATATATATATATATATATATATATATATATATATCTCTCTGTGTGTGTGTGTGTGTGTGTGTGTGTGTGTGTATGTGTATACTAATGAATGGGGAGTGCAGATTATATGTATAGTAATGAATTGGGGTGTAGGTTATAGTTATATAGTAATAAAGGCAGTGCAAATTACATATATAGCAATTAATGGGGAGCGTATATTATATGTATAGTAATTAATGGGGCGTGTAGATTATATGTATAATAATAAACGGGGAGCGCACATTATATGTATAATAATTAATGTTGAGGGTAGGACATATGTATAATAATGAATGTGGAGTTTAGATTGTGTGTAGTTAGATTAATGAATGTGGAGTTTAGATTATGTATATAATAATGAATGGGTAGTGTAGATTATATGTATACTAATGAACATGGAGTATAGATTTAATACTAATGGATGTGTAATAATTAATGTGAGTTCCAGGTTATGTGTATGATAATGTTCTATTTATGATCACACACTGAAGTTAATAAATTCTATAACATCAATTCACTGCCCCTAGGCTTGTGCAATTTTAATTTTTTTAACGACACTGATGTATTAATGATCGAATATAGGATGTCGAACATTTGGTAATTTTGACATAGAGTCTTAGATTTAGCAAATTCGCTACATTTTTCTATCAGAAGATTTTTTTATATGCACCATCCCAAAGACATGATAATATTATGTAGTGCACTGGCAAGAACGAAAAGATTGGGCCCACCGACGAGGATCGATCCAAGACCGACCGCACATCAGGCGAGCGCTTTACCACTGGGGTATGTTCCGCACCTTGTGCATCAAGATAATCATGAATCTATACGTAATAACTGTAAATTGTATATATGATTAGTATTGTTACATACAACTATAGTATAGATCTATGGCATGTGTATATTATTGTTTTATACTTTGATATTCATATATGTTACTAATATGCACCATAAGTATAATAATGTTCCATTTTCAATGGAAAATCGTTTGCAAGGACGTTAAAATTCACTTTTCTTCCTTTGTCTTTCAGATCGTCAACAACTTCCTTTACTTAAAAACATATAAATGGTTATCAATATCGGATCCCTGATATGAACAAAGAATGCAGGAATGACGATGGGCATACACGGTGGCACTTAATTGGGGTAGAGTGGGTCTGAAGTAATGATTTTTTGGTTCTAAAATATGAACCTGTTTAAGACGAAGCTTTGCAATGTTATCTTCACATAATTCCTGTCATATTAATCGGAAGCAAGGGAAGTAGGGGATGGGTGGAGATATTCTGGAATTCATCCGATCACCACACATGATGAGTTATTGTTTTTATTCTGCAAATTTGCAAGGGCGGATCCGGGAACGTTTTGGCCTCCTTGTGTCCGCCCCAGATTCACATACTATCTAGATTCGCCACTGAGATTTATATCAACTTTTACAAAGTGCACTGGCCATACAAACATCAAAAACCCACTAAATTATCATTATGTGAGTGCTTAAACAATTATTATAGCCTACGTGCAACATAGACTGGGGGAGTGCATATTATTCAGAGGGAGTGCATATTATTCAGAGGGAGTGCATATTAAACATCTAATATAGACTGGGAAGTGTATATTACACGTATACTATGCACTGGGGAGTGCTAATTCTACGTATAATCTTAACTGGGGAGTGCAAATCCAGGGGAGTGCAAATTATATGTGACACCGGGAGGCGAGCACAGTACCTACCAGCCTTTTAAAGTCCAATGATTAAACCACCATGCCACCGATGTTGGTGCTATGTAAGTCGAAAGGTAACCAAACTGCTGTAGCCTACATATATTAATATACTGACGTCCAAAAGAAACTTTACAAGGCTTGAAATTATAGAAAACAAACAAACGGTACGGTGGGATATGAAAATATCTTTAAGGTCAACATCTAAATATCACAATGCACTGCGTAATCAATACATGCAAAGTGTTTGTAATGTGGTTTCTAAATTTGTTATTTTCGATTGGCAACAGTATTTATCAAATCATTCAAATTTAATGAATGTAGGCTATTTAAAGTTTATTTTGGACGTCAGTTAGTTAATTGTAATCATTGCGTGTATTTTCAGATCTTATTTATTTATTTCAAATTATTTTCCAATCTTATTAAAATTAGCTCCACTGGATAATAACTACTAGAACTAATTTTAATCAGATTGATTATTTTCGTGCTTAGCACACTGTCCTCAGCTATCTGGGCTGTGGCTGTCTGTCCAGGACAGTGGGTTACAGTAGTTATTAGTGGTTAGTGAGAGGTAAGATGAACTGGTCTTACATCTACCCATCGAGTCGTTAAAACTCGCTCTGCTACAAATGGAAAAATGTAGGCTTAATGGGTTTCCTGTCTAAAACTATATGTCAAAATTACAAAATGTTTGACATCCAATAGCCGATGATTAATGACTCGGTGTAGGCCTACTCTCGTGACATTCTTTGGCATCCGTCGTTATCATAATAACAGTATTAAAGCATCAACCTAACTTGTTTTAGTTTCATGGCTAACCTTTAAAACTGATTAAATATCTTTGATATTTGTGGTGTTAATAAAAAAATTTTTTTTAATAAACACACGCACGCACGCGTGCGCGCACAAAAATTCAATTTCAATTTTAATTTCAATTTATTGCACAAATTCCAAACAAATTGGTGTCAGCAAACAGATAAAAAACATAATACAAAACAAAACAACATATATAATAACAACAACAATTAATAATAATAACAATGTTACTGTAGCCTACAGGCCAGACGGAGACACAAAATTTGTATTGCATTTATAGGAATAAAATGACTATATAATAATAATGTATATTATAAAAATAAAATGGTCAAAGTACTTGGAAATAATTTAATTATTAAATTAAATAACTGCTCCACTAACAGGCGGAACAAGAACTTTATGTTTAGATAGCCTAGGCCCTATAGTATAGGGGGCCTATATATACAGCCGTCGGTATGCCTAGTGTTAATATTAATAAACAAACAAACAAGTACGAAAACGCGAAACCCTCACCAAAACCATCTTGGACATTATGTTATTATGTTTTATATAGGCCCTATGATTATGAATATTGATTATTGTCTGATGTCCATCTTGTTTAGGAGAGCACTTAGGGCTCTGCCTGATGTGCAATCCTTTTGACTTTTTTCTGATCAATAAAATATCTCAAAATAAACCATCTTTATTACATGACATAATATTGGGGGAGGGGCGAACTATCAAATAGTCAGGGACGAACTGAAAAATAATTTAGGCGAACAGACATTTGGGACGAACTAGTCAATTTGGGGGGAAACCGATTTGGGGCGAAACGTCTGGTACCCGAGCCGAAAAAGAACCGGAAATACAGTTTGTGGATAAGCAAAAACTAATGTGTTTGTTGGAAGCACTTAAATTATTTTTGTTAAAAAGGGGACGTGAAAGTAACAAGATCAATGGGTGTTGTTTGGTAAGTTATTGTAAACCGGCTTCTTTATAAATAAAGAAACTAAATTGAAATCAAAACGAAGTCATTTTTGTTGGCGAAAACGGAACCAATTTGGCTATGGTCTCACTACACAGATGTCATCTGGCATTGAAATCCATGTTCATTGTTAAATTGCCCAACTTCAAACGAAGATTGCCAATAGAACGGGTTCTCGTTGACACTAACAACATACACCATTTGCAAACATACATTATATTTAATATAAGCATTTACTTTTACTCCAAAATTAGGAACATCTGTATTTTCACACATCACAGGGAACATTTTGTTTTCAAAATCTTGATAGTGATATTTCTAGTCAATTAAAAATTTATTAGCAATTACTGTTCAAAGTTTCAAAATTGAGTAGTGATCACTGAAACTTGTGTAGCAAATTGCTACGTGATACAGAACAAAATGTTCCCAGCATTACCACCACCATACACACTTTCAAATAAACTCCTCCAGCCTTGCAGGGCTTTCACTTGTCCTCCTACAGGAAAGAGTTTGACCCGTACCCCTCTATATCAAAGTCTGTAAGACTAACCCTAAGCATAACCTTAAAACTAACCATAACCATTGAAAGGGGGTATAATGGGTCGAACTCCTGCCCTCTTACATCCACTTCCTGCCCTGCAAGTTTCTACGTAGTACATTTCAACAAGTGAAAATATTGGCAGACATGTAGATTTTTAGATGTGCTTATCCAGTGGACAAGTGGAAAATTCTGCTTATTTCTATTACTGCTTGCCTTAAATTACTCTGTGTATTTACACTGTGCATACAGGTGTAGTTAACAAGAGCTGACCTTACTTCCAACAGGACTTCTAGATTATGGTAGCCCCACTCCCATGGCTGGTGATATTCAATATTGGGCTAGTAAATAACTCTTATCTCCATGCCCAACATTTGGCTAGTTAAAAAAAAAGTTATCAAATGCTGCTTTAAAGTCTATTTTGTAAATATGAATATCCTGCCCACCCAACCCCAAATCTAAGGGTTTTAAAGCTTTATAGATATATCTTTCTTTTTAGGTGACATATCCAATTATTCCTATTAGTAAAATGTCCCATATGTACATTATTTTTAAAACACTTAATTTATGTCCATAATAAATGGCAAAGTGCTGTCTGCATGTGCATGTTTATATTATATTTGCTTACTAGTGAGTGGCATTAGTAAGTGTGAGGTCACATCAGTCATTTTCTATTGAAGCAAATAAGGGTGCAGCAATAAAAAATAAAATAAAATAGGATGTAGATCCTGATTGAGTTTTTCAATTTAAAATATGACTGTTACTACATTACATATATCTGTTCAGTACTACATTTGTTGTTGTTGATTCTTTCAGTGTTTACCCATATCAGGTGCAGTCAGGGAAAAGTAGTCAGCAAGCCCTGGACATTCTACAGAAGCAGGTGGAACAACTTGGGGCCATAAAATCAGGAAATTACTATGTAGACTGTGAAACATTCCAGAGCAATTTGCAAAATGGTATATATAGGGTTTGTAATGTGCCAGGTGTTGAACTTACCAACAGCAATTTCTATAGTTGAGATATGAATGGCCAAAATGGCTTTACCAATGGCAGTTTGTTGCTGCTGGATACAAATCATTGCCATCACTTGGTTGTAAGGATAATTTGTGGTTTTTATATTGGTTACAAAAGTTATTGATTTAAAATTGCTGTAGGCAGGCTCTAAAGTTGCCAAAGGTGAGCATTTTGTCTGTGGCAAAAACATTTCAAAATTGCCAAATACTTGTACTTATACTCGAGCTCTACTACATACATGTGTTATGATGTAACTGAACTATTTATAAATAATAACTTTAAAAATATATTTTGCATACAAAATAATATTTAATTTATAACACAACCACAAGTCCAAATAATTATGAAACATGGCTTGAATTTATAATAAAATTCTATACAGAGCACTTCTTCTCCAAAACTGCTTGACCAGTTCCAACCAAATTTTGTTGGAAGCATCCATGGTGTATGGAGAAACAAATTTTTGAATTTGGTCAGTTGGACTCACGGGGCCCAAAAGGGAGAAATAAATCAATTTTAAAAAATCTGTGAACTTCTTTATTACCCAAAATTTTATAAGCAAATAGTCTTCATACATGTGTATGTAAAGCTCAATAGGTATACACATGTACTATCTAATTTGTTAATGTCAATAAAGTTGGGTCCCTCGTTTATGTCCAGGGATGTAATAATCTCTATTAACATGCATCTGGTACACTGTGTTATTCATTTAAAAACAACATATTTCAAGATGCCAGTTTAAGTGGACATTGTAGCTAATAGATAAGTAGTAGGTTTGTAATTTGTATAATTTTTCCCTTGAAGGGCGAGATCTAGCTTGCTTGATGTGCAGTCGGTTTGGGATCGATCCCCATTGGTAGGCCCGTTGGGATATTTTTCGTTCCAGCCACGACCATGACTGGTATTTGCTATGCTGTCTGTGGGATGGTTCATATAAAAGATCCCTTGCTATAATGGAAAAATGTAGCTGGTTTCCTCTCTTAATTAAGCAACTGGTGTAACAAAGACTGTGGTATGTACTATCCTGTCTGTGGGATGGTGCATATAAAAGATCCCTTGCTGTTAATCGAAAAGAGTAACCCATGAAGTGGCAACAGCAGGTTTCCTCTCTTGATATCTGTGTGGTCCTTAACCCTATGTCCAATGCCATATAACCATAAATAAAATGTTGAGTGCGTCATTAAATAAAACATTTCCTTCCTTCCTCCCTCTCTTAAGACTATATGTCAAAATGTCCAAATGTTTGATATCCAGTAGCCATTGATTAATAAATAAATGTGCTCTAGTGGTGTTATTAAACAAGACAAACTTTACTTTTTCCTTGAATGTTTCAGTTGCTCCCAAGCATGTGAACATATTGCATAATAGTGAACAGCCGGCATCCTGCTTTGCTGTGATGGACTCTGGCTTGTGTTTGGTGGCTGATGCTCTCTTTGATGGACTGATGCAAAAAATCAAGAACTATTACCAGCCTAGTAAAGGGGCAAAGATTGAAGTGCGTGGACAGAGATATGAACTTGGTGACTTTATTATCAAAACAGGATCAGTGATGCTGACTTCCAGTTTTAAAGGAATTCTTGTTGAGGCAAGTCCCATGTATTTTTAATCTTTTTTAGAGTATTGTAAATACACCATATCTGGTGTATTTTGACCTCTGGGTCTGTATCTGTAACGTGTTATCAAAATATATATATGAAAGGGACATTCCTGAGTTTGTTGCATTGTAAGATATTTCTGACTAATAAAATATTTCTACGATTAAAATAACATATTAAATATATTTTCTTGTTTAGGATATCAGTGTCTGTATATTCAATGTGTTTCTTGTCGTCTTAATATTTGTAAGAAGCCCAAACTGGATTTTGTCTTCAGATAATTTCGTATGTACGAAAAAAACTTATTTTAGGAAATAAAATGACATTTAACCTAGTACAAATATTAGAATGATCAGAAACATGTTTAATATACAGCCACTAATATTTTATGCAAAAAAAAATATTTAGTGTGTAATTACAATCGTTAAAAAGTATCTGTTAGTTGAATGCCCTTTTAATGAATATCTTTAGATAAATTTACTTCTGTAAACACAGACAATAAGTATGAAAAAAACACATTGATTAATAAATACCTTTCCTGAAAAAATGAAAGTGTAAGGTTCGAATATTGTGTAGCTACCAGTCTAGCAGTGTGAAAACATAGTACATGTTCTATGTCGTCTGTTGCCAGATCTGTAGTATGCACCAGCACAGACGCGGTGTGTTTTGTCACATTCTATTAAGTGTGTTTTATTATCGACTGGTACCATACTCGCCAGACCCAAATCCAGATCCGGTGTGTTTTGGGCCTTAGTGTGTGACAGCTGCTTCAACTTCTACTTTCTTTGAGGTGTGATTGGATGCACATAAGAGAACCAACAGGCCCTAATCTTGCCGGTGAAATGAGCTGGGGGTTTTTTTGCAGAAAGTTGGCTCAAGTCGCCGAGTTATTAGCAGTAGTGAGAAGTCGAAGTCGCCGTAAAATGCTGGACCTATTCAGATTTCAAAAACGAAATCACACAACAAACATCAAAACCCTGACTTGTTTATTGTCATACCTCACTTGGCACCTTGTCACCGTATGTCGGAGTGTTTTTACTTTAGCGCAGAGTTCGACAAATCCGCTAGCCCGACGCCCGTGGCTAGTGGTTTTTAAGTTCGGGCTAGTGAGAAACGCAAAACCACTAGCCCCTGCAAAAACAAAAACAGGACAATGACGATGGATCACACTTGACAAAAGACAAAACGTACGACACGACAAAAAACTGAAAGTTACAACATGATTTAAGTGTTTGTTTTATTTTACTGTTATACTCGTAAATGTGTAATGTTACAAAAATTATATAAAAATCCAGTTATAATTGATCAAGAATTTGGGCTAGTGCTTTATCTTGGTGGGCTAGTGGTTTTCACAAACCCACTAGCCCTGTGGCTAGTGACTTTTCAAAATATTTGTCATACTCTGTTTAGCGCCAGGCTGTATCCTCGGTAATCGAGAACTAACCTATAAACAGGAAATAGTTTCTACGCACGCGTACTAATGTACGATTGATTCGAAGAAATAATGTTTTACCATGTTAAATTTATTAACAAAATCAACCACCAAATGCTAATACTCATGCGAGTTTCTGTTGTGAAGAGATTAAATACATGTTATAATTGACATTCTTCAGATACACCTGTAAACCGGGCTATTGTTTCTCAAAGCGACACATGTTGTGCTGTGTACTGCGACCAGTCAAACGTTGTTAATCCTCGGCCACATTCATTTCAGTAATGTCAAGGTCCAGTGATACAGCTCTCACTTGATGTGTGGTTGGTCTAGGATCGATCCTTATCGGTGAGCCCATTGGGCTACTCCTTTTTCAGTTTTGCTGAAAATCGGTGTATACATGCAGGATTTCCGCCAGAAAAAAATGATGGGGGGGGGGGGGGGGACCAGGCGGAGGCGTGTCGCGTGCAGGGGGTCTGGGGGCAAAACAGTTAGATAATTAACATTTGCTAATTAACATATTTTCTCTTCCTAGTATTTTCTTAGAAAATGTCATGCTAAGAGCTAAAAATTACCTTTAAAAAACCCACTGCTCTGCAGATTGATGGGTGGGATTCCCCCCCCCCCATGTCAAAATCATGGGGGGGGGGATAAATCCCTCCGTCCCTCCCTCTGTATGAAACCCTGACATGTACATGTAAGGTTATTGTGCCAGAAACAAATTATATTTCAAAATTTAGCTTGATTGGACAAAATGGGCGTGACTGCCAATATTCAAATGACCATACGTACAACTGTTACTCAGTAACCGTTTGGTCAAGCTTGCTGAAATTGGTATTTCACGAAAGGGAATTTCACAAGGATTCCAAATCTGACCGTAAATAGGCATTGGGGTGATTTTAAAAGTGATGGCCTTTTTTACTTTGAATTTGAAGAATGTAGCCCTGTGGTAAAGTGCCCACGTGATGTGCAGTCAGTCTGGGATCGATCTCCATCGATAGGCCCAGAGGGCTAGTTCTCATTCCAGCCAGTGCACCACGACTGGTATATCAAAGGCATGATATGCTATCTTGTCTGTGGAATGGTGCATATAAAAGAACCCTTGCTACTAATGGAAAAAATGTAGCAGGTTTAAATTACCAAATGTTGGACATCCAATAGCTGATGATTAATAAATCAATATGCTCTAGTGGTGTCGTTAAACAAAACAAACTTTTAAATTGTTTTATTTGGCCTTGTGGATCACACAACCTTGAAAGTATCTTGCCAAAGTTTTTTTAGCTCTACATGTTTCTAAATAGTGTGAACAAAATTGGAGGTATAATATTTTTCATTGGCCTGTAAGGTCAAGTCAAAGTATGCCTACCTGTTGCTAAAATGCAGTCTCTATAGATTACAGTGCACAGTACTTGGATCTTTGTGATTTACTTCTAAGAGCATGTAACCTTCTGCTGATTTCCACAATAAAAGTTGATCAATAGATATATTGCACATTCCGGTTGCAAACAGATTACACAACGTGTTGTTGAGGGGCATTAGTAGATTTTATTTTGTAATGCTGATGGGGAGGGAGTATGTGGTCATTGTCCAAGTATTAACAATTCTGTCATTTGTTTATCACAGTCTAACATTTCAGAAACAATAATTGTTTCGGCTTCAGACACAATAATTATCAGATGTGGGCCGAAATAATATTAATTTATGTCTGTGTGTTTGTGTATATTAACGTATCATGAATTCAATATAAAGCATTATACAGATAAATACATTCTGGAATCATGTCAGGATTTCTTTTCACTCCGTTATTTAAAATTTCATTTAGTGTTTTGGAAAAAAGAAGAAGATACATACGAAATTTGAGCTACCAATAAATACAAAACATTGTGTTGCATATACAGATATTTATGTTCGAAGCAACAATATGCAGCTTAAGAAACTTGTAATTTTAATTTTTAAAAGAGATTATAGATTAGCCAAAAACACAATAAAATGGCTGCCACTGAGGATGGCCCCTTTAATATAAACTGATGAGGTGGACCCATTTGGCTGGAACAAAGTGCATGCACCTCAAACTAACATTCTACTTTTGTTTCAATTCATTCTTAATAATAAAATGTCTGGGGTTTTAGTATTATTTACAAAATTAGGAGGGCTAATCTTTTAATACAAGATAATTTCAAGATTGTGTGATCCACAAGGTCAAAAAGTTATCACTTTTAATATCACCCCTAGGTATGTAAAAACTATTGGCAGATTTGGAATCCTTGTGACATTCCACTTCCAAAAATACCAATTTAAGCAAACTTGACCAAATGGTTGCTGAGCTATTGTCATTTGAACATTGCAGACACACCCATTTTGGCCAAAATGAATGGACCGTATCTCGGGAATTGTTTGTCTGATCAAGTTATAATTTGAAATATTAGCTATTTCAGTAACATTAACAATATATACCATTTATTGAAGGGGGTAGGGTTTAATTATTCCATTTTAGGGGCTGATTTGACACGGGATGTCATGTTTGTATTAGGTATAATGAATTTCAAACTGATGAATTGAATAACAGAATACCAAAATAATAGTGGTAAAAATAAGTTCCAGTATATTACTTGGTAAAGTTTTGAACTAGTATAAAAAAATTTTGATAATGACTCCCAACTGACCCAGTAATATGTGAGTATTAATAAAAGTAAGTTTGCTTTGTGTTTTAGGTAGAGTATGGTCCATGCGTGGTGCTGGGTGACTGTTGGAACCTGCTGAAAGAACTGTTACAGAGCATTATAGGAAATGCTGCTGAATCACCTCCACCACTGTTAAAATCTAAGATGGATGCAACATACACACCATCAGATACAATATTACAGTATTTAGAACATTTCAGTAACTGCAAGAAGATGGCTGTTACTTCACCTACAGCACCAAGTCGATAAAATAGATGATCATCTTTTATGCAAGTTGATGAAATAGACAGTGATGATCATATATTACCCAAGTTGATGAAATAGACAGTAATGATCATCTGTTATTCAAGTTGATGAAATTAGACAGTGATGATCGTCTGTTATCCAAAATACTGTTGTTCAATGTACACACATTATACATCCTCAGCTAGCTAGGTGCAGGCTGACAGACAGCACCAGTAGCAACTACTGATCATGCTCAATTCATCTAATTTTTCTCATCATCTTTCTTCCCAAAGTTAAGCTTACCGAAATGTATATATCTGATAACAATTTGAATGTCATGGTGATAAACACAGCTATCCCATGGATGTTGGATTATATAGTATCGACACTCGCAGTCAAGCATGATAATCGGCAATTTCATGGAGGTTTCTATGGTCATTTATTTTGCTATCAATTTTCTATGTCACTATGTCAACCCTCTTTATAAAGGCCATGTTGGTGCAATACAGGTCTTGCCATTGTTTTGAATTTGCTGTTATAACGATAGTGAAGAGTCATCTCCCTTAGTTTGTTAATTTTGTTGAATATGCACACACAGAAACAAAACAAAGCAAAAATTAAATATTTTTTTATATACATAACAATTTCAATACTGTTTGCTTCCACAACAATCCGAATATCACATACTGTAACATAATTTACAAGTCACTATTTCACAACAAAGTGCTGTTTAGAATCGTACTCCATTCTTTGCTGAAATGCCTAGCAATTTCACCCTGCGCCAATAAGGACAACATTTTCAAATAAAGTTTTTATCAGCACAAGGATACTCTAAAAACAGGATTGTAATGGGAAACGAAAACATGAAAAGACTGGACTCGCATGTAAAAGGAAATAATATTAATAAATAAGTACAATTAATATACTGGCATGTCTGTTCTTTCTTCTTTCTCCTAAAAAGATAAATGTATATCAGGTAAAATGTTCTTTGAAAAGTTGTATACTATAAACACACAGATTACATGCATGTGTCATGACTTTCTTTGTCAGGATATAGTATAACACAATCTAACATAGCAAACAAAAATAAAGATGGTGGCTTAATTGCCCTTTATTTTTCTCTCTGAAAGTTTAACCATAACTAGAACACAGTCACACAAACTGAATACTGTTGTAATAAACAATAGAAACTTAAGTCATGTCCCATTCTCCAGATTTTTGCCATGCTGGTACAACTTTTATGCGACTAGATTTTCGAGTTTGGATGGAATACGCCATCGTGATTTCACAAATACTTTGTATGTCCATTTCATGAAACTCAGTACTGTTATCTGAATGATTATTGTCAAGGCATGGTTCATCCACAAACTCACCAAGTAGATCAAGACACTCCATGCAGCCAAGATGACCACTTGAGTCAGCAAGTTGTCTCACTAAGACCCCTGATTGGTCCTGTGGGTGAGGTAGCTAAGGTAGTTGGTCAACTGGGTAACATTTGGACTGGTGTACTTCACAAGTCTTAAAACGGAATTGTGACTTGGTGAACTTTCTCACCTGGCAGTGGTCATCTGAAAGGCCTGTGACCATAATATTATATTTATCTCTAGCTCGAGTCTTGTCCCGGTTTCCTTTAAGGAAGACTAAGACGTCTATCTGGAGCTGAGAGGTGGTTATTTTATGTTTTCCATGTGCTTTCGATTTGCTACTGTATGGAAAGCAAGAAATGTTTTATTTAACGACGCACTCAACACATTTTATTTACGGTTGCATATGGCGTCAGACATATGGTTAAGGACCACACAGAGTTTGAGAGGAAACCCACTGTCGCCACTACATGGGCTACTCTTTCCGATTAGCAGCAAGGGATCTTTTATTTGCGCTTCCCACAGGCAGGATAGCACAAACCATGGCCTTTGTTGAACCAGTGCATGTGGTTTACACCTACCCATTGATCCTTGCAAAGCACTCGCTCAGGGTTTGGAGTCGGTATCAGGATTAAAAATCCCATGCCTCGACTGGGATCCGAACCCAGTACCTACCAGCCTGTAGACCGATGGCCTAACCACGATGCCACCGAGGCCGGTACTACTGTATGGATGATTTGTTAGTCTTAATAGGTGTTGTAGAATGACCTGTCTGTCTGAAATTGGTAATCGCTCTCCTGTTAATTGATTATGCTGGGTTAATACCTCCTGAGCTGAAAGTTCACATTATCTAATCCTGGTCTTCATGTTGGCTGTTGCCAGAGCCAGTGTAACTGTGGACAGCTGTCCACCCTCGGGGGATAAATGTAAACACTCTAAGCCAGGTTCTTCTATGGCTCGTGCTACAGGAATCTTATTTGGATTCTTTGGAGATCCGAATTCCAAGGTTATACCATACTGGCTTAAAACTGGGTCCTTGGCAAGGGAGACAAAGCCTGGAGCTGGGTCAACTCTGATACTGATAGTTGTACCACCAGACCTTGCTTTTTAAGGTGCACGGGTGCGATCGCGCTCTTACAGTGCACTTAATTTCAATCTGGCGAATGTAAAAAACAGCACACATTACACTCAACAAACGGCGCACGTAAAATAGATGGATATATATATTTATTTCCACTGTTTACAAAAATCAACAGTTTTCATAGCTCATTTAGCTGATATGATTGTCCTTTTATTAAAACAAAAATTAAAAACATGGCAGTGGCTTCCATGCAGTCGTTAAACTGGTATTTCTCTTTTTTGAACAAATCGGGGAAATACTGGTTTAATAGGCAATTTTGTAGACGTACCAGTCAAAATCCAATCGGAGCTAACTGCCAATTACTCGCCTTAGTATATTGAGGTCTGCGAATTTCCACTCGCCTATAATTTTCAAAAACCAAGGACTACCACCATCACCTAAGTGGCGCATATGTGCACATAGTGTGAGTATGGCTCTCAGAGGTGATCATCCTTCTCACTGTCAATGAAGCATGTATGTGAGGGTGAGTTATGATTTGGTCTCTCGAAGTTCAAAAATTATCTTTCTGTAGCACTTCAATACATCTGCAGCAAAAGAGACACCAATAGATACTGGTGGAGCTGATGTTGACTGGGTAATGCTTGGATGGTATAGATTTCAGTGAAGCACAATGGTGACATGATGAGCTGAGTGAATGAAGAGTTTTGTCCAAGTCTAAGGCAAAATAAATACCCTGTGAAGACTTGCTTCATTTGATAGCTTGAGGAATGGTCAAATCGAATATGCATTGAAGTTAACAATCCATCCAGCACAGATCGTGGAACCACAACACACTATCAGCTTGACTGGAAAGGTTGATCTGCAAATACTACAAGTAAACCATCATTCGCAATGTCTACATCCTTCAGGTATCTCTTTACATCTGGTTTGTTGGTAGAGTTCTTTGTGAGTGATTTGAGATAAGTAGGAGTGTGTCCATCTCAGATCTGGACATTCTTGCTGAGTGGCTTGCCATGCAGCACTGCTAGTAAAAGGCATTCTTATAGCACCTTCAGTGATGTCCTTGACAAACAGGCTGTGGATAACAGTCGGCTGTTTCTTGAATGAACTTACACACCTGGCAACTGGTCAGAGCACTGACTTGGGTGTCAACTGCAGAAATTAATGGGATATTGGCTACACCTGATATGCGTGTCACAGCAACATGGTAACGGCTGACAATAGACAATGTGGTAACTCGTGAACTGGCAGAAAATGCACCATGGCACAGTTTGCTTGAACACAAGGACAGCTGTTGGTCAGAATCCATGTTTGGTTGGATGAGGCTGTGATGAATGGAGAGAAATGTTTTACTGCAGCTGCTATGGCGAGGGCTTCAACTTTGCATCACAGTCAAGTTACCTGGTGCTTCTTGAGTTTTGCATTGAAGAAGCCAGCCAATAAGGGCTTTCCGTCTCTGTAGGCATACAATGTTGCTGCTAATCCAAAGGTTTTCACAGATGCATCTGTGACTATCCATAAACAATCATTTGGCCTTTGAATTGTTATGGTTTTGTTGTTAGACAGGCCAGGCTGAAACCTCAAAAATGATTCTGTTATGTCATCTGTCCAAAGTATTTGATCTGTGGATTGTTTACCAGCTGTTGCTTTGTCTAGTGAATGTCTGTGTAGTCTGGGAGAACACGGCTGTGGGCCTTGTATGCACCGATGAAGGAACATAGTCCCTGTACTGTTGGCGGAGGTGTTGCTGCTGACAATGCAGAAATTTTATGTGTGATTGCGTAGTCTTAGGGCAAATAACAGTTTTGGATGCTATTAGTCTGAGGTTGTTACGTTTCAACCACGCCATTCAGGACAACATCAATGTTTTTAAACAAAGTTTTTATCAGAACAGGGGGATACTCTAAAAACAGGATTGCATTGAAAAACGAAAACATGCAAAACTGGACTTGCATGTAAAACAAAATAATATTAATAAACAAGTTCAATTAACATACTGGCACTGTGTGTGTTTAGGGCGACTTTCTTTAAAATTGGTTACTTCTTGTTTTTCACTTATCGAAATTTGTGTTTGGTACTGCTTTGCCGGAGGCTGTGACATTTTCCCCCTAATAAATAGTAAATAATGAAAAATAGTTGGTATTCATATATCCCAAACAGTTAACAAGAATTGACATGAATAACTCGACTCAAACACGGGCTGTTTGGGATTGAAAGAAAGAAATGTTTTATTTAACGACGCACTCAACACATTGTATTGACGGTTATATGGTGTCAGACATATGGTTATGGACCACACAGATTTTGAAAGGAAACCCGCTGTCACCACTACATGGGCTACTCTTTCCGATTAGCAGCAAGGGATCTTTTATTTGCACTTCCCACAGGCAGGATAGCACAAACCATGGCCTTTGTTGAACCAGTTATGGATCACTGGTCGGTGCAAGTGGTTTACATCTACCCATTGAGCCTTGCGGAGCACTCACTCAGGGTTTGGAGTCGGTATCTGAATTAAAAATCCCATGCCTCGACTGGGATCCGAACCCAGTACCTACCAGCCTGTAGACCGATGGCCTAACCACGATGCCACCGAGGCCGGTTGTTTGGGATTGATTCCCGTCTGTTGGCTCATTGGGCTATTTCTCGTTCCAGCCAGTGCACCACAGCTGGTATATCAAAGGTATGTGCTGTCCTTTGTGGGATGGTGCATAAAAAAGATCCCTTGTTACTAATGGAAACATGTAGCGGGTTTTCTCTATATGTCAAAGTTACCAAATGATTAATAAATTGATGTGCTTTAGTGGTATCATTAAACAAAACAAACTAACTTTTTGACTCGAACAAGATAATGCGAGATGTTTTTATTACTTTTCCACCTTGGTCCCAAGTCACAACAGACCTGATAATCACTACGCTGCATTTGACAGGCATGCACTATCAACCACAGCTAATCCAGTTTGCACAAGTCATCTACGGTCGGAACTGACTAGAAATGCTATACCGAATAGTCTTCATCAGGGAACATTTTGTTCAGTATCTCGTCACAATTCACTATGCAAGTTTCAGAAATCGCTACACAATTTTAAAATATTAAACAGTAGTTGCTAATAAATTTTCAATTGACTAGATATATTGCTAATCAAGATATTAAAAACAAAATGTTCCCTGTTCATACCTGTAAAGGTGAACAGATAGTTTCTTTAATTTGATAATATAATTTATGGTGGGTCCCCACGGTGGGGATGAAGTTTACTATGCATGTAAAATTGTATACAGAAATGCTTTTAACTGTAATTTCATCATCTTGTTCTCCATAACTACTTTACCAATTTGAAGCAAATTTTGTGGGAATCTTCCAGGTTCTTCCTTGGCATATGCAAAAACTAATTTGGTCATTCTGATTCCCCGCCCCCCCCCCGGGACCCAAGAAAATTAGGCCTATTTTTAACATTATTCTAATCTATTTCCAGAAATGCTATAACCAAATAGTCTTCATATATTTAAGATCAATAGATGGTTCATCTTATTTGTGAATGTTTTTAATGTGAGGTCCCAATGTTTACTATAGTGTTAAAAGAATGGCTGATTTTCAACACACTGTTTCTGACATTCATTCCTTTATCCATGCACAGGCAAACTAATTTTACTTTTATACACACATCTATGGGTCATATTATGGTATGGCATTGTCCATATCTTGCATACAGATGCATACAAGACCATCAAACCACATGTTGGAACAAAACAACATGTTGGTTCAAAACAAACTGTTCATCTATCCCATTGCAATTTCACATAATTATAATTGAATCATACCCGTAACATATTCATTAATATAGATATGTTTTTCAATCAAACTCCTGATAGGCATATCATGTACCTCACCAGTACTCTTAATACTATTGCTCTCGTACATGTATATGATGTTGATTTTTTCTTTCCGTAAACATCTAACATAATGACTAATATATAGCATGAATGAACCAAGTTGACAACATAAAAGGGATAACGTAACAAACACATCTTCATGAACATAATTTGACAAAAAATAAACTACCAGTATTAGATTGTAGGTGATATATAAAAAGCTCTGTTTACAGTGATTGTAATGACCCGGTGTATTTATAGATATTTTAAAAACAGTAATGTCTCTGTTTAAAACCACAAGTTTAAAATCTCAACGTTTCGTCAACTATATGTGGACATCGTCAGGAGAAACATAAAAACAGGAGTTCAGCCTTTAAAACCATTAAGATAAAAACAGTTCAAGTGAAACACCAGAGTTAAAGGATTAATCACATCTAAAGATAAGCTGACTGTGAGGACCGACAACATAAGAATATAAAAACAGTTCAGATAAAAGAATCATAACGCCACCAGGTAAGCTGCCTGGGAAGTTTAACAAAGAGAAAGTTAATTACTGCTTGGATCATACTCATTGAGTCCTGCAGGCCACTGTGTTTAAGCGGTGTATCCAAAAAGATTCTGGAATGTTCAGTTTGGATTTATCAAGATTAACAATCTTTTGTAGTACAGTGAAGTTGTAACTGTCCTGCCAAGCTGAAATGAGGGGCCACATGGAGTGTTTTAGACTGTTTATTGTACAGAATATTGGGTACTGAATTGTGGAGTAGTTTGTCCTACATACTGAATTTTGCAGTGTGTACATGTCCAACAGTAGACTACGAAAGTGGTACTACAGTCTAGACTGTCTTTTATTTGGTACACTTTATTGTTTTTGTTTGTAATATGTTGGGTTGTTGTAATTATTTCACAAGTTTTGCATCTAGGCCTGTAACAGGGGCAACAACCCCAGGTAGTTTTATCTGAAGTAGCTAGTTTGAGTTTGTTCATCCTCAAGATGTTGCCAATGGTAGCATTGTGTTTTTCTGCAATTACCATTCTAGTTTTCTGTAACACCTGAGACATTCTGTTGCTAGTGGTTAGAATGTTGGTGTCCGCAGCCAGTTTTCTCAATTGGGGCTGGCATGGGTCAGATGTAGTAACCCATGGTAGTGTTCTTTTGGAGTCTTTGTTGGGTTGTTTATACTTCAAGAGTTGATCTCTAGTATATTGCTTGGCTTTATTAAAAATGTTAATCACACTGACGGAGATAGGCACAGAACTGTTGGTCTTTCCACTCAGTTCTACTACAAATTCTTAGGATCAGGAGTGCTTCACTATAAGGTATTGCACGAAAGACATGTCTGGGTTGGCAAATGGATGGGGTTAAGTATCTGTGACAGGCTGTTTCTTTGTAGTAGAAGTCTGCCTCAAAAAAGGAATCAGTTATATCACTGTAACATCCAGAAATGGCACAGAGGTTTTACTCATTAGAAGAGTGAATTTTATTTGTGTTTGTTTCTTGTTTACGGTGTCAAAAAAAAAGCAAGTATTTCCAAAGAGGAGGCCTTACTCCAAGGCCAAATATTATTGATAAAGCGTAAATGTATATTTGGCCTATTGGGTATGGTGTTCCAGTATGTGTGCATCCTGTAAGTCATACAAATGTTAGCATATGTGACTGCAAATGGAGTACCCATAGCTGTGTCTGAAATTTGGTTGAAGAAACAACCACAGAATTCAAACTCTTTATTATACAAAACGAAATCTGCAATAGACATATCCGCCTGGGTGTCAATATCTGATAGAAGATCAGTATTGTGTATGGCTTCTTTAAGTGCTTCAAGTCCTTCTCAAATGATGATGTTAGGACAGAGACTCACACTACATCTAGTGTAAGCAAGTGGCCTTCTGTGGGATGAGGAGTAGTGGTATTAAAACCTTTCTAGATACAGATATTTTAAAAACAGTATTGTATTGATACTGTAGACATTCCATTTTTAACATATACACACTTTTAAGGTCCAAATTGGTCAACAATAAGCCTCAGGGACATACAAAACTAGGCTATATAATTGTCCATGTTAGGCATTGCAAATTATTTCACAATATAACAGATGAAACTCACATTTTATTTGAGCAAGAGAATATGAATATTGACAGTAACCACTTGTTCTCTATATATTTTACAAAATATAAAAAATACATGGCTAGTGAAAGGTGTTAACATATAATATTAGCGAAGAATATAACACAATATATAGAAAATATATTTGCAAGCAGGTTATTAAAGGTTCATCTTCATAGTTGCATGTGTCATAATGGGTTGTCCCCACATGTATTCAATAATAAACAAAAAAGTAATCGAGCCATATAATCTTTGTTTAATTAGCACAAGAATATATAAAAAAGTCAAGTTTTGCCATTGCCACTTCCACTGTATTAATCAATTATAGTGACTTTAAAGCAAAGTAACAAATGCCTAATAGCAGTTGATCACATATCACATGAACTGTCTGACTTTACTCATTTGCTTTAACTAAATTTTAAAGTTAATTGTTGTAGTAAATGTGACAAAATTCATTTTTGTATAACAATACGTTTTTGGACATATGACAAATATAACATTTTACAAGAATGAAGTCATGCATTTTGTATGTTATAATGAATTTTGGAATAAAGGTAATTTCCCCCACTGTTCTTGTTCCATTCCAAATGACATAACCAAAGATTGTCAGCTTTACCTAGTTCAGGATAAATGGAAAACACTGCTTAAAAGCCATGCACAGTTCTCCATTTCACCTTCACAGGGTAAAGCTGATGGCCTATATCATTAACGTATTATTCTCTATATATCATAATTCATGAAAATTAGAACTGATCTCTATGAGAATTATGATAAAAACAAGTCATCCAGCATATATTAGAGAAAACACATTAAAGCGACAGTTTGATGTTTATATACATGTTTCCATATAAAATATAAATTTAATTTCAAACAATCATAATTTCTACTAATGATAAATTTTAATTCTTCAACCCATCATCTTTATTAATTGCAGGAACATAAATGTTGAATTGGTTAACACTATTATCATGGTATACTTCCAAATTACATTTATCAGTTTTGTAAATATTTTTCAAACCGTTCTGCATATTTCTATCACTATTTAAAGCTGATTGTTTTTCACCACAAATAGATCTGTACTTGTAGGTCAGTTGGAGTGAGGAAAGGCTTTACTGAGAATAGTGGCATCTTTGATGTGGTGAGCAATGGTGACCTTAAGTCTTGGATCCATGTCCATTGCATGGCGTATTGTTGCTTCAGCGTTATCATTTCCTGACCAGCTTCTTCTTGCAACCTTAAAAAAATTAAAACTTTTATGTTTACTCTGGAATGGAAGGTCTTAGACTGAATATGAATCTGGTTGAAATCTACTCACCGGGTCTATACAACCACTTGTTTTATATATAGCCGTTTGAGCTCATTTTAGTCAGGCTAATTGAACATTTATAACAATGTATAAAAAACAAATTAAATTTGTGATCTTTTACACCCCTTCTCCTATGTACACCTTTTGTAGATTTGATCATTACCCCCTGACTCGTGTATGGCCATACATCAATCTTCTAATTAGGAGCTTGGTTTGCATCCATTTTGCACCAATACATTTTTTTTTAAATATTAGCACATCGAGGGGTTAGTGCCAGAACCACTTATCTCCTTTCCACTTCAATCTGAGAAAACTGCACTGAAAACTTTGGAATGCACTTAAAAATCGGAAACTTAACTTTTGCTAAATATTTTGCTTTTAGATGCTAGCAGTTATTTGTTTTAGTATAAAACTTAAAAGTTTGTCTGCTAGTAATAATAGATAATGATGTAATTAGATGAAGAAATATTTTATTTATTCTGGCTCCTGGAACTTGAACACAAACAGCAAGCCAGAGCAAGCTATTTTATAAACAGTTCTTCTTACAGCCCAGCATGTAACAAATTGTGTGAAATCTCAAGTCAAGAATAATGTTATCTTGCAGTGAGTCCAAGTGGCATACAGAAACTTTCAAGTTGGCAGCAGCTCTGAAACACCTAATTGGGTCTGTGTTGTTAATACTTTGAAAATGTACTGGAGGCAGGAAGTAATTGTAAACAATAACAAATTATCTCTGGATGGCAGACACTGGCAAGGGTCATGGGTGTTTCCAGCTGTATGCACAGTGACCTTATCCTACAAGCTGAGATGATAAATTCGGCTCCCTGGTAATGTAGCAGGTTGCTACAAGTACTTAACAACTTTAGAAAAACAATTTGTCAAACAAAGCAAAGTCTTAAAACCAGTTATAACCGATACATTTGTTAACTAATTATTACATGAAATGTAAGCTATCATACCAGTTATAACAGATATATTTACAGTATTACACTAATTAAACACGAAATGTAAGCTATTGGAGTAAACTGCACCATATCTGTAGTGTTGAGATACTAACTGAATAAATAATGTTAATTCAACAGTTAAGATAAGTTAATACATTTAATGATTTCTAATACACAGTAATTTAATGAAACAAAATGAATACAGGGCCAGTAACTATATTTGGCATTTTTCCTTTAAGGTTTTCATTCATTGTAAAGTGTGTACGTTTTGACATGTTCTAAAACAAATGTTCTTCAACTTAATGATTTAAACAGCAATTTAGAGAGAATAAAATGACAAATATATCTACAATCAATGAGTAATGATTCCTGGCAGAATGCGCATTTTCGTGGGTTTTTAAAAAATGCACAAAAAAATCATGTGTGCAAGATGTTTGCATGTAATATGGGTCAGATGTTACTGAAACAATGTTTAGAAGTTATCTGTGATTAAAAATTACTAAAATAATATGACATTAGCAAATAATTACCACAAGTGTACTGGCCCTTAATTCATTTTGTTGAGTACATTTTAAATATGCAAGTAATCTATTGATTGATATACTTTAAATTGCACAGCTATGTACTGGCGTATCCTGGTAACCAGAGATTGGGCACAAGAGGACCGTGTCTTAATAAATATACCTCTTTGTTCACAATACCAACTTTTATAATGCATGTCGCCCCATAACATGTGTAAAAGCAGTGCCCTCTATCCCCACTCCACCCCCAATATAAAATCCTGGCTACCCTAATATATATATATATATATATATATATATATATATATATACGCCGTTAAGGTTTGTGGACTAGTTGGATATTGGCATGGATGGAAAAGAAATATTTAATGGCAATTTAGCCAGCACATGATATTTTTAAACCATGCTTATCATATGTCCTGTTTGTGAGGTATTTTGACACTTGGTCTGTAAAATGCAGAAGGAAAATTGTTATCAGCATAGTGGCTACTCCATCAAAACAGAGACAAGGTATTATTTATAAGCACTTCCCCATTGACAGGAAAGTAAATACCACAATCTTGAATGTACCAGTCCTGGGCACTGGTTGAAGTAAGATAAAAGCCACTAAGGGCAATCAATCATATATCCTATCACATCTACCTGTACCACTGAGCTATGCTGACATGGGTGATATACTGTATACAGGAATGAACTACTCTACTAGACTTATCATATATAAATTGCAAATACATTGCGGTGACTGTAGATTAAAAATAAGATACATTTTCAGGTATAGTTTCATGTTTTGATTGTCAATGTTTTGAAAACATTTTAATGCGTCCATTGAATAAAGATTGTTGATTAAAATATTTAACAAATTGATGTTATAATAATGATAACAGTGAATGCTATTAGCTACAGTGAGACCAGGACTGGTGTAAATAATATCTAAATACAGTTTAATGCATTCGTCATCAGCATTGATCTGGTGCGTAATTAAGTATAATGTTTGTCTAATGCGCTCGTTGAATGATATATGTACACACATATATTTTACTTAAACACACTATAGCAGTAACCACTTTGTTATAAAAGTAAAGTTTGTTTTATTTAACGACGCCACTAGAGCACATTGATTTTTAATCTTATCATCGGCTATTGGACGTCAAACATATGGTCATTCTGACACTGTTTTTAGAGGAAACCCGCTGTCGCCACATAGGCTACTCTTCTTTACGACAGGCAGCAAGGGATCTTTTATTTGCGCTTCCCACAGGCAGGATAGCACAAACCATGGCCTTTGTTGAACCAGTTATGGATCACTGGTCGGTGCAAGTGGTTTACACCTACCCATTGAGCCTTGCGGAGCACTCACTCAGGGTTTGGAGTCGGTATCTGGATTAAAAATCCCATGCCTCGACTGGGATCCAAACCCAGTACCTACCAGCCTGTAGACCGATGGCCTGCCACGACGCCACCGAGGCCGGTCCACTTTGTTATAATGACCAGACATCCTTCATCATTGGAACATCTGGAATGTTACAATTATTCCAGTTAATGTAGTAATATCTAGATATTTTAGCCCAGAAAATATGTATGTGCATACATTTCAACTAGACCGGCCTCGGTGGTTAGGCCATCGGTCAACAGGCTGGTAGGTACTGGGTTCGGATCCCAATCGAGGCATGGGATTTTTAATCCAGATACCGACTCCAAACCCCGAGTGAGTGCTCCGCAAGGCTCAATGGGTAGGTGTAAACCACTTGCACCGACCAGTGATCCATAACTTGTTCTACAAAGGCCATGGTTTGTGCTATCCTGCCTGTGGGAAGCCCAAATAAAAGATCCCTTGCTGCTAATTGGAAAGAGTAGCCCATGAAGTGGCGACAGTGGGTTTCCTCTCAATATCTGTGTGGTCCTTAACCATATGTCTGACACCATATAACCGTAAATAAAATGTGTTGAGTGCGTCGTTAAATAAAACATTTCTTTCTTTCTTTCTTTACATTTCAACTACTACAATGAACAATATTTATTATTAGTATGCATATTTATTTTATGTCATTTACATAAAGGGGTCGCTTCTTCTAACCAATTAGTTATAATATGAACTGCCATGAACGGACTCCGATTTAAAGAAAAGTGCTTGACCTTAATCTGCTAATTCATTTTCAACTATATGTCAAATATTATATAATGTCTATAAAATATACAATGACTAGAAAAGTTACAATCCTGTGAAGATTCCTTCGAAATAATATAAACTAATTTCCCTCTATGCTAAGTAAATGAAAATATTTTATTGCGTATGGTCATAAAACATTTATTATCTTTGGGCCAGCATCCTTATTACAATAAACAATTCCCAGGCATTTTCATTTTAAATTGCAACTTAAATTTATTTGTATATAATATTGAAATTGTCTACACAATACAGACATAGTTTGTTAATAATGTTTAACTAAGGTTGTTGCATATGGGAGCCATGTTTACAAAAAATATATATAGAAAGGAATTGTATATTTAATGACACACTCAACACAACTACAGTTATGTGGTGTCAGACATGTGGTTAATGACCACAAATATATTTTAGAGAGAAAACTATGGGCAACTATTTTTTTTTATTAGCACCAAGGGATCTTTAATATATGCATCATCCCACATACAGGATAGTACATATCATAGTCTGTAACACCAGTAATGAAACACTGGCACGAGAAATAGTCCAATGATTCCACTAACAGGGATCGATCCTATTCTGACCGCACATCAGGCCAGCACTTTACTACTGGGTTACGTCCTGCCCCCGGCAAATTAATTTAGTTATATTATTTTTTTCTAATACACATAGTAACTATTAAACCTAAAATAAGGGAAAATAACTTTCTTTTTAACTAGTTTCTTTATGTCTCTGTTCAGTTAATATTTTCTCAACTGCATGTTTCTTCTGTAGGACTAAATGGACTCTGCAGTCACTTCTGATGCAAGTATTTACATAACCGGCATTTATTCAACAACTAGTTAACAGCACATACATTTTACCACATTCCAGATGTCTAAGCACTACACACTTCCACACACACACACACAAACACACATACCCCACCCCCATTCATTGCCTGCAGTCCATCTCAGATTATCACCAACGGACCGGTCATCATGATGAGTAAACAATTAATTCTAGCTACCTTTGTCAGAGTTGTTATTTCTTTGTAAGCCAAAACACCCAGCCAGAGAAAGTTTACATAAAACACCATCGCTGGATGGAAACATTTAGAGCTAGCACGTGCCATTAGCGTGTCACCTAGGATTCAATCTTCTCAGTTTACAGCCCACCACAATCCAGTGTTGTAAGCTAACATGTTATGTCTGTCAGCTATGGGTGATAGTAGTACTACAAAATTCTAGAGAGACAGAATAAGGTAGTGCTGAAAACATGGTTTTGACCTTTTATTTTGTGGAAATGGACATAAAAGATAACTGGTTTGGGTTCTGATGTATAAAAGCATAAATAAATGATTGGTTTGAATGTGACATTGTGAAATGATAGTACACCTTCCCATGATGCTGACAAGGTGATTAACTCATTTTTGTATAATTCACAATATAATGGGTTCTGGCACTAACCCCTCGACATGTATTCTCAGCAAAACCCTCCTTCCCTCTATACACTCTTAAACTTCCCCTCTACCTCCTGGCGAACATGCTTTACATATGGCCCCTGACAACATTCAATTGGTTTACATGTCAGAATGACGTCATTGATTTAGAGAACATAGTATGTTGTGTCAAAAATCGAATATTACAACTCTTACATGACTTAATACTAATATTCAAACTTAACACTAATATTCAAACTTAACATTTACCACCCCTCCACCCCGTAGGTAAAAAAGTATCAATAAATAGGCCCAACTTGCAATATCACCTACATCCATTACTGTTCACCCAATGTAACTACTCACCCCATTAACAACCCAATTTCACATCCCCTAATTACCTGTTGACAAATACTCTAATTCAACTCATTTGTAAGAATGAATCTGTACTAAAATTTGACCTGCATTTTTGTTAGCTACAGATTTTCAAATGGGAACTTTATGTTACTTGTTAAGTGCTTGACTTGCCTGTATATGCTTACATTTGTTTATGAATAAAGTGCCAGACATCGGTAAAACATACAGTGATATTGATGTAGATTATAATAGTTTATGATACTTCAGCAGGTCTACCTGTACCTATGTAAGGGGCCATTCAAAAAATTAAGTAATGCTCGAGGGGTGGGTGTAAGTCCAAACATTATGTAACATTACAGGGGGTGGATGGGTGTAACACATACATTGTAGGTGATAGGGAAAGAAGAAAAGTGTTTGATTTTACAAAATATTAGTTTTTTGTACAATGTTGCTGAATAACCATGATTGTTCATGTTCCTGGAATGGAACAGCATGCCCAAATGCACCCTAAAACAAATTTAATGCACGTTGTGCGACAATTGCAGGAAATAGGTGTGAAATGGTAAGATTTTGGCGAATGCACATGAAAGTCTAAGAAAAGATTGGGGTAGTGATGGGTATTTAAAGCTGCAATGCTCACAATGATGCCTCATTTCCATTTCGACGCAGATGAGTTACAAGATGCCAAGACTAAGCCTGCTGAATCGAAACATTGCAATAGGCCGCCTCCAGTTAGGTGAATCGCTGTCAGCAGTCGCATGAAACATGAATGTCCATCAGAGCACCATTTCACATCTCTGGGACGTACCAGCAGTTTCAATCAGCTGAAGACCAGTCCAGAAGTGGAAGACCTCGCATAACAACTGCAGCACAAGATCACAACATCCAGGTTCTGCACTTGCGTCACCGAACTGCCACAGCAACGAATACTGCTGAACGCATACCTGGTTTGAGAAGGGTGTCTACACAAACCATGAGGAACGGACTTCGAGAAGCTTGTTTACAGGCTAGGAGACCGTATGTTGGCCCCGTCCTGCGACGTCAACATCAACATTTACGTGTTCGCTGGTGCACGAATGTACAGGGGTGGAATTTGGGAAACTGGCGGCGAGTATGGTTCAGCGACAAGTCATGTTTCCTTTTACAGCGACGTGATGGACGACAACGTGTTTACAGACGCCGCAATGAACGTTTTGCCAACAACTGCGTCACCCAAGTTGACAGATGCGGTGGAGGGAGTGTCATGATGTGGGGAGCCATCTCATACACCGGCAGAAGTGAACTTGTGTTTGTACAAGGCAACCTGACAGCTGCACGCTACCAGGATAAAATTCTTCGCCGTCACATGCTTCCCATTTTGGATTGACAGAGAGAATTCTTTCAGAAGGACAATGTCAGGCCACACATTGCATGTGTAACAATGAATTTCCTACAAAATGAGAACATTAATGTGCTGCCATGGCCATAAAGATCACCAGATCTCAACCCCATTGAACATCTATGGGACGCACTGGACAGACGTGTACGCCAGCATGACCCAGAGCCTCAGACGGTTCCGCAACGGTCACATGCACTGCAGGAAGAATGGGCTAGGATTCCACGTGCCCGGATTCAGAGACTCATTCAGTCTATGCCAAGAAGATGTCGCGCAGTGATTGTTGATGCTGGTGGCCACACAAGGTGATTTTAGCGATTTTAGCGCCCTCGTGCGATGCTGTTTGGTGACGAAAACGCCTCCACTGCCATCAGTTCATAGCAAGAACATTGTCACATACTCATGTCAAATTTGATTGTGATACGATCATAAATAACGAAATTATGCCACTTTGTATTAAAGAGATAATTCCATGAATATTTCGCCTATGCATTTCTTTTTTGACAGAGTATACTATGTAATAATAATGGCAAGTGGGTTTAAGTACCACACTTACCCCATTGTTAACACCACACACTTATCACACTGTTAATGTACCACATTTAATTACCCTAAGCCGTTATTAACATCACACTGTCAAAGTACCACACTTACCCCATTATTAACACCACACAGTTATCACACTGTCAAAGTACCACACTTACCCCATTATTAACACCACACAGTTATCACACTGTTAAAGTACCACACTTACCCCATTGTTAACATCCCAACTTAGCATTTTCCTTGACTTGTCTTCTGCATCCTGTTAATTAGACAATCATAATGTACTTTCAAATATCACTATACATACTAAACCACAGAACCCCTAAAAAGTCGTTAGTTTTACCAATACCTATTAAACAGAATGATGTACAAAAACCTGACTTCTTCATCATTCATCTGATGTGATTGTTATTTATTTATCTTCATGCACTTATATATATATTCAGTTTAACTTCGATAACTCAAACTTGAAGGGGACGATGAAATAATTAGAGTTTCAGGGAGTTTGAGTTTTCAAAATTTGTATATAACACCTCAAAACTGAAATGGCATTGCAGATGGATGATTTTGTTTGTTAATGTAAGAAACGTGCAGTGCACTATCCCATCCCAAACTCTGAAAATTTTACATTTCCAATTCAAAGGCAAATTAATAAATAAATGACCATTCATCCCATATCTAGCTGGTGGCATCTTCCGGTGCCTATGACACATTCCTTTTATGTACGTTTTAAATGTAAGTAACAAAAGAAAAGAAAGTTGGCGAAACATAACTAATAAAATTAAAATACTGAATGTTAAAATGCAGGAAGAGAATACTACATTAGTGTCTGTTAGATACCATTTATCTTACGAGTTGTTTTAAAATGTATCTAACGAGCAAAATTGAGTTTGATATGTTTTTAAATAACAAGTTGTAAGGTAAATGGTGTCTAACAGACATGAATGTAGTATTCTATTTCTTACATATCTTAAAAAAACTGGTTTAAAATAAATTTAAATGCCTTTTCCATCTAAAACCTATTTATGGCCCTTGCGCTTACAGTTAACTGGTGCGTCACAGTCAAGTCAATTTCAGGTTAACTTGTACGGTACGGAGTGATCGATTTGACCAGTCTTGTTTTTCATTGGATGGCATGGCACTGATGGCATGGCACTGGTGACCTGGTTGTCACCTAGAAGCAGCCAATCGTATGTCTTTAAAATGTTAACACACATTATGTGTTAACAAGTACATGTAACAAATATTTTTATATCTGTAAAAAAATTCAAGATAGAAATTTTGTATTAAGTAATGAGTCCCTCTACAATGTACAATGTGTAAGCACCAACAACCAAACACATAGCCTTTGTTCCATTTAGTCGGTGATCTATTATTCTGTAATTAACAGCCAAATCCTTGACAGCAGAGACCACCCGAGACACCCGCACTTAGCTTGGGTGACAATTCATTCTTCTTTAAAATACTACCAGGAATAATAGCTTGATCAATCCATTCACTTCGAATGTTGGAAGTGCAATATCTATTAAATACCTTCTAGATTCACCTACCAGAAGAAGATTTTAACAATATTGTTTTAGTTTTTTCCCCTTTTGGGCTCCACTCTCAGGTAGTTTTCAGTAGTCACACTGAATGCTTAGACCCAACTGAAAAATCTTTAAAATTCAGTTGTATCTTATGTTCAGGCCAGTGCAACCATTTTTGATACATTAAAACACTGTCTTACATTTATTACACACACTTTTAACTTTTCTTCTTGCTGTATAAATGTAAGACAAAACATGTTTTAGTTAAAGTTTGTTTTGTTTAACTATACCACTAGAGCACATCGATTCATTAATCATCGGCTACTGGATGTCAAACATTTGGTCATTTTGGTCTTAAAGAGGAAACCTGTTACATTTTCCATTAGTATCAAGGGATCTTTTATATGCACCATCCCACAGACAGGATAGCACATACCACGACCGTTGATATACCAGTCGTAGTGCATTGGCTGGACATGTTTTAGGATCTCAATAATGGCTGCTCATAAAATAAAATAGCATTTTAAAGACTTTTTTGTTATTTCTAACCATACAAGTTCAACTAATGAAAACTATCCAGTCTGCTATATATCAGAACTTCATAATCTTCTTAGTGACCACATAAAATTTCATGTCTCTATGTACATTCAATTTATTTCCTGAAATAATGGGACTTGAAATATAGCATTCAAATTATGTTGGCCATTTTCGAGCTAAATTTAACACCATACCACTGTTAGCAAAATGACCATTTCTCAAAAACTACTTAAAATACAGAGCTCAAATTTCAGATTTATTCAGGTGGATGCCTTATGAATATTTGGTACAAAATTTATATGAATCAAAAGTGCCTGGGCGACCCTAAATATTAGTTGATTTAAGATGGATTGACCTATAAACGAAACCATATACTGAATGTGACCATTACTACCAATATATATGGTTTAAAAAAAGTTTGTTTTGTTTAATGACACCACTAGAGCACATTGATTTATATATCATCGGCTATTGGATGTCAAACATTTGGTAACTCTGACATATAGTTTAAGAGAGGAAACCTGCTAAATGTTTCTATTAATAGCAAGGGATTTTTTATATGCATCATCCCACAGACAGGATAGCATATACCATGGCCTTTGATATAGCAGTCGTGTGTTGCACTGGCTGTGACGAGAAATAGCCCAATGGGCCCACTGACGGGTATTGATCCCAAAATAAGCGTGTATCAAGTGAGAGCTTTACCAGTGGGCTATGTCCCGCCCTTAATTGATTGAATTTCCCACCTTGACGGGGGAATAATAACGCGACTAAATTCACTAATTTGTTTCTCCATATGCCAAACAAGCTGCCAACAAAGTACAAAGTACATGCAGTTTCAGAAGATTGGGTTTTTTAACTGGCTTAATTTTTGCCTTTTGGGCCCTGTCCCTTGGACAAGGGGGGTCAGAATGATCAAATTTGAAAGTGTATTTCTCAATGTGTAAAAGCTTGGCACTTATGGAAGAACAGAAGTAGATCTTTAAATATATTCTGAACATAATGGTATTTGAAAAAACGAAAGAAAGAAATGTTTTATTTAATGACGCACTCAACACATTTTATTTACGGTTATATGGCGTCAGGCATATGGTTAAGGACCATACAGATTTTGAGAGGAAACCCGCTGTTGCCACTACATGGACTACTCTTTCAGATTAACAGCAAGGGATCTTTTATTTGCACTTCCCACAGGCAGGATAGTGCAAACCATAGCCTTTGTTGAACCAGTTATGGATCACTGGTCGGTGCAAGTGGTTTACACCTACCCATTGAGCCTTGCGGAGCACTCACTCAGGGTTTGGAGTCGGTATCTGGATTAAAAATCCCATGCCTCGACTGGGATCCGAACCCAGTATCTACCAGCCTGTAGACCAATGGCCTAACCACGACGCCACCGAGGCCGGTAAATAATGGTATTTGAAACCCAATTTGAATTCACTGTTAGAGTAGTTACGCGTGTTTAAATGCCAGTAATGTGTGACTGACTGCTAGTAACATGGTTAACTTCCTGATACTGTGGATGAGACTTCTGGTAACAGTCAATATTTGCTGTCACTTTTTATGTCTTCCCTTATTTCCTTCCATCAGTATGTGAAGACTATTTGGTATAGCAAAATTTTGGATTTTTATATTAAATTAGCTTAATTTTCCTCTTTTGAGTCCAACTCTCAGACCTTTGGAGGGGGGGGGTCGGGTCAGAATGACCACCAAATTCACAAATTAGTTTTTCCATGTGCCATGGAATTGGTGACTTAGTTTTGTTTAAAATGCATTTGTCTATACAACTATAGTAAACCTCACCACCACCCCAGGGACAAACGGAGGATCCAACATTCATGACATTGACAAATTTGATAAACCATCTGTTCAACTTTAAATGTGTGAAGACTATTCGGTTACAACATTTCTGGAACTCGGGAAGATTTTTAAAAATTCCTCATAACATTGCTTCAATTAACTTTTTGCTCTGTAGTAATATTTCTTTTCTCAATTCACATTTCAACTGTCAATTAAATATATACTAATTATCATGGTACATGTACTTACAATCGATCCATCAAGAACAAGTCCAAATCCTCCATTAGTGACTTCACCCCTGTAAGATAATGACCTCATTACATTAGCACCTGTAACAGAAGCCACAACCTACATGTACGTTATGGTTACACAGTGGAACCTCGATAAGCCAGAATCAAGTAGTCTGAAAACCCAACCTTGTGGCAGCCGAGACACAAAACAAACATTTTACTATATATACATGTATGCATTTGTTAATATGAATATTCATTATCCGAAACAAAATGCAAAAACTAATGTCAGTTTACTTCATTTAACAGGGGATAATTTTTTTATAACATGTAATTAGAAAAAAGATAGCATCCCATGGTCTGAGTTGTTTTAACCATGACCAGTCAACACCAGAAATCAAGCAAAAAAATCTCATACCGGAATTTTTCAGTTATAGTTTCACTATAATCTAGGTTATTATTTTATTAACATTTTCATTATTTTTATCAAATGTAATTAATAAAATTAATATCAAAAGTTAATGGTTAATACATAAAAAAACATGTTTTTAACCCAAGAATAAAAATTACATCTTCTCAAACAAAATACCTTTATACATTGTACATGTACAAAAAAAGAAAAAGAAAAAAAGTTTCAAATGACATATAAAACAAGAGTACCGGTGATGTACATGTCAGGAGTTTGATGGAAAACCATAGATATTAATGAATATGTTACATGTATGATTCAATTCTAATTATGTGAAATTTTTGCAATGGGATGGATGAACAGTTTATTTTGGACCAACTACTGATGATACTGTATCCATTGAAGAAGGTGCTGTCTGATTAATGAAGTTATTGTTCTTTATTAGAAAGGGAACTTTGTTTAGCATGGGTACTCTGGTGACACATTTATATTGGCAGAGAAACAGTTTATGTATGTTAACAATACAGAACCGCCACAAATTAGCATATGTATTGTCGGTGCTGAATTGCATACTGGAAGAATAATTATATTTTATTTCAGAATATAGACAAATTAATTGATTTATTTGTATCACAGTGACCTAGTAATAGTATGCGACACACCGCCATCCCAAGTTGTTCCTACATGTGAGGTTTGATGGTCCTGTATGCATCTGTATGCAAGATATAGTCCGGACAAAAAACCATTAACAGACAGACAGACAGACATGTGGACGGATGGACATGCAAACGGATGGACATACTGACGGCCAGACAATGCCATACCATAATACGATTCATCACAGACGGGCGTATAAAAACTGAATTGATTATGAAATGGTAACTTTAAGTTAATGATTGGTGATACTGAAAAATGTTTTCTTACAATATATACATTGTACATGTACATGTATGAAGAAGTATTTTTTATCATTCTGTTCAATCTAACACATTTTCATTACCTCATTTTGTGGTGAAATACCAGTACATGTATTTGTAATTTTTATAAGTCTGCAGTTTGTAATAGAAAATGTTAAATTGATTTTAATAAGTATTTAAGGGAAATCAAATGTTTGATATCCAATACCTGATGATTAATAAATCAACATGCTCTAGTGTTGTCATTAAACAAAACAAACTATTAAGAGTGTATACTGCCAAATCAAATCCCATAGACGACAAAAGTAACATAATTATGTGGCTAAAACTCCTACCTGCAGCGTATCAATCGACATAAACACCACGGATATAAATACTACCATCCCTCACCCTTAAAGTGAATCGGAAAAAATTGGGGGTCAAGCTGCTCATTTCTGAGATAATGGGTAGCGTCTATGACTACCTTAGTTTTGCACAAAATTAGAGTACTTTTTTTTTACAGGTACCCCATATGTGTTTCAAGCACAAGGCTACTTGACACAGTGGTACTAGATGAAATAAAATTGCCCAATTTATAACCAACACACACATTTATCACCAATCACAGGACTTGTGCTGTTCACTTCTCTATCAAAAGTTGGGTGCACCTCGAACTTTGACCCAGCCGGAAGTTATTTGGTTTAGTACAATCTTAAATAAGAAGTCTCTTAAAAATGACTGAATATGTCTTTAAAAAATATAAGAGGACATGAATGACTTAAGATTGTAAATAATACAACAAATGTCTACTAATATAAGTGTTGACTCCTGGATCAATTCCACCAAGGGTGTTATAGGTATAGGGTGTTATAGGGGTAGGGTGTTATAGGTATAGGTTGTTATAGGTATAGGGTGTTATAGGTATAGGTTGTTCGTTAGCTTTGGAGGTAGAATGATGTATTTCTCAGTACAGTGAGGTAGGTGTACAACTGTAAACATAAAAAGTAGGCAACAATGGGGTCTGCAATACAGTCAAAAATCAATGAATGCCACCCACCAATTAACACAATACGTGAATGTTAATAATGGAATTAATACATTGTTACTACTAGAGACCAAATTAGCTGTCCGGGGCAATCACTCACCAGCCCACTCCACCACCATTGTGAATAGCCACCCATGTAGCTCCACGGAAACTGTCCCCAATCACATTTTGGATTGCCATATCTACAATATGAAAAACCATTTATAACAATCTTATTTACAATATAAAAAGATGTGGAATTCATTTTAAAACCATTGTAATGAAAGTTCATGTTTTGCATCCAAAACATTTTGAAAAAAAAGCTTTATTTAAACCATACTTATACATGTAGCCAGACCATAAGAAAGGCGACTGGTTTAAACATTTATTTGTACATTTTATAATGTTTAGTCAGGTTCCGTGTTGATTTGGAAAGGTTCCAAATGTTACTCCCTCTTAATTTGAACCATATGATTTTTTTTTTTTTCATTCAAAATCGTGATAGTATTAAGTAACTGATACGGTAATTAATGTGAAACTGTTATGTTAAAATGAAAGCAATAATTAGTATTTTCTGGCATTACTGAAACAATGCATGTCTTGTAATTGCAAATGACATAACATACATTGGTGTATGTACAGTTTCGTGCCAAAGTAACACAACAGACTGACAAAGTGTTAAGTGAGCTATGATAGTAAATAAGTCGGCTTAACGTCTGTTCTGTGATTTTGTTTTTCAAATTAGATTAGGTCCTAAATATTATGTTACTTTCAGCTTCTAACTACTTTTAATAACTTGGCAATTTGAGCCGTCTTGTGGCCAAAAAAATTCCATTTTGTCAGCAAGGTTAGGGCCTGCCTGGCATACATTTGATTTTCATGTTAATAGAAGAACAGAAGAAGCTACACAGTATTTTACCACTCAACCTGTTTAAAAAAGTATTTTGCTTTATGGGTTTCATGGGAACATTCTTAAACTATTGTACTGAATATTTCTTCCTATTTCAAAATGACTGTTTAATTAGTATATCAATTTTGTCAACAAAGCAACAATCACATGGTCATTCAAACTATGACTTGACAAGAAAGTAAGTCCCAATGGATTATACAGGCTTTAAGCTAGGCACCTTCCCTTATATTTTATATTTTTGAATCCTGCAACATGTAATATTGGTTCACATCTTTGTTTTTTCATTGATGGGATTGCTGTTAAAATATTTAATACCACCATTATCCATAAGACATTATCTTTACCATACTTTGACAAATACCAGTCTTTATTATTATTTAAGTTACATGTACATGCCAGTTAAAATACAAACAAAAACAAAAAATAAATTTCAAAGGTGCTATGTCAAAGTTGCAAAATTGGCAGTTCCCGCCAAAAATATTTAATAATTTTTGCTTTGAAACTTAAAGTTTATACATTCAGCTATATGCCTATAAAAAATTACAACTAACTAATTCCATTTACTAGTAGAATTTTGTTTATTTTTGGGGGGAATCTTGACAGTTTCACAAGCTAGTGACGTCATTGTTTTATGCATACACATTCAAAACACTAAATTTACCTAGAATTCTTTGTGGTCCACTGACAGAAGAAACAACAATGGTGGCCATGCTATATTTATCCATAAATTATTCGGGAAATGGAGGGTGTTTAATTTTGAAAACAATAACATTACATAATATTTGCGTACCTGCACAGAAAGCTGATCCATCATATATGTTTGACGTCTCCCGGTAAGGGCTGTCCGTGCCGCTCACATCATGGTGGTCACGACTCAGCACCACTGGGCCCTAAGTAGTAGAAAATATATTACTTAACCCTGGAGGAGTAGAAAACATTTTACTTAAACCTGGAGGAGTAGAAAACATTTTACTTAACCCAGGAGGAGTAGAAAACATTTTACTAACCCAGGAGGAGTAGAAAACATATTACTTAACCCTGGAGGAGTAGAAATTATATTACTTAACCATGGAGGAGTACAAAACATATTACTTAACCATGGAGGAGTAGAAAACATTTTACTTAACCCAGGAGGAGTAGAAAACATTTTACTTAACCCAGGAGGAGTAGAAGCATTTTACTTAAACCTGGAGGAGTAGAATTTTTTTTACTTAACCCAGGAGAAGTAGAAAACATTTTACTTAATCCTGGAGCAGTAGAAAACATATTACTTAACCCTGGAGGAGTAGAAATTATATTACTTAACCATGGAGGAGTACAAAACATATTACTTAACCATGGAGGAGTACAAAACATATTACTTAACCATGGAGGAGTACAAATGTTTTACTTAACCCTGGAGGAGTAGAAAACATATTACTTAACCCTGGAGGAGTAGAAAACATATTACTTAACCCTGGAGGAGTAGAAAACATTTTACTTAACCCTGGAGGAGTAGAAAACATTTTACTTAACCCTGGAGTAGAAAATATATTACATAACCATGGAGGAGTAGAAAACATATTACTTAACCCTGGAGGAGTAGAAAACATATTACTTAACCCTGGAGGAGTAGAAAACATTTTACTTAACCCTGGAGGAGTAGAAAACATTTTACTTAACCCTGGAGTAGAAAATATATTACTTAACCCAGGAGGAGTAGAAAACATTTTACTTAAACCTGGAGGAGTAGAAAACATTCAACTTACTGAAACTGATCAGTAGGAAGCATGATGGTCATATTAATATTAACTTGCTGAGCACCTCCATAACAGCCAGTTCTGAGTGCTGAGTGCTGTTCTGAAACTGATCAGTAGGAAGCATGATGGTCATATTAATATTAACTTGCTGAGCACCTCCATAACAGCCAGTTCTGAGTGCTGAGTGCTGTTCTGAAACTGATCAGTAGGAAGCATGATGGTCATATTAATATTAACTTGCTGAGCACCTCCATAACAGCCAGTTCTGAGTGCTGAGTGCTGTTCTGAAACTGATCAGTAGGAAGCATGATGGTCATATTAATATTAACTTGCTGAGCACCTCCATAACAGCCAGTTCTGAGTGCTGAGTGCTGTTCTGAAACTGATCAGTAGGAAGCATGATGGTCATATTAATATTAACTTGCTGAGCACCTCCATAACAGCCAGTTCTGAGTGCTGTTCTGAAACTGATCAGTAGGAAGCATGATGGTCATATTAATATTAACTTGCTGAGCACCTCCATAACAGCCAGTTCTGAGTGCTGTTCTGAAACTGATCAGTAGGAAGCATGATGGTCATATTAATATTAACTTGCTGAGCACCTCCATAACAGCCAGTTCTGAGTGCTGAGTGCTGTTCTGAAACTGATCAGTAGGAAGCATGATGGTCATATTAATATTAACTTGCTGAGCACCTCCATAACAGCCAGTTCTGAGTGCTGAGTGCTGTTCTGAAACTGATCAGTAGGAAGCATGATGGTCATATTAATATTAACTTGCTGAGCACCTCCATAACAGCCAGTTCTGAGTGCTGAAACTGATCAGTAGGAAGCATGATGGTCATATTAATATTAACTTGTTGAGCACCTCCATAACAGCCAGTTCTAAGTGCTGTTCTGAAACTGATCAGTAGGAAGCATGATGGTCATATTAATATTAACTTGCTGAGCACCTCCATAACAGCCAGTTCTGAGTGCTGAGTGCTGTTCTGAAACTGATCAGTAGGAAGCATGATGGTCATATTAATATTAACTTGCTGAGCACCTCCATAACAGCCAGTTCTGAGTGCTGTTCTGAAACTGATCAGTAGGAAGCATGATGGTCATATTAATATTAACTTGCTGAGCACCTCCATAACAGCCAGTTCTGAGTGCTGAGTGCTGTTCTGAAACTGATCAGTAGGAAGCATGATGGTCATATTAATATTAACTTGCTGAGCACCTCCATAACAGCCAGTTCTGAGTGCTGAGTGCTGTTCTGAAACTGATCAGTAGGAAGCATGATGGTCATATTAATATTAACTTGCTGAGCACCTCCATAACAGCCAGTTCTGAGTGCTGAGTGCTGTTCTGAAACTGATCAGTAGGAAGCATGATGGTCATATTAATATTAACTTGCTGAGCACCTCCATAACAGCCAGTTCTGAGTGCTGAGTGCTGTTCTGAAACTGATCAGTAGGAAGCATGATGGTCATATTAATATTAACTTGCTGAGCACCTCCATAACAGCCAGTTCTGAGTGCTGAGTGCTGTTCTGAAACTGATCAGTAGGAAGCATGATGGTCATATTAATATTAACTTGCTGAGCACCTCCATAACAGCCAGTTCTGAGTGCTGAGTGCTGTTCTGAAACTGATCAGTAGGAAGCATGATGGTCATATTAATATTAACTTGCTGAGCACCTCCATAACAGCCAGTTCTGAGTGCTGAGTGCTGTTCTGAAACTGATCAGTAGGAAGCATGATGGTCATATTAATATTAACTTGCTGAGCACCTCCATAACAGCCAGTTCTGAGTGCTGAGTGCTGTTCTGAAACTGATCAGTAGGAAGCATGATGGTCATATTAATATTAACTTGCTGAGCACCTCCATAACAGCCAGTTCTGAGTGCTGAGTGCTGTTCTGAAACTGATCAGTAGGAAGCATGATGGTCATATTAATATTAACTTGCTGAGCACCTCCATAACAGCCAGTTCTGAGTGCTGAGTGCTGTTCTGAAACTGATCAGTAGGAAGCATGATGGTCATATTAATATTAACTTGCTGAGCACCTCCATAACAGCCAGTTCTGAGTGCTGAGTGCTGTTCTGAAACTGATCAGTAGGAAGCATGATGGTCATATTAATATTAACTTGCTGAGCACCTCCATAACAGCCAGTTCTGAGTGCTGAGTGCTGTTCTGAAACTGATCAGTAGGAAGCATGATGGTCATATTAATATTAACTTGCTGAGCACCTCCATAACAGCCAGTTCTAGTGCTGAGTGCTGTTCTGAAACTGATCAGTAGGAAGCATGATGGTCATATTAATATTAACTTGCTGAGCACCTCCATAACAGCCAGTTCTGAGTGCTGAGTGCTGTTCTGAAACTGATCAGTAGGAAGCATGATGGTCATATTAATATTAACTTGCTGAGCACCTCCATAACAGCCAGTTCTGAGTGCTGAGTGCTGTTCTGAAACTGATCAGTAGGAAGCATGATGGTCATATTAATATTAACTTGCTGAGCACCTCCATAACAGCCAGTTCTGAGTGCTGAGTGCTGTTCTGAAACTGATCAGTAGGAAGCATGATGGTCATATTAATATTAACTTGCTGAGCACCTCCATAACAGCCAGTTCTGAGTGCTGAGTGCTGTTCTGAAACTGATCAGTAGGAAGCATGATGGTCATATTAATATTAACTTGCTGAGCACCTCCATAACAGCCAGTTCTGAGTGCTGAGTGCTGTTCTGAAACTGATCAGTAGGAAGCATGATGGTCATATTAATATTAACTTGCTGAGCACCTCCATAACAGCCAGTTCTGAGTGCTGAGTGCTGTTCTGAAACTGATCAGTAGGAAGCATGATGGTCATATTAATATTAACTTGCTGAGCACCTCCATAACAGCCAGTTCTGAGTGCTGAGTGCTGTTCTGAAACTGATCAGTAGGAAGCATGATGGTCATATTAATATTAACTTGCTGAGCACCTCCATAACAGCCAGTTCTGAGTGCTGAGTGCTGTTCTGAAACTGATCAGTAGGAAGCATGATGGTCATATTAATATTAACTTGCTGAGCACCTCCATAACAGCCAGTTCTGAGTGCTGAGTGCTGTTCTGAAACTGATCAGTAGGAAGCATGATGGTCATATTAATATTAACTTGCTGAGCACCTCCATAACAGCCAGTTCTGAGTGCTGAGTGCTGTTCTGAAACTGATCAGTAGGAAGCATGATGGTCATATTAATATTAACTTGCTGAGCACCTCCATATAACAGCCAGTTCTGAGTGCTGAGTGCTGTTCTGAAACTGATCAGTAGGAAGCATGATGGTCATATTAATATTAACTTGCTGAGCACCTCCATAACAGCCAGTTCTGAGTGCTGAGTGCTGTTCTGAAACTGATCAGTAGGAAGCATGATGGTCATATTAATATTAACTTGCTGAGCACCTCCATAACAGCCAGTTCTGAGTGCTGAGTGCTGTTCTGAAACTGATCAGTAGGAAGCATGATGGTCATATTAATATTAACTTGCTGAGCACCTCCATAACAGCCAGTTCTGAGTGCTGTTGCTGTTCTGAAACTGATCAGTAGGAAGCATGATGGTCATATTAATATTAACTTGCTGAGCACCTCCATAACAGCCAGTTCTGAGTGCTGAGTGCTGTTCTGAAACTGATCAGTAGGAAGCATGATGGTCATATTAATATTAACTTGCTGAGCACCTCCATAACAGCCAGTTCTGAGTGCTGAGTGCTGTTCTGAAACTGATCAGTAGGAAGCATGATGGTCATATTAATATTAACTTGCTGAGCACCTCCATAACAGCCAGTTCTGAGTGCTGAGTGCTGTTCTGAAACTGATCAGTAGGAAGCATGATGGTCATATTAATATTAACTTGTTGAGCACCTCCATAACAGCCAGTTCTAAGTGCTGTTCTGAAACTGATCAGTAGGAAGCATGATGGTCATATTAATATTAACTTGCTGAGCACCTCCATAACAGCCAGTTCTGAGTGCTGTTCTGAAACTGATCAGTAGGAAGCATGATGGTCATATTAATATTAACTTGCTGAGCACCTCCATAACAGCCAGTTCTGAGTGCTGTTCTGAAACTGATCAGTAGGAAGCATGATGGTCATATTAATATTAACTTGCTGAGCACCTCCATAACAGCCAGTTCTGAGTGCTGAGTGCTGTTCTGAAACTGATCAGTAGGAAGCATGATGGTCATATTAATATTAACTTGCTGAGCACCTCCATAACAGCCAGTTCTGAGTGCTGTTCTGAAACTGATCAGTAGGAAGCATGATGGTCATATTAATATTAACTTGCTGAGCACCTCCATAACAGCCAGTCAGTAGGAAGCATGATGGTCATATTAATATTAACTTGCAGGTCAATACTTTTCTTAATGTGTTGTTCTGACACTGAGCAGTTCGTTAAGGTGGAAGCACGATGGTTATTATATTAATAGTTTATGCCTAATGGGTCTGATGTATTTTTTTCTTTGTACATTCTTGTTTAAATACAATTACATTTTAGTTGTGTTGTGTCCAGCAACGGATCAGTTCTGGGAGAGTCCTAAGGCAAAACCCTATCTCCTGCATTTTTAAAATAATTTTAACAAGTTACAATTTTCCTTTATTATTAGTCAAATAACATTAGTTGGGCACACATAGGCCTACATTTATTTTATCTTATACATGTAACTTACCCATAATATCCATGTCAAAAACCTCTGATATTCTTGTTAAATATACCTACTGCTGTCAACGGGTCATTAGTTAACAGACTGTCAACAGGTCATTAGTTAAGAAACCTATGTTATATTTTGGTGTATTAAACCATTAAATATACCTACTGCTGTCAACAGGTCATTTAATTAGTTTACAGACCTATTTGATATTTTTGTGTATTAACCCGTTAAGTGTACCTACTGCTGTCAATGGGTCATTTAATTAGTTTACAGACCTATTTGATATTTTTGTGTATTAACCCGTTAAGTGTACCTACTGCTGTCAATGGGTCATTTAATTAGTTTACAGACCTGTACACTTGAGTTTAACTTTTTGATAAGATTTAGTTAAAGTGCTGGACATCACACTAATTGTGATGATATCATATTACCGATGAAGGTGACTTTAGAACTTTATCATATTAAGATGTTATTTTAGAAGTGTTAACTCATAAACAGAATTCACTACTCATGTTTTTTACTATGGAAAATATTAACCCTGTCTGGTTAATGTGTCTTTGTCTTTGCAGAGCCTCAACAAATACTACTAATATAAAATCAGTTGATATTTTCCATATTGGAAAACACTTGTGACAAATACTCTATGTATTACCATGCTTACCTTAATTTTCCCAGCAGCAATTGCTTTGTTAAAAGCTACAGCTATTTCTGACCTGCCCCGCTCATTGGAATACAAAATTCTAGCCTGCGAGCCAACAACCTAAAAATAAGACTGACATGTCTGTGAACATAATCAATGCACCATGAAGGCAGGTTGTATACTAATGATAAGATTGTTAAGGGTTGGTTGCAATTATCAAGTTAAACATATTCACTCATGTCAGGATTCATGTATTACCGTCGTTCTCGCTCGGACAATACAAAAATCCTGACATTCGTTTCGTAAAATCAGTACGACACACAAGCTCGTATAATAATCTCTATATATTTTAAAAATGAAAAAAAATTATATAAATATTCCATACAAAATTAGCATGTTTTGAGGGGCACAAAAAAACCAAAGAACAGTTTGCATTCTCATGAAAATGTTGGTAAATGTGAATATTAATTTATACTGTTTTATACTTAAAATATTTTATCACACATTAACCAGGTAACAGTAAATGTTTGTTCAACACAAAGGGTACATAGGGTGGAAAGTTTCCCCAATTACATCATTGTCCAGATTTCAACCAAGGCATTGTTAATAGTTCAAATGAACATTTTAAAATATTTTGTGGCTTTGTTTTTGTTTCGTCATGACCACAGAACAGTTTAAAAGTGATCATTTAAAATCCACTTGATTCATAATTTTAAGAAATATATTATTGTAAACATTGCTGAAAAATGTAGGCAATATTTAAATTATTGTCCAACAATGATAAAAAGTTAAAGCTATACTTTGTTTTGTTTAATGACACCACTGGAGCACATTGATTAATTAATCATTGGCTATTGGATGTCAAACATTTGGTAATTCTGACTCTCGACAGAGGAAACCTGCTACATTTTTTGTAATGCAGAAATGGATCTTTTATATGCACTTTCCCCACAGACAGGAAGGCATATACCACGGCCTTTGTCCAGTTGTGGTGCACCGGTTGAACAAGAAAAACCCCAATCAACTGAATGGATAACATTGATAAAGACACTAGAAACACTGGGATAGTGGTACAGGTAATTATTTCTACACGGATAGCTATTTTGGTTTGCTACCAGTTTGTGTTGTGAGGCCTCTCGAATCCATCGGATATTGTCTTTGTACTGCTGCTGTACCAACTCAGGGGCTGAAATATAATATACATCAGAGTTCAGTGCTTACATGTAAATACAGAAATGGTGAATTCATTCATGTAATAACATAGAACGAAACAATGAAACCAATAAAAAGCTGTGCAATTTTTGCATATCATTACTGACGATACCTTGATAATTACATTTATCCAATGATTTCTTGATAATCATGACATACATATTTATTTACATTTAAAAATATATACCGGAGATATATCATATGTCATAACACATGTTTCCAATTTAGATCATATTGAAATATTATTAGACTATGAATATATTTATTTCAAGTATTGTTTATTAATCATAATATGACTCCCTACATTTTAACTACCAATAATTACAAACCTTCTGTCATTATTGTTTCCATCACGTTACCAGCTATGTCATCAGTCAAGTGTAAATCGTTTTCTTCACCAGACGTGCACACCCACCTGTAATTAACAAACAATTCACCATTCATGAGTTATTTATTAACAGTAATAACTATAATGGTACTTAATACGTTATGTACTTATGGTGTTCTTGGTGCTAAGATTGCTATATGGAATGGGGCTCAGTTACCTTTATTAGATAGCTTGTTTCCATTGTCAAGATGTCTTCAACTTACCAAATAACAATTCCTGGGCAACTAGATGACATGCAGTGTGAGATATACTGTCTGATGAGGTAGTGAGTAATCATAAATCAGAAGCATCAGGATCCTACTGATCAAAGAAATCCTCTCAGATTCGCTTGCTAAAACTGTCAAAATGTGATATGAGAATTAGTTTTTCCAAAGATTTTCATGCTACTCCAATTTTTGTTTATCCATTCCTGCCACCTCTTCAGAATGTGAATGCAGTGCCAGTATTCTAAGAAGGCTCAACAATTACATACATGTGTTCATCACAGAACAGAGCTTTATGGGACTGGCACTAATGCATGCTCATTGTAACAACAGTTACATGAACATCGAATAAGCGGCTAACATATTCACCAAAATACACCTGCACAGAATGCTGCTATGTGACAATGGACTGGTGGAAGGTCAATAATGGTACCTTGCTATGTGACAATGGACTGGCGATTGGTCAATAATAATGCCTTGCTATGTGACAATGGACTGTTGATTGGTCAATAATGGTACCTTGCTATGTGACAATGAACTGGCAATTGGTCAATAATGGTACCTTGCTATGTGACAATGGACTGGTGAAAGGTCAATAATAATACCTTGCTATCTGACAATGGACTGGTGAAAGTCAATAATAATACCTTGCTATTTGACAATGGACTGGTGAAAGGTCAATAATGGTACCTTGCTATTTGACAATGGACTGGTGAAAGGTCAATAATAATACCTTGCTATCTGACAATGGACTGGTGAAAGGTCAATAATAACACCTTGCTATCTGACAATGGACTGGTGAAAGGTCAATAATAGTACCTTGCTGTGTGACAATGGACTGGTGAAAGGTCAGTAATTGTACCTTGCTATGTGACAATGGACTGGCCATTGGTCAATAATGGTACCTTGCTATCTGACAATGGACTGGTGAAAGGTCAATAATGGTACCTTGCTATGTGACAATGGACTGGCCATTGGTCAATAATGGTACCTTGCTATGTGACAATGGACTGGTGAAAGGTCAATAATAATACCTTGCTATGTGACAATGGACTGGTGAAAGGTCAATAATGGTACCTTGCTATGTGACAATAGACTGGTGAAAGGTCAATAATGGTACCTTGCTATGTGACAATGGACTGGTGAAAGGTCAATAATAATTCCTTGCTATGTGACAATGGACTGGTGAAAGGTCAATAATGGTACCTTGCTATGTGACAATGGACTGGCGATTGGTCAATAATGGTACCTTGCTATGTGACAATGGACTGGCGATTGGTCAATAATGGTACCTTGCTATGTGACAATGGACTGGCGATTGGTCAATAATGGTACCTTGCTATGTGACAATGGACTGGTGAAAGGTCAATAATAATACCTTGCGATGTGACAATGGACTGGTGAAAGGTCAATAATAATACCTTGCTATGTGACAATAGACTGGTGAAAGTCAATAATGGTATAATGGTTCAGCTGCAACCAGAGATTAGCCTTGGACAGTGATGTTTTACAAGTCAGAACTACGTCTTTAATTTGAAAAGTTTTCTTCAATAAAGCCATTTATTTTTTTGTTTTAACTGTATGCAATATTATCAGGGGAAAAGATGCTATAGGAATGGTTGCTGTGATTTGATCATCTTTCTTGTCAGTATATTGTTTACCCAAAATGCAGAAAATGACTTCTGAAAGGTTGGGGTAACCTGCCTAGCAGACTCAGGCCCCTATGGGTATTCAGAGCTCTCAAATACACAACCCCCTTAGAGATTCCTGGCAACAGGCTTGTAATATATTAATACAAAAACCCATTAAACACAAGTATCAGGTCTCTTCATAAGCACATTTGTTGGATGTCATGACAAAAAATAAAACATTCTATTAACACAAATCCTACCTGAAAGGCCCAAAGCCAAGGGAGAAAATATCGCCCATGATATCCTGTACATAAGATGGGTAGCGGAACTTTGTACCATACAGTCCACTTTCCAGTGTGACATCAGCTCCTAAAACACACATTAAATGGGCTCTATCAAAGCTGCATAATGGTGGCTTCACATCAAAAGTAAACCTATTTATTAATTTTGTTTTAAAATGTAAAGATGAAATATCTTCAATTACATGCTCATAAAGATTACAACCAATAAATTTCATTTACTAGCAGAAAAACACTTTTTGCTGGACTCCCCCCCCCCCCCCCCCCCAACACACACATAATTCACTGTTTCAAAAAGTATGTTTGGAATCAATTAGTTGTGGTTATTTATCATAAATAAGAATACAAACAGTAAAATATGGCACTCGATAATAAACCTTTAATTAATTCATTTATTTATTACTGAAATAAAATAATAATATAGAAAGTACCAAAATATAAACTATTAATGGCTGCTACTGAAGGAGTTAAAAAAAGGTCTGGAATGACATTGTAGTTAAATGCAGAGGATGTTTGTATTCAAAGTGATTTCATAGACATTGGTTTTGTTCACTTATCTACAAGCACTTATCAGCTTCTGCTAGTTATAGGTCCTGAAGTATTATTCAGATTAGATAAACTGTTCCTGAACTCGATTAATTTCCAGTGTAACTCACCAGCTCTGCTGCACTCCAACAGAAAGGCATTCCCATAATCCCAGAAAAACATCCCATTATCAGCTAATTCGTTTATGGCTTTTATCTGTCTTCGTAGACTGCAATATCCAACACATTATTTATGTTTAACACATTTGTTAAAATTCACTCTACAATTTATCAATGGTTTGTACAACATTCTTAATAATAAAGTCAGGTTGTATCACAAGATGGCACCAGCTTCATGTCATCTCAATACTAAAAGGTTAAAAAAAGTTAACTAAAGTTTGGGAAAATAGTGGATTTGTCAAATAAATAACGATGGCATCCTTGTTTTTGAATAAATTTTGGAATATTTAGTGTAGGTATTTTCAACAACACTTTGTGGTGCTTACATGAAAGCAGAATTGGAAATAGTACTTTTTATTCGTTACTGGGAATATTCAGTAAAATTTAAATTGTATGGCTCAAGAGTATAATTTTATTTAAAAGTTAACCTTTAATGCCAAAAACTTGCCTAAAATGTGATACGTCTTCTGCAAATATATCTATACTCTGTATCTAACATGAACGGATATGTAGTAATATGAAAATTAATAGAGCACTGTTGGGTGATGACAACTTGTCAAGTTATAGAACAGGTTTTGACAGGAGGACACCAATGAGAAACCAACCTTTCTTGTACCAATATTTTAAACTCTGCTGGCTTCTCATGCATAAGACGTCTTGCTTCTTCATAGCTCACCTGAATACGAGCACAAAGCACTGATCATAATAATCAACATTGATTTTCTTTCACACTTATCTTACATGTTCAACTCTTCCAACAATATATTAGCATAAGATTTTAAACATTATTTACCCACATTGACTGAAACTAATCATGGTACTTTTACCATATTTAATACTAATTTCAAATGTATAGCACCAAGCATGGTGGTTAAGTGTAACTATGATAGACAGGAAAGCAGTGAGCACTGAGGTAAGTGTAATATTTAGCATGTCACTAACCTGCACTGGGTAATATCCACCTTGAAATGGGTTGTGACAGGACGTCTGATCCGATCCCATATCAATCAGTTTTTCACCTGTCCTTTTGTAATCTTCCGCAAGTTTTTCCCTGTTAAACACATTTTAATTATAAAAACAAAAATCTCAAACTGCAAATTTTAAGCATGCATCTATGGTTTGCAATGTCATTTGTGTGGTTTAAATAGATGACAACCGACTATATAATGTAAATTGAAGGGATAAGACAAACTATTTCCTACCAAAGATGGACAACATTTCCATGGTACGCCAGACTGAGAGGCTGTTTCTTGGTGCGGTACTCCCTAATGATGGCCACACATTCGTCAAGGTCAGTCGTCACTTGCATTACCCAGCCCTGTTTGTGCCTTTTGTGAAGAGCTTCACCACAAACCTGGTCAAATTATACAACATGTTCTTTGCTATTAGCCCACAATATTAACTGAACTGCATACCAGTTATATGCCAGTGAAAACCAAAATAAATTTGAAATTTTGGCCATAAAATCTTCCAGAGATCTTTAAAGGAATGCTTAAGCAAGGCTTTTGGACTGGTATGCATATTCAAAGATATATAATGTACATTATTGCTTAATATCAACAAGTATATTATTATATTTAATTAATAAAACGGTTAAATGTGATGGCTATTAGATACAATGAGGGCAGCCATTTTGTTCCATTCCAGTGAAAACGCCCTCTGGCGAGCTGGTGGTTACATAACACTTAACGCGTAACACCAGGAATGAGCCTTAAAACTAAAGAAAGACAATATACCTGGTTTTTGCGGGATGATAAATAGTCATACATTGCAATGTTCTGTAATAATATACATCCCAGTAAGCCAGCAATGTATATATTATTTTTCAATACAAAATAAAACAGCACTGTCAAAGTCAAATACAACAAGTCGAAATAATTAACCATGTTTTGTCCATGCATTAACCTATGTACTGAAATGATACACAGAGTGTTTTCTTAGTTAATTGGTCAATGCTGTTAGTTGCTTCTACCTGTGATTCCTGATTGGCAGGTGTGTATTTGATTGGTAAGCAGACGAGCCAATTAAATGACACTGTCTAGACACAAAAATACATACCGGTATTGTGTAATATTACCTGTCGCCTTTAAAATGGTAATGGACATGGTTTATTACTGTAAATAGTTCTGTAAAACTATTGATTAAGTAGACTTTCCCATCTAAAACCACAGAACTTACGTAGTCCCAAAGAAAAGAAAATTATCACTTGGGTATCGTGGGGTGTCGTTTTTGCTCCAACGTAGCATATCAATAGGCCTAATAGTGTACATTTTCCTTTGGATTATTTAACAGAGAAAAATATTATAACCCCATTTTGTTCCGTTAATGCAACTTGAAATATATTTAGTTAAATAGTTTATTATATTATGGCGTCATTTATGTTGTTTTACAGGTTGATCAAAGAGAAGTGCCTTGTTGAAAATTAGTGCTTTTGTTTACACTGTACATACAGGAGATGGTCAGGAGCTGACGTCATTTCGCCCTAAGCTAGCTGTCCCAGACGCCTCAAAAAGAAAAGAAAATGGCTGCCTCCAGTTAGCAGGATTAATCATGTTTTTTTATTAACACTAAAGTTACGCATTTTTCATTTGGTAAAGTGTCAGTATGTGTTGGTGGTCCGGGTGTGCATCTTTCCAACACATAAGGCTCTTGCTTTAGTTTACTCTCACTTTAATATTTGACCAGAATCAATTATAAATGCACAGCCGAAAGCAAAGATTAGGCTAGGCTAATGTTGTTGAAAAAGTTCAGATTTATTTTGGTTTTCACAGGCAAATAACTGGTATGCAGTTCAGTTAATAAATGTATATAGTATGTTCTGGGTTTTCATTTTTAGAATAACACATGCTTACATCACGTTAATAATTTTAGTGTTAATTATTATGATTTTATTTTCTATCTAATTCATTGAATGCAATAAGGAAAATAAATACTAGCACATAAGTTAGGAAGTTACATTTTGTTCATTGCATCATAGCATCTGTAACAAGATTCATAATAATATTTGTAGCTAAAATCGGTTGACAATTAACATCTGCCAAGCAATGTCTATTTCGTCTGCACATGGAAATTGCGCTCTGTCAAGTGACACTATTTTACTTCACATAACACACTTGCCACCCCTAAGAACAATAGCTGTGAACTTTAAAGTTTTGTTTTCCCCTCACTGTCCTTTTCCTTCTCTCTTTTATTTCCATCTCATTCTTCCCAGTCTGTCAGCTCCTCCTAGCTTTAAACTTCTTTCATGGTCTACCTCCACATCCCAGTCCTTGTCTCTCCAACCGCGACAGGTGCTTGTCTCTTGTGGCTATCCGTGCCACACACTTGTCATTTCCCATCAGCTTTAGCTGTGAGCTTAGTTTTATCATTTCGGAAAGTGTTCAGTAGTTACTTCTGGCATTGTTAAGAGGCACTTGTAACCACCTACTATACTCCTCTACTACCAACGGATTTTTTATTAATTGTAGATCATGGTATTTCCAGCAATGATTAACATTAATAACATTATGAAACAATAAGATTTTTGTTTTCTCTGAGGATAAGCCATGTGCAACAAACTGTAAAATAGTATTGATAAACACAACCACATATTTGTAACAATACAAAACTAATACATTTAATTTTACAACATTCATACTGAATGTTACTGTATTATTATTATTATTACTATTACTATTACTATTATTATTATTATTACTTTAAAATACATGTATAAACAAATGAAATATATACAGATACATGCATTAGCATTCTTTGTTATGACAAAGAGTGAGATTGACTGTCTACTAGGTATTTGTAAAGTTTACTGTTGATTATAATCTGGAAATGGGGCTCTAACGGATAATTGGTTGAAGCAGTTATTAGCATACTGGGACTATACATTTAAGTGGATTTGACTGTATATACAATTATTACAGATATACATAGTGAGGTCTGTCACAAATATTAAACCTCCAATACCTCTGCCACAACTCCAACACATCCACAAATGACAGCTGCCTTGGCTTGGGCCCCACTCATTCCTCCTAGTCCTGAAGTGACAAACACCTGCAATGTGAAAATATTAGTGCAAACACTAATCAATAGCATATCATCGCAATTAGAGGCCATCCATAAAGTATGTAAGCACAAAATCTGGGATTTTAAAAAACCTCTCCCCTCATGTACACTTTTTGTTTGTTTGATCATTACAACAAACCTACGCCCTCAAACCCATGTACGGGCATACATCTATTATCCAAGCAAAAAACAATGTCAGATACAATTGGGTGCTTGAATTGCATACATTTACACCAATACTTTTCATGTATGTACTATGTCAGTGAACCCACCACCCCCATCCCATCACCGTCTTGTACAGTTTTAATATGAAATGTCCGAACATCCTCTCCATCTCTGGACATGTATACTTTATGGATGGCCCCTAAGAATACATGGTCATCAAACTAAACCACAAGTTTGGTTATTTAAAAATATATAAAGAGTTTTAAAGTAACACAAGTCAATGTAACAAGTGATCTCCAGTCTGATACACACAGAACCTAGACTTCAACACCATGCTGACCTCCAGTCTGATACACACAGAACCTAGACTTCAACACCATGCTGACCTCCAGTCTGATACACACAGAACCTAGACTTCAACACCATGCTGATCTCCAGTCTGATACACACAGAACCTAGACTTCAACACCATGCTGACCTCCAGTCTGATACACACAGAACCTAGACTTCAACACCATGCTGACCTCCAGTCTGATACACACAGAACCTAGACTTCAACACCATGCTGACCTCCAGTCTGATACACACAGAACCTAGACTTCAACACCATGCTGACCTCCAGTCTGATACACACATAACCTAGACTTCAACACCATGCTGACCTCCAGTCTGATACACACAGAACCTAGACTTCAACACCATGCTGACCTCCAGTCTGATACACACAGAACCTAGACTTCAACACCATGCTGACCTCCAGTCTGATACACACAGAACCTAGACTTCAACATCACACCAACCTCCAGTCTGATACACACAGAACCTAGACTTCAAAATCACACCGACCTCCAGTCTGATACACACAGAACCTAGACTTCAACATCACACATACCTCCAGTCTGATACACACAGAACCTGGACTTCAACATCACACATACCTCTAGTCTGATACACACAGAACCTAGACTTCAACATCACACCGACCTCCAGTCTAATACACACAGAACCTAGACTTCAACATCACAGAGACCTCCAGTCTGATACACCCAGAACCTAGACTTCAACATCACACCGACCTCCAGTCTGATACACACAGAACCTAGACTTCAACATCACACATACCTCCAGTCTGATACACACAGAACCTGGACTTCAACATCACACATACCTCTAGTCTGATACACACAGAACCTAGACTTCAACATCACACCGACCTCCAGTCTGATACACACAGAACCTAGACTTCAAAATCACACCGACCTCCAGTCTGATACACACAGAACCTAGACTTCAAAATCACACCGACCTCCAGTCTGATACATACAGAACCTAGACTTCAACACCACGCTGACCTCCAGCAGACTGATTTGAGTGAAGTTCGGTCTTTTTTATTCTTACCTTTCCATGAAGATCACTTGAACCAAGATGCTTCCGTGCTGCATTCAAGATTGTCAGCTGTAAATTCAAAGTATTATGCATGTAACAAAAAGAAATTCTTTCAAATACCATGAAAACACAACTTGTTGTTATCCATAATTGATCAAATAATCATAACAGAAATGATAATTTTAAAAGAATCCATTGAGGAATAAAATTGAAAAATTGAGGAATAAGCTCATTATTTCACTCTGGATTTTTATTCTTTTTTCTAAACTGATTCAAACTGTATGTATATATTTGTAATAAAAATATGAAAATTGATAATGCCACATTGTGTACATTATATACTCACTACAGTGTCATGAACAATGCCTTGTTATGTACATTATATACTCACTGTAGTGCCATGAACAATGCCTTGTTATGTACATTATATACTCACTGTAGTGCCATGAACAATGGCTTGTTATGTACGTTATATACTCACTGTAGTGCCATGAACAATGGCTTGTTATGTACATTATATACTCACTGTAGTGCCATGAACAATGGCTTGTTATGTATGTTATATACTCACTGCAGTGCCATGAACAATGGCTTGTTATGTACATGGTATACTCACTGTAGTGCCATGAACAATGGCTTGTTATATATGTTATATACTCACTGTAGTGCCATGAACAATGGCTTGTTATGTACATTATATACTCAATGTAGTGCCATGAACATTGGCTTGTTATATATGTCATATACTCACTGTAGTGCCATGAACAATGTCTTGTTTAATACATGATATACTCACTGTAGTGTCATAAACAATGCCGTGTTATGTACGTTATATACTCACTGTAGTGCCATGAACAATGCCTTGGTATGTACGTTATATACTCACTGTAGTGCCATGAACAATGCCTTGTTATGTACGTTATATACTCACTGTAGTGCCACGAACAATGCCTTGTTATGTACGTTATATACTCACTGTAGTGCCACGAACAATGCCTTGTTATGTACGTTATATACTCACTGTAGTGCCACGAACAATGCCTTGTTATGTACGTTATATACTCACTGTAGTGCCACGAACAATGCCTTGTTATGTACGTTATATACTCACTGTAGTGCCACGAACAATGCCTTGTTATGTACGTTATATACTCACTGTAGTGCCACGAACAATGCCTTGTTATGTACGTTATATACTCACTGTAGTGCCACGAACAATGCCTTGTTATGTACGTTATATACTCACTGTAGTGCCACGAACAATGCCTTGTTATGTACGTTATATACTCACTGTAGTGCCACGAACAATGCCTTGTTATGTACGTTATATACTCACTGTAGTGCCACGAACAATGCCTTGTTATGTACGTTATATACTCACTGTAGTGCCACGAACAATGCCTTGTTATGTACGTTATATACTCACTGTAGTGCCACGAACAATGCCTTGTTATGTACGTTATATACTCACTGTAGTGCCACGAACAATGCCTTGTTATGTACGTTATATACTCACTGTAGTGTTAGGAACAATGCCTTGTTATGTACGTTATATACTCACTGTAGTGCCACGAACAATGCCTTGTTATGTACGTTATATACTCACTGTAGTGCCACGAACAATGCCTTGTTATGTACGTTATATACTCACTGTAGTGCCACGAACAATGTCTTGTTATGTACGTTATATACTCACTGTAGTGCCACGAACAATGCCTTGTTATGTACGTTATATACTCACTGTAGTGCCACGAACAATGCCTTGTTATGTACGTTATATACTCACTGTAGTGCCATGAACAATGCCTTGTGGTCCAATGTAACAAAAGCTACCTGCTGTCATCTGACCATACCTGTGAACAAATGAAGTTGTGTTCAGGCTAGTACATGTCATTTTTTAGTCTACCATTTGGTAGTCCATTAACTACCAGCAATAGAGTCTTCTCAAGATGCATCACATACATTATGCAAGAATTAAAGTCCCACACATGAACTAATTTTATCAGATTAAATAAAGGTAGAATAAACTTCTACATTCAGACTGTAGATCTACTGAGTATGGTTCTCAGGTTGGCTTTTAGAAGATTTAATTACAATATTGTTAGTAATGTGGCTGTTGAACTGGTATATTGAATGCACAAATGAATGAATTAATGATGGAACCAACAAACCAATGAACCAACGAACCAATGTTTAATGACATCATAGCATGAAAAACATATCAGCTATTGGGTGTGAAACAAAGGTATATGATGGTCAACATCAATGTAAATATTATAAAATTATCCATACAACACAGTGTAAAGCACTGTGAAAGAGTCACATTCATGAAAGACACTATGGTGCATATCAACATAACACAACAAAAATAAAATCTTCAAAAACACAAAAACAAATGCTATGCCCAGACCATGCAAACCACGCTGTGTAAACATAAACCATTATTGCACTAGACTACATATTTGAAAACATATGCTTACAAAACTAAAATCTCACCACTCTCGAGGCAATTAAACAATAAGAATGTGTTTCTTACATTGTAACACCCATTGCAAAACGTTTCTATTACTGTTGAACAAGCATCTGTTCTGACAGTGTTTCTTACATTGTAACACCCATTGCAAAACGTTTCTATTACTGTTGAACAAGCATCTGTTCTGACAGTGTTTCTTACATTGTAACACCCACTGCAAAACGTTTCTATTACTGTTGAACAAGCATCTGTTCTGACAGTGTTTCTTACATTGTAACACCCACTGCAAAACGTTTCTATTACTGTTGAACAAGCATCTGTTCTGACAGTGTTTCTTACATTGTAACACCCACTGCAAAACGTTTCTATTACTGTTGAACAAGCATCTGTTCTGACAGTGTTTCTTACATTGTAACACCCACTGCAAAACGTTTCTATTACTGTTGAACAAGCATCTGTTCTGACAGTGTTTCTTACATTGTAACACCCATTGCAAAACGTTTCTATTACTGTTGAACAAGCATCTGTTCTGACAGTGTTTCTTACATTGTAACACCCACTGCAAAACGTTTCTATTACTGTTGAACAAGCATCTGTTCTGACAGTGTTTCTTACATTGTAACACCCATTGCAAAACGTTTCTATTACTGTTGAACAAGCATCTGTTCTGACAGTGTTTCTTACATTGTAACACCCACTGCAAAACGTTTCTATTACTGTTGAACAAGCATCTGTTCTGACAGTGTTTCTTACATTGTAACACCCACTGCAAAACGTTTCTATTACTGTTGAACAAGCATCTGTTCTGACAGTGTTTCTTACATTGTAACACCCACTGCAAAACGTTTCTATTACTGTTGAACAAGCATCTGTTCTGACAGTGTTTCTTACATTGTAACACCCATTGCAAAACGTTTCTATTACTGTTGAACAAGCATCTGTTCTGACAGTGTTTCTTACATTGTAACACCCACTGCAAAACGTTTCTATTACTGTTGAACAAGCATCTGTTCTGACAGTGTTTCTTACATTGTAACACCCATTGCAAAACGTTTCTATATATACTACTCAAAAGAATTTAAGGGTCAAAAATTTATAACCAAATAAGTTTCAGAGTGTATTAGATTGATGATGTAAACTACACCAAATTTTTTATTTATTGTTCCATATTTACAAAAAACCCACAAATAAACGTCACTGTATACAAGAAAGTCACATGACATGCTGTCAAAGTTGAAAGTTGTCAAACATGGATTTTACACATTAGAACATTCGTTTAATAGTGTGTGAATCCACCCCTGGCGCGAATACACTCGACACATCGTTGCCTCATGCTGTTGATCAGACGTTTGAAGAACTCTTGGGGAATGGCCTGCCACTCTGCCATAAGAAGTTGACCCAGATCATGAAGGTTGGCCGGAGGGGCATGGTTATCCCGAACTCTCCTGCCTAATTCGTCCCAGGCGTGCTCTATTGGGGCCAAGTCAGGCGAATATGCTGGCCAATCCATCCTGGCGATACCTTGTTGTCTGAGAAAGTCCGTTACCACCCTGGCGCGGTGGGGTCTGGCATTGTCATCCTGCAGAACTGCCCCGCCGCCAATCTGCTGAAGGCCTGGGAGAACCAACGGCCGGATAATCTCATTCAGACAGCGGATTCCATTCAGATTGCCATCCACCACATAGAGGGGGGTCCTGTGGTGGATGGCAATCTGACGCTGACACTGCCACCACCGAACCAGTGACGTTGTCTAACGTTAACGTCAGCGAAGCGCTCCCCAGGACATCTGTAGACACGAACCCGACCGTCGTTGAACTGGAGACTAAACCTGGACTCATCAGTGAACATCACTCGACCCCACTGAACACGTTGCCACCGCAAATGAAGCTTGCACCAGTGACGTCTGGCCGTTCTGTGACGTGGTAGGAGTGGTGGTCGAACAGCCTGGCGACGGCAGTGTAGATTATTGGCTCTCAGACGATTGCGTATGGTAAGATCAGACACTCGAGTTCCAGTCGCAGTCCGCAGATTGTCACGTAATCGGCGTGCAGTGGTTGTGCGTTGATGTAGAGCCATATTGGTGATGTAGCGGTCCTCTCTATTTGTAGTGCTTCGGGGTCTTTCCGAACGTGGACGATTTCGAACAGAATTCGTTGCTTGGTACCGTTGCCACAGTCGGCCAACGACACTCTGACTGACACCAAGTCTCAGAGCAACATTTCTTTGCGTATTGCCATCCTGAAGCCAAGCAATAGCCCTTCCTCGATCTTCGATAGTCAGTTGAAGTCGTACCATTGTCGAATTTGGAGTGTGCACCGTACACGAACGCAAGCTCCAATTATACGGAAATTCAGCATTGGGAACATGGAATACACATGCAAAGCGTGCAAATGAAGCGCTTTGTGAAAAAGCAAGTTATGGGCATTTAGCAGACCTTTCGCTTTCGCCCTAATTTACGTGCAAATGTAAGCATGTTTTCGCCATTAGAACTAGTCGACAGTGTCAATGACAGTGGATTTTAATTCATTTATGGGTTGCTTAGACCCACTTTCGTCAAAATAGAACAATACCATGCGTGACATTATGGTCTAGCTAATATAATTGACATTCAGAAAATAATGTCGAAAATATCGTCTGACCCTTAAATTCTTTTGAGTAGTATTACATTGTAACACCCATTGCAAAACGTTTCTATTACTGTTCAACAAGCATCTGTTCTGACAGTTTCTTACATTGTATCACCCATTGAAAAATGTTTCTATTTCTGTTCTACAAGCTTCTGTTCTGACAGTGTTTCTTACATTGTAACACCCATTGCAAAAAGTTTTTCATACATGTCCCTGGAGGAATAATTTGGAATTACCTGTAAATAAAAAAATAAAAATAAATATAATTTCACAAAACAGGAATTTGATCAACTTGTTTGTACAACCATTACAAACTATACCTCCCTATCTCCCCTATAAAAATAAAAGAAAGTTAAGCCCATTTATCTGCATATAGCATGAAATGTATTACATAGTTGTTTACAGGTTAATACTTAAAAAGCAATTTTGAGTTATAAATCATCAACTGTTAACAAACTGTATTTACATGATATTATTCCCTAAAGATTTTTGGATGTGGAATGGGAGAACCAGAAATCATGGGAACAACTATTTTTCACTAACAAAAATAGTATTTTAATTTATTAACTATATTTGGTGATAGGGACTTTATAATTATATGTACATTTGTGTACAGGCTATTTTTATTACCAGTACTTAACAAAAACTAACAGAACAAACCAATTGATTTTTAATGTGAAATAACCTAAAGATTACAATCAAATTTACCATTCCATTGGTGATGACAGCACGTGGTGCATCTCTCTTGCTGGGGAAAAGTCCCATAGGATGTCCTGAATACAGCACCAGAGTCTGTTCATCTGTCATCTCAGACAAGTAGCTCATGACCAGACGGAACTGCAAAACAGTTCAACTTCCCACATCAAATAATCAAGCCCTTTTTGATGAGCATTATGAGGGCCGACATCCACAAATTGTTATGTCTACTTTTTGGCAAAATTAGTAATGTCCTTTTTCTTTTTTTAAATGTAGTATTTTTAAATTATAGACCATTAACTTGGAGTGGTGGATTGGGAACAATGGGTACCACCTTTATTATAATATCAGTGTGAATATAACACAGCTTGTTTATTAGTGTTCATAAAGATTGGGAGCAATGGGTACCACCTTTATTATAATATCAGTGTGCATGAATATAACACAGCTTGTTTATTAGTGTTCATAAAGATTGGGAGCAATGGGTACCACCTTTATTATAATATCAGTGTACATGAATATATAACACAGCTTTTTTATTAGTGTTCATAAAGATTGGGAGCAATGGGTACCACCTTTATTATAATATCAGTGTGCATGAATATAACACAGCTTGTTTATTAGTGTTCATAAAGATTGGGAGCAATGGGTACCACCTTTATTATAATATCAGTGTGAATATAACAGCTTCATTGAGACTTATGTGGTGTAAGAATGCAAACTTTCATTCACTATTATTCGAATCAAGTGGTTTCCAAACAATTTTTGTTGTTTAGTTTATATTTGCTGAAAGTGTAAAAGGAACATGTCAAACATTTACACAGTTAAGGAAACCATTAAATTTTCATCAACAGCTGTAGGAAAATGCTTTATAAGCTTATGACCTGACCTTTCCTATATTTATTTGGCCAAGGAGTCTCATTTCATTAGCGATGACTTTTTCATCAATGTGTATGTCTAATCTGCTATAGCATTTTCAATTAATTTACCATATAAACAAAAAGAGTGCTATTAAGTTGTATTTGTGTCACAATTTAATTTTTTCTTCCATGTGTGTTTTCTTCAAAATACCTAAATATAGTTGCTAAATAATTTGGCTAGTTGCAAAAAAGTAGTGCAAGTCACGTGTGGTGTGAGTTTAGGCATGGTTTAATTTTTTTAGTTCATAGCTAGACATATGAACGCAAAAACAGTAAACACAATTCAACCTTTAATTGGGTAAACAAGTATGAACCATGCATGATCCTTGATGTCAAAACTAAACATACTGTCTGTGCCATTTTTCACAGCTAAACGAGAAATACCTGTGCCCAATTTGAGAATGCCTGTCCATTGCCGCCATACGTGACAAGTTCATGTGGGTACTGTGCAACATGGGGGTCAAGGTTGTTCATTATCATATGCATCAATGCTGCAGCATGCACACACTTGGCCGGGTACTCGCATATTGGATATGCCCTATGGAAACAGTTAATAAATATTAATAACCCTCATCCTGCCTCATTCTTTTTGCCAAATTTAAAGAATTTTCACCTGTTCTACATTTCTAGTAATATTATTAAAATCTGTGGATATTATAACATGAAATTACAACCATATATACCATAATGATCTACCTATGTAATGATATCATTTTGTAGATGGTTATTTTATTTGTTACCATGGTAACAGCTGCAAATTTCAATATACAATTTTTTCATTAATAATTAAGAAAACTTCAATTAAAAACTACTCTCTTTTTTAAATTTAAGTGTAAGCTATGATTTATTAACCATAGTGCTTGATTTAAAGAAAAAATTAAGTAGACTGCCAAATTGTTTCAGAAAAGTAGGGTGCAAAAATTCACATACTGTCATCAATGCTTTTTTGTAAATCATGAACATAATGTCCCAACATTAACTATTATACATTTCTAGTAATATTATTAAAATTCTTATTCTATTTTAATGCAACTGTCATAACGTAGTTCATATATAATTATAGTATATTATGACAAATTTGTACAGATAAAAGAAACTGCTACAAAAAAACAAGAAACAATAATAAATAATAGCACGAGCCTTTGACGGGTTATTTCTGTTTTTAAAAAAACATAAAATGTACAACAATTTAGCAAATATTTGGATATGTCATTTTACGAATATTCATTGACAGTTCCTTAATTTGTTTTTGACAAAAATGTCAACAGTTTTCTTAGAAAACAATTTTTATATATACAGTTGAATTCTCGGGACTACGTTTTTGGTTTGATCGTTACAGTGTATTTGACCATTCCAAGTTCGATCCAAAGAGATTCTACTGAATATAATATACACACACACACACAGTGAATCCCCGCTGGTGTGACCATCATTGAATAACATCAATCACATTTTACGTTATGTCCATTCAAAAAGACAAAGCGTCACAAATTCTTATGTCATTTCAATATCGAGTAATGCATGTCTGACTGAAATTAAAATTGGGTACACAGTTTACAAAAACACACTGTATTAAGCTTGAGATTATGTGATAAAGAGATTATTATCCTTGTGTGTTTCGGAATAAAAATAATGTATTATGCTTGCCAGAGGTTCATATAAAACAAAAAGAAAGTTTGTTTTGTTTAACGACACCACTAGAGCACATTGATTAATTAATCATTGGCTTTTGGATGTTAAACATTTGGTAATTCTGACTCGTAGTCATCAGAGGAAACCCACTAGATTTTTCCTAATGCAGCAAGGAATCTTTTATATGCACTTTCCCACAGACAGGAAAGCAAATACCACAAGCTTTGACTAGTTATAGTGCACTGGTTGGAATGCGAGAAAAATTCCATCTGAGCTAAATCCTGACCCCTCATATAAAACAATTTTTATTCCTAATATATATTGACGATTCTGAAACACACAAGGGTAATAACCTCTATATAATATGTTTAATTAAGACACTAATATTTAATGTTTAATTAAGACCCAAATATTGATATGCTTGAGCAATGTAGACAACAAATGAAAAGAATGTAACTACTATATATATATATATGTATATGTATATGTATATTTATATACAGTCGAACCTGGTCTAACGGTCACCTGCCTATAACGGCCACTATACATCCCCCCAATGCATTTCCTTCCTTATTTGACCTGTACATAACGGTCACCTGTCCATAAATGGCCAGCGGTCATTATTTTCCACCCAAAATCACAGGTTGAACCTGCTATAACGGTCACAAGATGACTGTCCATGAAGTCGTTTTTAAGTTTATTTTTTGACCTTGGTTATGTCTTTACTTTTTCAATCATCTTAAAAATTATAAATTAAATGTGTTTATATGGCCATGTCTGTAGCTTTGAGTTTATTTTCCATCAAAGTAAAGTTCCATTGTAATTCTCTGATCGTAATCGAAAAACAAACGGACACTCAATAACTTCTGTGACACGCAGTTACTGATGGTGTAATTCGATTGGTTCTCAGCATCCTCACTGAGCAGTAGACGACTTCCCATTGGCTGTACATAATGTAATCTGTATGTATGATCACTCTATTGAGTCTCGAGAAACAAAACAAATGAGGCATTATGTTAAGTGTCTGATTGTTTCTAGCCAGACATGATTGGTAAATAAACATGAATTTCTGAAGGCGACGGTCATTAAAGATGCCCCGTGTTAGGATTATTTAATGACTCATGATCTTAATCAGCTGTAATCAACGGTCATACTCCACTGAAGGATCAGTGGTGACATGAATTTGATGAAACAAACAAGTTAGTTAAACATGCCACATGGGTAATAACCTTCAATTAAACAAAATATCTTCTGACATGGACAGTCTCATGTAATAAAAAAACTTATTTATAACACATGTATGTCTTCTATGTATGTCTTCTTTCTTTATGACAGTTGTGATATGTTTTAATATATGGGTTCTAATTTTGAACCTGTATATAAGGGTTACCTGTCTATAACAGCCACTTCTGTCAGGTCCCTTGGGTGACCGTTATATACAGGTTTGACTGTATATATATATGTGTGTGTGTGTGTGTGTGTGTGTGTTCCTGTGCACTTAATAATTCCATATATAATATAATTTACTTGAAATCTGATCATAAAAATTTCAGTAAATGAACGTGTAACCACTCCCTTCGATATTCTAGCGGTTTCATACTTTGTGATCACAAGTTGCATTACTAGCGTTCTTGGTCACATGCTTCTGTTTGGCGTCATTTTTCTTATCATTGGACTCTAAAACTATTCTATGGATTCTCATCACTCAGAAAAATATGTGTTTTGGTATCTAATCGTCGACAGTGTGATGCCACATCTCCAAGAAAATTAACTGCTACGAACGCTGGGTATGATTGAAGTTAGAATGGCACAAACGTTGTTGCTAGTCATTTTGGTGTCCATTGGTGTTCATGAGAAAACCATGCAGTGTCTGCGGAGATGTTCTAAGCAGTTTAGGGATACTAGGGATCTTTCATGTTTATGGAGTCGACACGTGACATCACGTTAATAAATCGTCAATATCAAGCAGGTACACATATGGAATCATTTGGAAATGACAAGTTTAACATCCCAGTACATCCCTGAGTTAAGGCCAATCAGTAGAAGAACTGTACGCAAGAGAGTAGGGGATCACAAAGTACGACCATGACAGTACATCCATACGCTGTCCAGTTACATCGTCACCTACGGCGCACCAAGCATTGTGTAGACCGCACTTCATGTGCAGAAGATAGGAGAGGATCACTGTACTTTTAACAGATAAATACATCTATGTAAAACACAATATTTGTACATTTTAAAAATATACGTCTCACTGAAATGTTAATGATGCACAGTGTATACATATACACATACACACATACACACACACACACACACACACACATATGTGTGTGTGTGTGTATATATATATATATATATATATATATATACATACATACATACATACATACATGTTTATATGAAATATTACAAAACCTTTATCTTACAATTAGTTATACATGTACATGTACACACAATCATGTTATAATTTTATTATTATGGTACATTGTAAGACAATGATTCAAGCCACCCAACTTTGACATTGCCAGTGATCTGGGTTAATAAAAAGATTTTAAAAGACAACAACAAAAAACACTAATATTTTGGACATGTATACTGTAGTAGTTCATCCAAAAAAATATTACGACAGACATCAAGATGTTGACTTTACAGTTGATCAGTGAAGTGTTGTCTAACTAATGCTATAAAAATACTAAATTACTTTCATTTTAATATACATGTAATGATAGATTAATTATCAGTTACTCAGCAATATCGCATCTGAAGGAAAATATTTTGTATATAAAAAAATTTAAAAAGGTTTGCAGAGGCTGAATCTAAGTTTAATAAAGCTGTCTTCACAGCAAAATTAGTTATTAATTATTGTTTGAAATGTAAAGGTTATACCTTAAAATGTATTTTCATAAAACAATTAAAACAAGCAGATAAAAAGTAACAAAGTAGACTTTAGGCAGTGACCAGCTGTTAACTGTTTTGAATACACAATGTACAGTTTCTGTTTATTTTGTATTTCTACTCAGACTACTTTATGATGTAACACTTTATGGCAATGACTGCACATGGCAATTTCAATATTCTCATGATAATAATGCCAAGATTATGCGAGGAATAGATTAATTGATAAAACAGTAAACTATGGCATTTGCAACTATAATAAAAATAAAAAAAAGTTAAATAATATAAAAATCAGAATGTTTTTATGTTGGCTGTAATTTGTAACTGTAAACAATTCACCAAATAAACAAGCTTGTGTTTAGTGTACCTCATCTCCAAGCTGGGTCTGAATCTGTACATGTAAATGTGGCCATACAAGCGAAGTTCTTCTGCAAACTCTGGGGCCAGTACATCATGTAACGTGGAGGGAAAATAGCGTAGTGCATTCTCAAGAGCTAGCTGAAAGAAAATAAAAGAAAATTTGTTTAACAGCATCACAACACATTGTTTAGTTGGTGTTCATAAGCTAACCTGGACATGTTGACACTTGGTGTAGAACAGAATGAGAGAAGACACTGGTCATATCCCTAGTATGGGACCTATAACTGACCTACCCTTCTCCACAAACAGTACAGCAATTATACTAGATATACTAGCCTTTGACATGAATGTCTACTGGTCTCGTGGCAAGTGGATGTTTGTTGACATGGAGCCTGGACACGTGGCAAGTAGATGTTTGTTGACATAGAGCCTGGACAAGTGGCAAGTAGATGTTTGTTGACATGGAGCCTGGACAAGTGGTAAGTAGATGTCTGTTGTCATAGAGCCTGGACAAGTGGTAAGTAGATGCTTGTTGACATAGAGCCTGGACACATGCAAGTAGATGTTTGTTAACTTAGAGCCTGCACATGTGGCAAGTAGATGTTTGTTGACATAGAGCCTGGACAAGTGGCAAGTAGATGTTTGTTGACACGTAGTCTGAACACATGGCAAGTAGATATTTGAGACATAGAGCCCAGACGTGCGACAAGTAGATGTTTGTTGACAAGGAGAACAACAACTAGTTCCTGGAGGCCTGGACACACGTGGCAAGTGGATATTTGTTGACAGGGAGCCTGGACACATGGCAAGTGGATGTTTGTTGTCATAGAGCCTGGACAAGTGGCAAGTAGATGTTTGTTGTTATAGAGCCTGGGCAAGTGGCAAGTAGATGTTTGTTGTTATAGAGCCTGGGCAAGTGGCAAGTAGATGTTTGCTGACATAGAGCCTGGACACATGGCAAGTAGACGTTTGTTGTCATAGAGATTGGACACGTGGCAAGTGGAAGTTTGTTGACATAGAGCCTGGACAAGTGGCAAGTAGATGTTTATTGACAGGGAGACTGAACACATGGCAAGTAGATGTTTGTTGACATAGAGCCTAGACGTGTGGCAAGTGGATGTTTGTTGACAAGGAGCACAACAACTAGTTCCTAGAGGCCTGGACACATGGCAAGTAGATGTTTGTTGACAGGAAGCCTAGACACGTGGAAAGTAGATGTTTGTTGACAGGAAGCCTAGACACGTGGCAAGTAGATGTTTGTTGACATGGAGCCTGGACACGTGGCAAATGGATGTTTGTTGACTCGGTGTATTTAAATTTGTGACACATGAAAGGGACAAAAGTTTGCATGAAATATTGTGTCATGTCAATTTGCCTTTGGTCCTCACATTAAAGGCATGTTGCACCGACCAGTGATCCATAACTGGTTCAACAAAGGCCATGGTTTGTGCTATCCTGCCTGTGGGAAGTGCAAATAAAAGATCCCTTGCTGCTAATCAGAAAGAGTAGCCCATGTAGTGGCGACACCAGGTTTCCTCTCAAAATCTGTGTGGTCCGTAACCATATGTCTGACGCAATATAACCGTAAATAAAATGTGTTGAGTGCGTCGTTAAATAAAACATTTCTTTCTTTCTTTAAAAGCATGTTGTGCTTAACAGCATACTAAATGTATTCTTTAGTGATGATCTGCAAAGAACAGATACTTAACTGCTCTCCTGGACTCCGTTTCACAACATGTTGTAATCCTAGTTCTGCACATAAATATAAATCTATGACTAAACCACAATACATATTATATATTAACAGTACAATGAAAAACCAGTTTACCCCCACAAGCTAAACAACTTCTTAAAGACAAAACGGGATGTAGAGAAATATATAAATTGTTATGCTACACAAAAACCATTCCAAAGTCTCAATTAAAATATAAAAATAAAGGTTTTTGTTATTCACCAGCAGAATGGAATATATTTTACAATATACCATTTAAATGCGCTAGAGATACAACTTTACGTTGGTTTCAATATAAAATTCTACACAGATTTCTCACTACTAACACATTTCTATATACAATACATTATATTAATTCAAATAAATGTACTTTTTTGTAATTGTATGCCAGAGACAATTGAACATTTATTTTATGAGTGTTGCTATGTTAAAGAATTTTGGAAAGATATTACAAACTGGATATTCAATACTATAGAAGAGTGCATAATTATAGATAAACATATTGCCATTTTGGGTCTGCTTAAAAAATTAATACATATGCAATAAACTGGTTAATTATTAACATAAAATATTATATTTATTCCATGAAAATACAAAAACAAAAATTAAACTTCTCTGCCTTAAAAACTATAATTAAAGAAAAGTTGGAAACTGAAAAATGTATCTTATATAAAAATGGTAATTATGAAGATTTCAAGACAGTATGGGAGCAGTGGTATAATTTATTTCAAACATCATAAAAATTTATTAAATCTATCAAAATTGAGATATATCTATTTCTAAAATACCTTCTTCGCACTTTATACTCCTTCACACATCTTTTTATAATACTTTCTTGTATCAATACTAATTCCGTACATAACATCTCCTTTTTCTTTTTTTTTCCTTCTTGGACCCAGAAAATAATAATTTTAAAAAATTAATAAAAAAAACAAACAAACAAAATATTAACAACAACAATATACATGGATTTTATCTATTCGTGTGTATATATTTTGCCATTTATATGTATGTATATAAAACTGTATATCATATGAAATTTAAAAAATATTGTGAGACAGTGAGCTCAGGGCACCCCAACCCTGACACTGCCTTTTTATATTCTGGGGACAATAAAAGTTGTAGACATAAATTTACGATGTTTTGTGAAATTGGCTCCTGGACATCACTCCTGCTGCTTTTAGCCAATTTGTCAATGCTCTGGTCAACAAGCATCCACTGTCACTTGAAAATAGGACTTACAGTAGATGTTATACTAACTGAATCAGGACTCTGTCTTCAAGCTGTGATATCACATGGAGTCATCCTGACCTGCTAGAAAATAGGACTTACAGTAGATGTTATACTAACTGAATCAGGACTCTGTCTTCAGTCTGTGATATCACATGGAGTCATCCTGACCTGCTAGAAAATAGGACTTACAGTAGATGTTATACTAACTGAATCAGGACTCTGTCTTCAGGCTGTGATATCACATGGAGTCATCCTGACCTGCTAGAAAAGATCCTTCACTGGCTTGTCTGTTTTTAATCAATCTGCTGATTACTTTTTAGTCACACCTTAGATGATATCCAATAGCTTTGAAGAAAATACCTGTCAAATCCATCCCAATTAACTGTCATCTTTCCACCTCTAACTGACATCCTTCTTCATGACATGTTCATAGGAATGCTTCAAAACTGTATGACAGAAACATTAAATACCCAAACTATGCTCTGAGCAGATACGGCACTTTCAATTAGCATGGTCATCATAATGATTGTGACATATAAATGGTCCTACTGATGAATGTTATCTCAAACAATACAGTTCTTTTGTACATGTATAATTGAAATACATTTCTACCTTGCTCAGGTATCACATTTATTAACATATGTAGCTTAAAACTGGCCTCGGTGGCGTCGTGGTTAAGCCATTGGGCATATGGCTGGTAGGTACAGGGTTCGCAGCCCGGTACCGGATCCCACCCAGAGCAAGTTTTAACGACTCAATGGGTAGGTGTAAGGCCACTACACCCTCTTCTCTCTCACTAACAACTAACAACTAACCAACTGTCCTGGACAGACAGCCCAGATAGCTGAGGTGTGTGCTCAGAACAGTGTGCTTGCACCTTAAATGGATATAAGCACAAACATAAGTTGAAATGAAAATGAAATGAAATGTAGTTTAAAGAACACAGCTTGGTAAAAATTTAGACCAAATATTAAAGCAATCCATGAAAGGATCAAAACGTTACAAGCAATTAAAACCTAACACAGTTGAAAATGAAGATGCATGGACCCTGAGAGGTGTATAAAAGACTTGCTTATTGAACAAGCCATCCTTGAAAAGAATCACAAGTTAAAAACCAATTGCAGGGCTAGCTCTGCCACTCGCCAAATTAGCCAATTGTGAATTCTGAAAACAATGGGCAACTTTTAGTTCAATTTGGCGAACAAATTTAATGTAATTATTGATATTTTGTTGAAAAATAAATAAAGTAGGTTTTTGTCATTTTTGAAGTTTGATAGATAATTTGGCAAGATTTTCTGCTCGCCCAGAGCTAGCCCAGAGTTGGAGAAACTTAACAAAGTTCTGAATGATCTTGACATAACAGTGACAATGCTGAAGGTGTGCTGCTAACATACTAAAACTGAAAGCCAACCATGAAAATTAACGAGACAGAGGAAAGGGTGCAAATGAAAGATGTCAAATATGAAAGTTAACCATTAAATGAATGAATGAGTGAATGAATGAATGAATGAATGAATGAACAAGGCAAGGTAATTTTATTTACATGCCTATATCCATATACAGTTTAGGCACGTCTATCCCATGTCCAGTCTCTGACAAGGCAAGTGGCTAAGCATGGGACAGAATGGTAATTATATTATAGGCCAATAATAATTTGGAATCAATTTATAATGGGGGAGGGGGGAAAAAAAATTTCATCATCTGCCAAAAACAAAACTAATATTACAATTTTACAATTAATTATTTGACTTACTAATTTTGAATGAATGGATGTTAAATGAGCACAAAAATAAACATTGTGTATTTTGTGTCAACGGTAATTAGTACATGTATATGAATATGATTATTTACATTAAAAATAAGAATTATATAAAATCATTGGAATAAAGAGCTGAAGACAATTAGTGAAATTTTAATCAAATGTTAACCAAGTTCTAAATGACCGTGACCTTACACTGAGGTCATACTGTATTATCACACTTGTGAACACACATATCAAATATTAAAGCCATCCATTAAAGTATTCACGGGTTAACGGTAACTAGAGACACTTCAGCCAAATGGTACTTTAACTGTTAAATTACCTTACCCTTCCAACATTCATGGTGTGTGCTCTATGACTTAGTGAATATTCATCTAAATATAATAAAATTTTGTCAATTCACAGTTTTGTGGATGATTTTTTTTTTTAATACCCCGATGAATGTAAAAGAAATAACAAACAATCTTTAAATAACCTAACATTAACCCAGCTTATCCATGCTTACCAGTGGCCCGAGTATTTTGACTAAGAAAGCAAGATGGACATGTGGACAGTTATAGCACTGTCATTAATAAGAGTGTTATAACTGTCCACATCTGTCTCGCTCTCTTACTCAGGCTAGCTTACCAGTAAACTAAACAGAAATGTATTTCAAAATATTCCTATCATATTAGAATGAAGTTTGTAAACACAGTGGCCAAAACTGGGAAAAGGACATGTGGTTATACATGAATATAAATTTTAAACAAGCTTTAACTTGATTGCAACGAAATATTGATGTTGGTCAGATATTGTTATTTACTGACAGTCAATCAATGCTGCATGCGAGCCGAAAACCATCAAAATAAACACATCAATTATTTGTTACCTGAGTGTATTCATGTGTTTTAGGTTGCTTGTTGTTTTGTTTTTTTTTTTTTTTTTTGGGGGGGGTGGGTTTGGGGGGTTTGCATAGTGGGTGTTACGTTTTGGGGGTGGAGGGTATTTCAAAGGAAAGTAAATAAAACAAGTAAAATATCCTCAACACACAGATTGATAAACCTCTAACTACCCTAAATGTCACTTTAGAATTTGAATTAAGAAGATGATTCTTGCCACCAACTTCTGCCAAATACTCTCTTTCTGGCTTGGTGGCAATTGTTTTGCTCCTAGCTTGGCTAGCATGTCTGCTTCCTCATTTCCTGGGATCCCACATTGGGCTGGAATGCATTGCAGCGTTATTTGTCTTTACATTGCAACCTCTTGGATGCCTTCCATCAAATGAGGAAATATGTCCCCTTCTAGGGGACGCGACGTTGTCCAGTGGTAAAGCACTCACTTGATGTGCGGTCGGTCTGGGATCGATCCCTGTCGGTGGTCCCATTGGGTTAATTCTTGTTCCAGCCAGTGCACCATGACTGGTATAATATAGGTCGTGGTATGTGCTATCCTGTCTGTGGGATGGTGTATATATAAGATCCAAGGGATCTACTACTACTAAAAAAAATGTAACAGGTTTCATCTCTATGACTATATGTCAAAATGATCAAATATTTGACATCCAATAGCCGATGATTAATAAATCAATGTGCTCTAGTGGTGTCGTTAGACAAAACAAACAGGCTTTAACTGTCCCCTTCTAAGGCTTGCTGAACAGAATGAGTGTCTGAGAGCAAGAAAACTTGTCAACATTCATCTTTTGAGTCCATCATAATAGCGGTCTGCATTAGGGCTTCACTTTCTGCATTAAAGTTGGAACTGTAGGGCCTGTAGGAGTCATTTTCAGTTTCTACTTTGGAGACCAGGTACTGCCCTCTAGTCCTAGAGCATATACATACCATGGCTTTTACAGTACTTAGTGGGTCTCTAGTTAGGAAGGAGAAAAACAAAAACGAGCCATTGAGGTCAATCCATCCAAGCAAACCATCATTTAAATCAGACTGGTGTTGGCAGCATACACCCCACCTCGTTTGACAGCTCTGCGACTGTATTTTCTTAAAGTTAAAAAAAAAAACCTTCTTTTTTTTCGGACCTAGCAGTTAATGTCAACTAGTTTAGGGTTTACTGGGCCATGTTGCTACCATAATATACGTTACCCACCCTCTGTTCTGCAGTTGTAAGATGCGGGGTGCGTACAGGTGCGTGGACCACGGATTCGTCTCGACTCGGTGGCGGAGGCAGTGGATCTGTGGGTAACCCAGCGCACAAATCCTGTAACGTCGACATGGGTGTTTCACTTCCTTGCTTCGTCTGTAGGCCTGCCACAAGGGTGCGCTGGTGTTTTCAACAGTGTACATGCGAACATGACAACCTGTTGATAACAATATTGACACAGGCTACTATAGTATACTACTGAAAACAAGTTAAGGGTCAAATGTTTGTTTGTTTGTTGTTTGTTTTTCGTTTGTTTGTTTTGTTTTTGTTTGTTTGTTTGTTTGTGTGTTGTTTTTGTTTTTTTATATCGTTAACCTTTCATGCATTGATCAGTATTAACACCATTAGTGTGAGTTCGTGTTGAAAACTGAGTCTGAAGAAGCCGGGTAAGTCTAGATGAGCAATTTATCTTATTATGCCATTTCAAGTTCGAATGACCTTGACAGAATGATGCAATGCTCAAATGAACTGACATTAAGGGTTGAAGCAAGTGTTGTACAAACTCGATGTACAGAGTCTGCACTTAGACCTACAGATCATACAAGTTTCACGATAAACAACCTAAAGTTGCATTCATCAACAGCAACGCGACAATGACTTGTCGAGTGTGTACGTACAAGGGGGTAGTAATACTCGTTATAATACTGAACCCACAATGCTTTCATTGTCATCACTTTCGTTTTAGTAGCAACATGATTATGATTTCAGTTGTGGTCAAGATTTTCTGTCATCAATCTGATTAAAATCAGTTCCACTGGCCTATACTATACTGGCTGCAGGTTTTTTTTAGATGTTATTGACTATACTGGAAATTAAAGAGATTGTGCTGTCATGACACACTTTGGAGTTACTTTTATGACAAATTGGCCCTTAAGTTGATTTGGGTAGTATACAGTACGATTAACAGATCAGCTGTGTACACGTGGGCCTACCAATGCTACAGGACAAGGTAACCAATCAGCGCTTTCTGGAGTTCAGAAAAGCACGTACTTCCTTCAACAGTTATTTTTACATATATATTTACTGATTAAGTAGCTCGAGTGTCCTCTAGCGTCATTCTATTATATGTGAGAATAACACATTTAGAATAGCGCTAGACACGCGAGCTACTGATTAAGTAGCGTGTCCACTTGTGCAAGTGCAGTTCGGACACGACACGTTTTACCTGTTACAAATACGGTTTTGTATCCAATTTACAAGTCTGTCTTCTAGCATATGTCAATACCTACCGCTACATGATACGGTCATAAACCATAAGCCAGACAGCACTCCACACCGAATAAATGGACAGAGTCTTATGTTGTTCTATTGTGGGATTTTAGCCGTGTCCGCGTCCGCAGACCCTTGTAAAGGAACATAATCCAATAACACTGTTCATCATTTGTTTGGTACAGATGTGTCTTATCGTGACAATGCCAATGTATTGGCAGACAACTTTTCATCTAACTATTATTCTCCTTTCAGTACAGATGCTAGAAATAAAGCTAAAAAGATACCTATTAACTTTTCATCTGAGAATACTGAGGTATACAACAGGCCCTTCTCAGTGGAAGAGTTGCAGGGTTATCTGTATAGAGCCCATGGCACTTCAGCAGGACCAGATGAAATACATTACCAGTTACTAAAATAACCCAATCGTCCCTATTGGTTCTTTTGAACTTCGTTAATAAAACCTGGTTTTCTGGTAACTTTCCTTCTGATTGGAGGAAAGTAATTATTATTCCTATTCCCAAAACCGGTAAGGATCTCACGAATCCTACCAGTTATCACCCTATTGCTTTGACAAGATGCATCTGTAAAACCATGGGGTGAATGATTAACCTTAGACTTGTGTGGTATTTTGAGTCCCACAAGTTGCTGACTAACGTCCATATGGATTCAGATCCAAATGTAGCACGGTTGATCATCTTGCTAAGACTTGAAACGTTATACCATGTGGAAGTATGTGACTTTAAAAAACTTAAAGAGGTCGACTTCCTAATCTTATTTTTAAAATTTTTAAGTCAGAACATTTAAAATGAAAGTGGGGTCCACTGTATTTGATTCTCACTCTCGGGAGATGGATGTGCATCAAAGTTGCATCCCGTAATTCTATTTTCCATGAAAATTAACAGCATCACCCAGTGTTTAAAAGCTGATGTTGATTGCTCGTTATATGTCGATGATTTTCAGCTTTGCTACAGATCGTCTGCGTAGCCTACTATTACTGAACGCCAGTACATGTTGCAGCTTTGGTTTTTGACTGTCTGTATGCATATTTGTTAGAAAAGAGGTCACCATTTAAATCCGCAGCTTGACTATGGATGTATCGTGTATGGATCAGCACGCATGTCTTACAAATGCTATATCCCATACATAACCAGGGACACAGGCTTTGTCGTTTAGAACATCTCCTATGGAGAGCTTGTACGTTGATGCACACGGCACTAGTTTGGGTGCTAGACGTGCAAAGCTTTCTCAGCAGTATGCCATCAAGATTAAAAAACTACCAAATCATCCTATACATACTGCGGGTTTTTTTTTTTATAACAAATATATATGAGGTTGTTTAATTGAGGGCGAATGCTATCCTCACATTTTGTCTTAGGATTCAGCAGTTTTCATCCGTTTCCAACATTGATTTAACAGACACTTTGGAAACTCCTTCATATGTTGTCTTACCACATTGGCGTATCAAACCAGCTTTAAAGGAAAATGGTAAAAATATACTGGCTTTCAAATAATTGTGTTGAGTATAGTATAGGCACATAATACTGAACCATACGTCAAATACAGTTCAGTTTTTTATAATAAAAGATTCAGGGGGTCAAACGTATGTGTAAATGTATATCGAAAAAAAATGAATTTCAAGCATTGCTTAACTCTTGCCGATGAGTATATTCATTATTCATACCACGTATTGCATTGTTATGTGGTTTAGGATGAATATTAATTATCCATTTTGGCCTGATACTGTTACAAATGTATATATGGTTGTCAACTTTATAATTATATTTCATTTTCAAATTGTGAGATATAATTCAGGCACTGAAGAGGCAAGTAGAGGGTGGGAGGCTGACTGAGATGTCCTGAAATACATTTTCCTGCATTCTACAATTAAAATTAATCTTTCTTAAGATTTACTACCAATAATATTTTTGATTCAGCCCCTCTCCCCCCCCCCCTCGCTCCGCCGTACCTGTATTATATATATATATATATATACATGTTACAGTCAATGTCTAAAATCAGTCAATTTGTAAAAGGCCTGAAATTTTGAGGCAATTTATAAATTGTCTGATCCACTCAGTCAATTTACAATTACCTGAAATATCCAATCATTTTATAAAGTGCCTGGAAAATTAGCCCCTTTATTTGACAGATTGACTGAAATGAGTCGGATGAAATAAAATGAAGATGATGTATATCTTTATGACTGAAAGACGAGTTGATATTGGCAAAGGGGGCAATTGCCCCGGGCCCCTCTGCCAGAGGCCCCCCCCCCCCCCCCCAGACTAGGGACTTCCTTTCTATATATATAAAAAAAAGTAATAATTATAAAATTAGTTCATTCTTTTATTTGCCATGTAATTTAATTTCTATGATGAGAGGCCCCCGAACCTGAAGCGCCTCGGGGCCCCTCAAGGTCTAAATCCGGCCCTTTATGATGTCAAACATGTCATCTATATGAGTGAAGCAGACGAAATCCTCAGGATCTCCTTTTCGTTTTCGTATCAACTTTTCAACATCGCCACACTGGAAAATTTCATATCTGCCCAGGATGTAATATTGACTGTTAGACTTCTTTTCAGATTGAGCAGCTACCTTAACTTCTTCTAATAAAAAAACAAAATATTCTTCTTTGGTCAGTAGCAATGATTTGGAATCAGATTTTTTTTTCTTTTGAACAACTCCTCGTAAAATGTAGCTTTCATAGTGTCTGACATTTCTGAGGAATATATAGTGACAACCTTGTATTGAAATGCGCATTTTATATTCCTAAAATCTAGGTACTGGCTTCCCAAAATCAAAGGTAGGCCTATATCTCTAATCTTCAGTAACTGTGTTGTTACATTATATGTGGTGATTGCGAATCAAACGAATGCCAGTTAAGAACACAACGTGACAGTGTGTTATTATAGTGAATTCGCACATCAACTGAACGATAAATAGGAATGACTATTCCTGTCAGTTTTACTATTGCAATAGTATTGCGATAGTTAAAATACTGTTGTGATAATATTGCAATACTGATAGTACTATTGCGATAGTATTGCAATAGCATTGCGAGTTCTTAAATCGCTTGATAATAATAATATGAATAGATATTTCGCAAAATTATTTACCTGTCTTCAAATGTGTGTGTGTGTGTGTGTGTGTGTGTGTGTGCGTTTGTCTGTGTGAATGTGCGTGCATGTGTATGTACGTATGTCCTGTGTTTGTACTTAATTATTTGTAATAATGTCATTAGGTAGTGAAATCATCCGTTGGTCGTAGACCATATTCACTGTGCATACTATCGAAACTATCGATAGTTGAGCAAACAATTGCGATAGTTATCGATGCATTGCTATCGAGGCACTGACTGTCGTAACATATCTATAGTTCGATATATTGCTATCGAGGCACTGACTGTCGCAACATATCTATAGTTCGATGTATTGCTATCGAGGCACTGACTGTCGCAACATATCTATAGTTCGATGTATTGTTACACCACTAGATCTACTTCTAAAAGGATTATCTAAGAACACGATGTGAGAGTCTGTGTGATTATAGTGAACTCTCACATCAAATGAACAATACTGCCCACAGCTAATTGGCTGCTACTCCTAGAAGGATTATCTTTTAATCATATTAACAAGATATTTTGTCTTGATTGCCTTTTATTCTGTCTAAATAAATCATTAAAAATATATATACTTTATCTGCATTTTCTTTCATCTCACTCATTTCAGTCAGTGTGTAAAATAAAGGGCCTAATTTTCCAGGCAATTTGTAAAATGACTGGAAATTTCAGTAGGGTTTCTGTAAAATGACTGGAAATTTCAGTAGGGTTTCTGGCCCATGGACTAAATAAATTCACCACCGTAAAACTCGGGATCCTAATAATAATAAAAAATATTTCCCAACCGGACGGGATTAGGTGTCGACCCTATTCGAATTTCGACCTAATTCTACTATGGGCTGTGACATTTCTCACTAAGGAAGTAAATGGGAGAAGTAGAAGTGGGCGACTGTAGCTCCGCCGCTGCATAGTGTTTTGTAGATCTCATTAATTGTGATGTGATGTAACAAGTAAAGAAGATTTGTTTTGTACGTTGTTGTTGCCCTGGGATAGAAACGAACAGCACGGCCGATCGATGATCAATGGTATTCGTTCGTGACAACCCGTACGTCACACCAATAATCGGCAAAACACTAGGATCAAAGAGACCGACATCGACCGACAACCAGCTACCAGTCCTGACAGTTGGCATATTTCCACCTTCACAGGTAGGTAGAATTTCTTTTATCCACGCCAGTGTGGTTTGCTTCCTTTTTCATATTGGTGACATAGTTCACCAATTAGGTAAACATCTACGGTCCGGGTTTAAAAAAAAAAAATTCACATTTATTGGACCTGTACGTCACGGCACAGCAATAAACATCACAATAAATTGAATGAATGAATGAATGAATGTTTAACGACACCCCAGCACGAAAAATATATGGTATAATATCCGCCCGGTCCCCTCCATTATTATTTTTAGTTAGGGTTAGGGGTTGGGGTTGGGGTTGGGGTTAAGGTTAGGGTTAGGGGAGGGGGGACCGGGCAGATATTTTTCCGGCAGGATAGCACAAACCATGGCATTTGTTGAACCAGTTATGGATCACTGGTCAGTGCAAGTGGTTTACACCTACCCATTGAGCCTTGCGGAGCACTCATTCAGGGTTTGGAGTCGATATCTGGATTAAAAATCCCATGCCTCGACTGGGATACGAACCCAGTACCTACCAGCCTGTAGACCGATGGCCTAACCACGATGCCACTGAGGCCGGTATTCTAAACAAGAAAATATATTTAATATGTAAGTTTAATCGTAGAAATGTTTATTAGTCTGAAGCATCTTACAATGCAGCAAACTCAGGAATGTCCCTTTAAAGAAACACACTCACAGACCATTGACCTATTTAGTAAACTAGCAAAGTATTATCTGAAAGTGTATATATACATTTCATTTGTCGGAAGGACTTTCCTTTGGCACTGTCACTAACCCTAACCCTAACTATTTATAATCAGTATTTATAATGTTTTTTATATGTGACAGTGCCAAAGGAAAGTCCTACCCATTTGTCCCTAAAAGTATGTTATTTAATCATCTATATAACCACCATATCCCACTTGTCAATATTTTGTAAAAAAATATTGAATTATGGCAAATATCCATAATTCAGAAAAAATAACATTGATATGTTCAGACGCTTGACATATTATATTTTGAGTCACCCAAATAAGGTTCCACAACATCAAAATGGACTGCCAAACTCCTGTATTGAGAATGTGAGGTGATCTTGGTTAAATGGGGGTAAACAGAAGCTAAAACAATTAATGAAAAGAAGTTATTTAAAAAACCTTCACTGAATGATAATAAGTTAATGGAAATTACATACCGTATATAGAGGTTATTACCAGTGTTTTTCAGTATCGTCAATATCTGATCATATATTAGGAATAAAAATTGTATACATTATTACATAATGAAAATATATCTGTATTCTTATTGGTCAAAAACCAGTCACATGATCTTCCGTAAATAGTGATATTGCCCTGAGAGATTTAACCAATGAAAATATAGATGAAAAAAAAATCTATCCAATTAATGAGTAGGTAATGTAATACAACGTCAACTGCTAATCCTAATGTAAACAACCACAAACTTGTGACAAAACGCTTTTTTGTCCTTCAACACAAAGATAACATTTTTATTCATACAGAGTTTAATTCCGCAAATATGACAAAGACAAGGTCAGTAATTGTCAAATTGTGTAAGTAATATCTCGCAGATTTAGAAATGTACATGATACATCAAAATACAGTTGGAATCAGTACTGTCAGGATTTTGTTACAAATCAAAAATACATTTGGAGGTAATCGGTAACTGTTCAGTATAAATGTATGTTCAGAGTTATCACATTTTGTGTTTTATGTTGCTATTAATATGATTTTGACACTCTTGCTGGTTACAATGTCTCAATTTTTGTTTATCTTCGTAATGTTTCAACTGTTTATTTCCCCATTCCTCTGCTTGTCATACAACATCATAGGATTACATGACGTCACTAAATCACATCAGTTTTAACGCATTGCGGGAAATTATAACCATTGGCATTAACAAAGTAGGAATGTACAAGTCTTATGGATGACATTATGTAATAAAACAACTATTGACCACATTTCGGGCAATATCCTGTTTTATAGACCGAATAAATCAATTTATTCCATCCATAAAATATGATATTGCCATCAATGACGGTCAATAATTGATCAGTATTTTTATTCCTAATATATGATGTTGACGATACCGAAACACACAAGGGTAATAATCTCTTTATCACATAATCTCAAGCTTAATACAACATGTTTTTGTAAACTGTACACACAACTTTAACTCGAGTCTGCCATTACTAGATATTCAAATGATGTAAGAATATGTGACACAGTATCTTTTTGAATGGAAATAACGTCAAACTTGAATGACTTCATTTTGGATATTCGTACATAAAAATAAACTAATGGTTAACATTTTTTGTTTTCTGAACACTGGTCAGCTTTCAGTATAAAGTTGCTATTGAAAAGTTTTTGAATGATGACTGTGAATGCATACATCAATTATGGAGTGTCACCATAGTACATTTGCTTAAATTTCAATAAACGTAGTGCCATGACCTCAATTAATTTACATCAAATTTGCAAAGTTATCAAATTTTGAAAGTATTTGGTCTGAAAAGCATCACATACTTACACTGAAGTGATATATAATAAATTAGTTTATTACCCATATGGGCTCAACTATATGGGGGTAATATTTTTTCAATAATTGCACAGTGTGCAAATTGCTTCTACACCCAATGATTGGCTGGCTGAAAAATTATGATGTTTGGTTGGATGTTTACCACGGCCGGAACTGCACTTTCATGTATTTATTGTTTTCATTCATTTGTGGGGCGGGATTTAGCTCAGTGGGTTGAGTACTTGCTTGAGGTGCTTGCATCACAGGATCAAACCACCTTGGTGGATTCATTCAACTGATTGGGGTTTTTCTCATTACAACTAGTGCACCACAACTGGTCAAAAGTTGTGGTATCATGTATGTGCTTTCTTGTCTGTGGGAAAGTGCACATAAAAGATCCCTTGCTGCATTTTGGAACAATGTAGCAGGTTTTCTTTGATGACTACGAGTCAGAATTACCAAATGTTTGACATCCAATAGCTGATGATTACTTAATCAATGCGCTTTAGTGGTGTCATTAAACAAAACAAACAAACTCATTCATGTGTTGGATTACACATAAAGCTATACGATCTACACAATCTAATTAAAATTATCTACACTGGTTAATTACTAACACCTGTGGATCTAACAGCACCCCGTTGGGGCTCATGTCCAATTGACCTTTCATTCGACCAATCGAAACCTTACTTGCAAAATCAATGCCAGTGATTTGAAAAGAATTTGAAAACATTTGGGATTATGCCGAGGGTGTACGAAATGATTCAAGTGAATTACGAAGTATGCCGGAAACTAAAATCAATATAATTTTTTTATATAAAATTCGTTTCAAGACGGAAAAAAAAAACCCATGATGGTATAGCCATAAAATCGGTTTATACTAGTATATAATCCAGAGTTTATTACTGAACTTTTCCCCCTGTTTTTTGATGACTTTGTTGTAGAAAGCAGAGGAACTTTTATATTAAAAACCAATTAAAAGTGGCAGTGGGTAATAAAGAGAATAACCAATTCGCTACAAGGAGTTACAAATTATCTGTCTAGAGACTCGGGTTTACAACATTCATTCACTCGGGACAGATAATCCGTAATTCCTCATACTTGTTAATTATTCTCTAAATTCACTTTGGTTTGTTAATGTTTAGACTTTTAAAGTGTACAGGTCTAAGGGTGATTATCACCAGTTGCCACTTGAGCATACTGGAATTGTCTGCTATATTCAGTTCCAAGATTCAAAAACAAGTGTTGACGTCATGTTTGTTTAAATTAAATAGTTTTGGGTGATACAACAGCGAGGTTTGGTAATTATTTCAAATGAATGTAATTGTCATTTATAATCCATCTTTAGAGAAATGAGGTCCTTAAATTTGTGTCGGTATACATTCTCTGTGTAAACAGAGTTGCGTAGGTTATGGCTAGGTTTCTGTGTTATCACATCATAAATATTATAACAAGGCACACATTCACAGCTGGTGAGCCGTGGACAGGCTCGGTTAGCCAGGTGACAGTTTTCTCAACCATTTATGCCTCATTACACATGTGCATACTACAGCTTGTTATGACTACCTTAAACAAGGAAATAAACTCCAATATCATGTTGTATAATTAAAATGCTGTATTAAAGTAGAAGTGGGAGCAGGTACTGAGCTATAAACCCAGTACCCATCAACCTTATGTCCGATGGCTTAACCACAACACCACCGAGGCCAGTATTTTTCTATTAACAGCAAGGGATATTTTATATGTACTTTTCCAGAGACTGGACACCACATACCACAGCCTTAACGACACCACTAGAGCACATTGATGAATGAATCATCAGCTATTACATGTCAAATATTTGGAAACCTGCTACAATTTTTCATTACCAGCAAGGGATTTTTTATATGCACTTTCCCACAGACAGAATAGCACATACCACAGCCATTGATATATTACTGGCTGGAACGAAAAATAGCCCAATGGGTTCAGTGCTTTACCAGTCTGGGCTACATCCTCCCTCCTCACCCCCCTTGCATGAAGATATCAAATATATCAGCAACATCTGCTGACATAACATTATGGAGCATTTGCCTCAATTGTGCATGCCTAATTCCATAGTCTTCTAAAGATTTTCCAATAATTTTAGTAAATTAAATTAATTAGTTAAATTTTTGTATGGCTACAAAAATATTTAAACATCATATTGGGAATTTTCAGTGGCACTTACTTGGATAAATTTGTCAATAGAATGCTTGGATAAATCGTTGAATGTATCCTGTAAACCCCTGTCTCTTTCAGTGATACCACTGTCTGTTTCAGTGGTACCGCGGTCTGTTTCAGTGGTACCGCTGTCTGTTTCAGTGATACCGCGGTCTGTTTCAGTGGTACCGTGGTCTGTTTCAGTGATACCGCTGTCTGTTTCAGTGGTACCGCGGTCTGTTTAAGTGGTACCGCTGTCTGTTTCAGTGGTACCGCGGTCTGTTTCAGTGATACCACTGTCTGTTTCAGTGGTACCGCGGTCTGTTTCAGTGGTACCGCTGTCTGTTTCAGTGGTACTGCTGTCTGGAAAAGTGAATATATATAAGATCCCGGGGTGCTGATGGAAAATTATAGCAGGTTTACTATGACTACATGTTAAATGACCAAATGTTTGACATCCAACTAATAAATCTGTGCTCTAGTGGTGTTGTTAAACTAAACAACTTTTATTGATCATATGTTTTAACAGTTTAACATGTTCTTGGATGTGAATTAAATGTGAACATTGACTTGATATATATGTTTAAATAATATATACCTTTATATTTCACTTTATATTCTCAATTCAGTGTTTCGTCTTATGATACTGATTCATTAATTGATATATATGTTTAAATAATATACCTTTTTAGTTCACTTTATATTCTCAATTCAGTGTTTCGTCATATGAAACTCTTTCATTAATTACTCCATGTATTATTCAAGGTAGAAGGCAGGTGATTAGTAATGTGCTCAACCATGTCTTGTCTTATGTTGAGGCATCTCCATTATGGGACATCTATCTTTTGGGAAGATACCAGAAAAATGCAGCCAGCCATTGCTATTTTAATCATTAATGAATGACTTTTTATCTGATATTTAGTATGAAACCAAACAAACAGAAATACAAATGGGAAAAGCCATTAATATTGTTAAAATTATGTCATAATGACAGAGAATGCATTTACTGAATTAGAATGGGAATATCTATGTTGTTATTGACTATTTGCGGACGTTAATGCTGGTTTTACAGTTGCCAATTTGAGTTTTACTGGCAATGTAGAGCGGATGGTCAATTACAACATAGTTATCCCCATTCTAATTCAGTAAATGCATTTTCTTTTTAAAAATCATTTAAATAATAAAATTATAATTATTTAGATTAACACAGCATTAAAAAAAAGCTGGTCACTATGATCAGGTGGAGAGCTCTACGAACTGAGCTAGATCCTTCCCCTCATCATGACACATGCTGGTAAATTCAACAGTGTTTAGATCCTTCCCTTCATCATGACACATGCATGTAAATTCAACAGTGTTTAGATCCTGCCCACATCATGACACATGCTGGTAAATTCAACAGTGTTTAGATCCTTCGCCTCATCATGACACATGCTGGTAAATTGAACAGTGTTTACATCCTTCCCCTCATCATGACACATACTGGTAAATTCAACAGTGTTTAGATCCTTCCCCTCATCATGACACATGCTGGTAAGTTCAACAGTGTTTAGATCCTTCCCCTCATCATGACACATGCTGGTAAATTCAACAGTGTTTAGATCCGTCCCCTCATCATGACACATGCTGGTAAATTTATCAGTGTTTAGATCCTTCCCCTCATCGTGACACATGCTGGTAAATTCAACAGTGTTTAGATCCTTACCCTCATCATGACACATACTGGTAAATTCAACAGTGTTTTGATCCTGCCCCTTATCGTGATACATACTGATAAATTCAACATGTTTAGATCCTTCCCCTCATCATGACACATCCTGGTAAATTCAACAGTTTTTGGATCCTGCCCATCATCATGACACATGCTGGTAAATTCAACCGTTTTTGGATCCTGCCCATCATCATGACACATGCTGGTAAATTCAACAGTTTTTAAAATGTGTATTGCACAACATATAATTTTTGAATACATAAGTATACACTGAATGTATTGGGCAATTTATTTTTTAAAAAGTCCCTCTTTTTGAAGTTCAATGGCAGAAAACGTACATTGCAAACATACACAAAACCAGTTTATTATTTACAGTTTATTATTTACAGTTTATTACACCAAGTAAAAGGCGAGATATATATAGGTATTACATATCTGAAAGCCGCAGTAATGGTGTCAACTTTTACAGTTAAGTTTTGTGTATAGATCTGTTTCTCACAAACTGTAAGTCTTAGATCAATGAAACTTGATTTATAGTTGCACCTAAGGGTGTTCATCACAGTGCATGTAAAAAGTGTTAAAGTGTTAAACATTTTTAATTAAAATACTAAAAATTGCATTTAGATTAATATTAAAGTTTTGCATTTAGCTCCATATCTGACAAACAGTAAGTCCTAGATAAATGAAATTATATGTTTACATGCATTGAGATGAACATCTATTAGCAACACTGAATACATTTTGGTAGGCGAGACATTTAATTCAGCAGAATTCTTATGTTGTTCATTGATGAAGCTGCTCAACATACTGATATACCGGTTGTACTAAAACAATGGTCGTTTAGCCCACCATCTTCTAACACAGCATGTAAGCTTTTCTTCAGGATGAATGCACTTATATACTTACTCAAAAAATTGTTTACATATTTTGATCATTCTTTTTTAAGTCTGTGTGACCACTGTGAACCACTGTAGACTTTTTGGAAAGGGTCTCAAGATTATTGAATAGTCCATATGGTTGCAAATTGTGGACTTGGAGAGGAAATGTTGAAGGAAAAAACCTTGAACAAGTAAGAAAGTGCATTTCATCATGGGGGAAAATGTCTATAGGTTATGGTAGAAGAAGATGGTGGCCCATGAGATGTAGATGTTGAGCGACTTCCCAATTTTTGACATTAAATGTTGTATTGTGCACCATTTTTAATACAGTAAGCTACATATCTGAAGTGAAAATTTAAAAAATCAATAAACAAAATAATAAACAGGTTTTGTGTAAAATGCATTGTTCTTTCGCACACTTTTTCTGTGAATCATATAAACAGCACTGTCATGTACCAAATTGTTGGATGATGTGCCTGCCTGCCTGCCAACCATCTCTCTCTATCTCTTTCTCTCCCTCTATCACGATCTCTCTATTTATTTCACTCCCTCTATCTCTCCCTTTCTCTCCCTCTATCTCTATCTCTCTGTTTCTCTCACTCTCTTTTCTTCTCTCTGTGTCTGTGTTTCCCTTCTAAAAATTTACTATCAATAGTTTGTGATTTGGAATTCTATTGGGGAGTTAGCTATCCAGCACTCCCCCCACCCCCAGCTTCACAATGCCTGCAATGTGGAGTGTTAAGAACCTCAACATGGATTTAAACAGCCTTTGTACTAATTGTTTTCTAACACTGTTATTGATTTGTATGTAGCATTGGTAACCTACCAACGGACACAATGGAATAGCATATCTAATGTTAAATGTTCTTATTTGCTACATTCACTAATTATTAAAATTGTTAAATGATTGATTCTTGGGTTGTCATGTCAATTTTATCATCAGTCATCAGTTATAATCAGTTTGAACCAACCATTATGACGAATCACCTACTGCATGTTATATTCATTGACCTATGAAATATCTCTTTACATATACATGAAAACAAAGCCAAACCCCAGCAGATTTCACACGTGTAACATCATCTAGACTCTTAGTCGAGGACTGTCAGCTAACTGTTGATTACTGGTAACCTATTTTGTCGGTTATAGTTTTTTTCAGTGTTGATTATTCATCTCTTGCATGTATGTAATAATACATGTATCTAGGTAGATGTGGAGTTTTCACCTTTGGGAAAATGGAGAAAATCCAAGATGGCCATTACAAAATCATGAAAATCAACTTTTTCACATATCTTTACAACCAGAAAGGATAAAAACATGATTTAACTGTCTTTTTATATATTTTTTACTAATGGAAACGTGTAGTAGGTTTGCTCTCTGAGACTATATGTCAAAATTATCAAATGTTTGACATCCAATAGCTGATGTGCTCTAGTGATGTAGTTAAACAAAACAAACTTTAACTTTAACTTTTCTGTATATTTTCTAACATTATGAATCTGATTCTATGAATATTTATTTGGAAAAGTATAAAAAACAATATGAAAGCCATATACTTCCTAAATATGGCAATTAATAATGCAAATTAGAACTATGAAGCTTGACTACGAGATAACTTGACTGTATTAACTTTCTTTAGTTTCAGATAGATAGAACTAAAGACAAATAAACTATCATACATAACAATCTCAAATAAATATATTTCATTATGCTTATTAAGTGTTTCAGTCCTCATCTTTATAACACTGAACTTCCATACTCTTTTCATTTTGTCAGGCCTGTCCACCATTGCAAAAGTGAAACATTGTACCAGCCATGATATTACTGTTAAGCTACTGTCACATCTTGCCAGATAGCATTAAGGGATGTCAGATGGAGAGCAAAATTTTCAATCCATTCTTCTCCGTTCACGTGCGTTTCCTGTCCGTTTGTCGTTCGGCGAATGCGTTTCTTGTCAGGCAAGGTCCGGCGAGGTCTGTTCAATTCGGCGGAAAGTTTTGTGCATCTTCTGGGGTATAATATGTGGCTTTCCTGTCTCACCCTCTCAAGACCTTCTGGGACCGTGAGGACCTTCATGACGCCTGCAGTATCAAGTGGCCCTGATCCAGGCACATATTGACCTGCTAGATGCCAATCTCAACATCTATGCCCATGTAGAGAACAGAAGGAGAAGGGGGCAGCAGAGATGGTGGTGTAGGGCGTGGCTGGGCCCTGAGAGGCGGCCTTCCCAGCCTTCCTGGACTTCCCCTTGGTCATCTTAGAGAGAGGTGTTGAGCCAACTGGAGCCTGATGATACTGTGTTCAGGTCATAGGGCTTTACATGCACATTCAGAGCAAGGACAGGACAGGAAAGGTGGGGGGAGGGGGGGGGAGGAGGGACCACCTGCACTGGCAGGTGCAAGTGAGCACCAGCAGCCCGACCATGGTCTGCAGCAGGCGCGGGGGGGTAATGGTGCTATGGAATTTTGAATGGAGCACGAATTATGCCAAAAGAGAAAAGGTGCGCAAGTTTAATTGAGGAATTTGGGCGCAATTTTGAATGGTCGGTCAAAAAGAAAGTTCCTGAGCTAATAATACTGTGTTCAATTCACCAGACTATTTATACCCGTTTTGTCCGTCACGTGACCTGTACAAATACGTTCGAAGAACATTTGTCAGTTTCTCTTGCGTTCCGCTTTCATTTTGACCGGATCTTGTCCGTTACTCTTACGGTAATGTCCGTTACAGTGGCCGGTAATTGTCCTGTACTTGTCCGGTCATTGTGCGGTCATTGTGCATTTTATCTGCTAAATATCGGGTGTTCTTCCGTTCGAAGGGCCTCAAGCAGCAACGGAGACGACTTTCACCACCGGATAATTTTCTTTCACTCCGTCGGACGTCCGTTAACGCTATCCGGCAAGGTGTGACAGTAGCGTAACAGCTGCATCTTTTTGTTTTGCATGAAAGAAAGAAATGTTTTGTTTAACGACGCACTCAACACATTTTATTTACGGTTATATGGCATCAGACATATGGTTAAGGACCACACAGATTTTGAGAGGAAACCCGCTGTCGCCACTACATGGGCTACTCTTTCCGATTAGCAGCAAGGGATCTTTTATTTGTGCTTCCCACAAGCAGGATAGCACAAACCATGGCCTTTGTTGAACCAGTTGCAAGTGGTTTACACCTACCCATTGAGCCTTGCGGAGCACTTACTCAGAGTTTGGAGATGGTATCTGGATTAAAAATCCCATGCCTCGACTGGGATCCGAACCCAGTACCTACCAGCCTGTAGACCGATGGCCTAACCATGCCGTCACCGAGGCGGGTGTGTTTTGCATTATGTCTCACTCTCACACCAAGCATAGTGATCACATAAACACAAACTGATATTGCTCAGTCATCTTGTTACACTTCCCTTATTTTCAACACACATTGGCGTTTCTTCAGACAAACTGCCATTATCATCTTCTATAGTCTGTCCCATCCCTTGTTTTTTTGTAAATAATTTCAGTTTGGTTTGGTGTAAGAAAAACAGTAAACATGTTTTGGAAATAAAAAACAAACAATCTATTTTTATGTGCAACTTAGAAAACAATGTGGTCATAAATAAATAACTTGTAGTAAATTTCAAAGTGTGAAAAAAGCATTCCCTGTGGATATATATTTTTTATCTTTTGTTTGAGCAGCTGAACATAATACAGGCGCAAACTGAAACACGCATCTGGTCATTTCTTTTAGTAAAGATGGTCATATCTGTTAGGTAAAAATAATTAGGATTTTTTATTGATTCTGGTAATGCTATTTTTCTATTTTTAAATATGTATATTGAAATAGGAACTTTGGATAAGCATCTTTCAACTAAAATACTCCTTTATGTCAACCTGTTACAATGTTTTGCTAAGTTTGATGACTAACTAGAATAAAATACATGAACAGCTAGTTGAATTGAAAAAGGCCATTTATTGGTGACATAATAAATGACGAGAATTGACATATTCATATACATATCTAACTAGTTACACAACAATATATGTAATGAATTAAATTTAACAATATTATCACTGATAAAATTGTCTTATTACCATGTCATCAAAGATGTGGGCAACATTATACACCACCATATTGTGAACATCACAATAACCCCATCCAAAACATTGTATAACGTAATAATTCGTTAACAGATATAACCTGTTTGTCAGGGTTTTTATTTCTATGAAGCAAAACACATTATAATCCATAAAAAATCCAAACAAAACCCCCCCAAAAAAACACCATAGTCAGAGGCCATTATACCCCTGACATGTATGCAAACACAAATATTATGATACAGAAAATTATGTTTGTCAGAGGCCCTTGTCCCCATGACGCAAATGTTTCAAACAAAATATATCATGAATTCACAAATGCATAGTTACAAGAAGACCTTGTCCCCAGGACTTCATGAGTCAAGCAGAATGCACTATTATAAAATTGTGGTTGTCAGAGGCCCGTGTCCCCATGACGTCCATGATTTAAGCCAATACATTATGAATACACAAATTCATGTTTGTCAGAAGCCCTTGTCCCCATGACGCCCATGGTTCACGCAAATACAATATGAATACTCAATTCATTGTAGTCAGAGGCCCTTGTCACCATGACTACTACTCCTAAGCACAATTGCCCCTGTTTCCATAATTCCACATATTTACCTAGCATTGATATTTCTGTATGATATCACCCATAGTGGTGCGTTATCAGCTACAATTGTAATGCAGGTACCCGAATGTACTTTTTGAAAGCATTGGAATGCCACCTTCCCATTTGTTGAATTTTTTCATCTGGAATACCCATCATAGCTGCTGTGGCTGCTGCATCTATTCAAAAGCTATGACTTTTATAATGGTCTGTTCTAAGTCCACTCCAGATCAATGATAGATTCAGTTGTTGGCAAAAGAACTGACGCGAAACAGGTGAGCCATCTGCTAGAGCAAATAATGGGCCTGGTGCATTTCCCCGTATTTGGATGAATTCCCACAAAGCCTGTATTGGGCACAAGACAGATTGAGAATCAAAATCAGAGTAGGTATATGCTTCCCGGCACTATGTTTGAAGTGCTGCATTCATAGCTCAATGGAAGTAGGGACATCCTGATCAAAAGAGAATGTTATGTCTTGCATACCAATGTTATGAGCTGCTGCACTGGAACTAGTGATTTCTCCCACTCTTAGAAATGCGTGAAATGCTAGTAAGTACATGGCTCTGAGCATCGTTTTCTGGAAATGTGATTGGCACACATGATCAAGTGATGTAATCAAATTCTTTAAAATCTTCAGTGTAATTGGTAAACGTGTATCTCCAGAATTTTGAAGTTTTTTTAATCCTTGCAGCATTTTGCGAATGATAAAATGCTGTGTCACATCAGGAAATCCACCCAGTTTAAAGATATATCCGAATGCAGATACAATGTATGTATGTAGAAACTGTTGCTGCAGCCATTTTGTCTCTAAAGCACATTGCAATAAAAAGAGAAACTTGTTCTAATGTAGCTGGTAAAATAGGTTTTGTAGGGAAATGTTTGGATAAAAACTGTTTGTACATAGAAAAAACATGCCTCTATGAACTCCTTGAAGACTGCGACAAAGCCGCTTGTAAAATATCACCTGCTAATGTTTCTAAAGAGTGATTAGCCTGACTGAGACCTCTGTTGGGATCAATTCCATGTGTAGAAATGTTTCCTTGAATTCCTGAATAGTGAACGAGAAAGTTGATCAGACCCAATATTTTTAACACCTGTAATATGTGTAGCTTTGAACAGAATATTATGTTTCAACACTTGTATCATAAAACGACACACTAATTTCATAATAGTTGGAACTTTGGATGTTTGCTTATTGATAATATAGACCACTGCCATATTATCTGAGTAGAAATTGATGCATCTATTTTTCAAGTGTTGAGACCACAATTCCAAAGCCAGTACAATTGGAAATAGCTCTTTCACTGTAATATGAACTGATAACAATTCTCCCTGCCAAGAATCTGTAAACCATTTGTCGTGAACCTATCCCCCAAAACCCATACTGCTGGCATCAGTATAGAAACAGAGTTTATCAGAAGAGTCCCAAATATCTGACAACATTAAAACTTTTTCCATTAAAATGGTCAATAAATACCAACCAAGTATCCATGTCTGCTCGGGCCTCTAATGTTAGACGTCGTCTATGGTTAGGTTTCCTTAAACCAAGAGTCAGATCAATAATATGCATAAGAAATGGACGGCCTGGTATAATAACTGTGCATTCAAAGTTCAAAAGTCCTATGAGAGATTGAAGTTCTTGTAAGGAAACTTTTTTCTTTTTCTTTAAAGACAAAAGACTGTCTTTTAACTTTCTTTGTTTGTCGAACGGGAGCCTGACTTCCATAGCAATTGAATCAACTTCTAAACCTAAAAAGGTTATCGTGGTGGTTGGGTAAACAGGTTTTTCCTGTTTAATAGGGATGCCTATGTCGTTTGCAAATTTGCAATTTGCATAAAATTCTGCAAACTGTTTTGACAAGAGTTTGCATTTTGTGCTCCAATAAACAGAAAATCATCTAATACATGTATACAACATTCTGCTTCAAAATGATGATCCATAACCCAATGAATTGCCAAGCTAAACAATTCAAATATTTACATGAAAAACTTAAATCCACTGGAAGTGTTTTATCAAAGTAGAATAAGCCATTAATAGTAAAACCTAATAAATCATGATCTGATGGGTGAATTGGGATGATCTTGAAAGCATTCTTGATATCTGTTTTAGCTAGTAATGCTCCTTTTCCGCATTTTTTTTATCAACCGTACTGCATCATCTAATGTTTGATATCTGACTGCACATAAATCATGAGGTATACCATCATTTATTGAGGAACCTTCTGGAAATGGCAAGCGATGTATAATTCTATATTCCCCTGGTTGCTTTTTAGGAACTAGACCCAATGGAGAACTTTGAAAATTTGGAAATGGAATAGACTGAAATGGTCCTGAGACTCGTCCTGCTTTTAATTCTTTTGTAATTTTTTGCATTAAAATGTCTGAGTTGGTCAAAGCAGATTTTAGATTTTTACTTGACATAAATGTCCTTTTACCCTGGAAAGGAATTTTAAAACCAAATATAAATCCTTGTAATAAAAATGTTTTATCTTCTGTCGGGTATCCATGTAGCCAAAACTTTAATCTTTTAGGATCCACTGGAGTTATTAGGTCCTGATTTTTTGTAGTAGGAGTATCCAGATTTCTCATTTCCAGAGACTGTTATGGTGACTGTTTGAGAGGACAATACCGTCTGCTATGAGATCCTTGGCACCGCTGACAGATGTGTCGAAAGGAGCACTGTGCTCCCCTGCTACATATTCCTTTCGTGTTGTTAAAACTGAAACAGTATTTCTCAGCTGTACTGGATTTAGCTTTATTGGCTTGCTGAAATGACCCTTTTGACACAGGCTTGGCTTTAAATGCTAGGCCCATTGCCAGTGCTTCCTGATAAAGTTCTAGATTTATCTGTTCCCAGGGTAAATCTGCAGGAGAAAGCTCTCTCAATTGCCTGAAAGAGCGGTCATAATTAAGAGCCGCTGAATCGCATGCCTGCTGCGCAAGCTTTTGCACTGTAAGTGCATATTTCATCAAATGTGATGCCTCCTGTGAGTGCTGTTCACAATATATCCCCACAAATATGTGAAAGGCTGTCAACCAGTGGGCGACAGATTCAAATTTATACTCGGTGGGGTTTTGTTTAACAAACGTGATACCTCCACCTGTTTCTGACATGGAGTATCTTTCTTTCAATATATGTTGGCTGATTAATGCACCCATATCCACATACTCATTTGCCCATATTTTGGCCTTCAACTTGGGATCAATTCCCAATGCAAGTGGCTTACCAATACTTTATTTTCCCATACTTGTGTTCCATTTACTAACTGAAGGTTCCATACCTGTAATATTTTCAGGTGTATTGAGCAGGTCCTCCAACACCGTAGCCTGCAACTGCCTGGTTGCTGAACTTTGGCATTCTACTGCTACAGCTGGTGGTGCCTCTGTTTCCGACCTGGCTGGCTGGGCGGACAGTTGTTGCTGTGGTGTTGGCGGATCTGTGTTCAAGCTCCCACTTGAATGCAGTGCAGCAATCACTGATTTTGTAATTGCCGGAATTGCATCATTGATGCACTTCTGAATCTGTTGTTCAAGGCTAACTGGCTGGTTTGCTTGTCCTGCTGTTTTTGCTCTAGAAACTTCTGCAGACTTTGTAGATTTAGCTGATTTAACAGATTTCCTGGCATTGTCGTCTCGACTTCCTTGGAGGCGGGTTGGTGCCTTTTGTGGACATTATGCTCTAATCACAAAGATATAATTATAAATTCAATTATGCAATTACACATTTTAACCTCTTACCCCTCAGTAGCTCCATTAGTTATTGTAACTCTAGGTGTGAGATTTATTATTTGAAACATAGATGTATATGGATAAATGCTCAAACTATAGTGTATTGTAATCAAGATTATACCTCAACAATTATTGTAGGCTGTTTGTATATGCATATAATATAATGCATTGCTACTTAGATCGCAATGCGTCATAACATTCAGTAATTATGGCACAACAGTACCGAACACTTGCCATAAGTATACACATACATGTTTACTGCAACTGCACTATACCTCCTAATTATGTTATTTAACACAAGACAGCTGCAAAGGTTGCTAGTAAACCAAAGCAGATAGTGCAAAAACAGGCATTTATGTGAATCATAGCACAGTATACAGTATAATTGGACCAATACCTCAATTATGCCTTTTATCACAAACATTGTGATAAGTTCTCAGCACAACATATAGCACCAAATCATACTAAGCATACTCCTCGTGCTTCATCTCACAGACAAATGCAAAGAGTAAACATCACCCAGTGCACCCCGTATACTCACACTAACATTTATGTGATAAATCCCATTAAGATGACACAATACAGTTGCAGCAAGTATCCATGTGTATCATCATTTGTAACCTCAACACAGGCTAATTAGACATAACTTATACATGTAGGCCTATCACAACCCGATATGCTTAATACGAATTAGACCTACCTTTGCACATATATACACCTACAGATATGCGTTCAAAAATGAAATACCTTATAGCTAATTTGCAAATTATTGTTAGCTATAGCATATGTGTATCATGAAAATTTTAAATCTCAGTTGTGACAGTATTAATTGACCTAATTATTGCCCCGCGTACATTTCTGTAGTATTTGGGCATGCCATGCTCCAAGTTAAAGTGAACCCCATCACTAAATATGGGAGTTATACTGTTCTTAACTCCTTGAATGTTCCAATATTGCATGGTTGGTTTATTTGCTAACTCTGCTTTCAATAGGGTGTTAGCAAGCTGTACACGTTGATTATATACTTGTGAAGAAATACATGTATGTCTGGTAGAGAAGCATGGTAACAACTGACATACTGTTGTACGTTTAATGTTTCTGCAATGCACACAAGTTTTAATATTAACTCATGTGAAAAGTCAATGTCTGTCTCTGCTTTTTTGCAGTCCAAGTCATTTCCTCCAACATGCAACAATAAATGATCCGGTTTAAAATGGTATATAGCATGTTCCATTCTTGATATGTGTCCAGAATTGTACAATTTGCCACCACCGATTCCACAATAGTTCACCACAACAGACTGTCCTAAGTTAAAGTTCTTTAATAAGGGCCACTCCGCAATATAATCGCCCAGTCTCCGTACATGGGAACTTCCTACCAGTAGCATGGCCATTCTTTGTTTACATTCAGTGAGCGTACACTGGACGCGAAAGCAAGGCCGAAGTCATGGGCTATTTTTAGCTTATTCCACAATAGAACTTTTCTTCTTTTCACTCACTGGATAGCGAAGTTGGTAGACCAATTAATTGGTAAAAAGTCATATCAACGCAGAATTTTTGTGTCTTTTCCACCTTCTAGAATACCTTCTTAAACATATGTAAACAAATAAACTTACAATTCTACTCCAAAATGTAGATTATTTAATGGAATTTTCGTTGATTAATACTAATTACCAAATTGTTTTACTTAATAGCGCCCTCTATTAGATCTTTGATCAAGAACCATAACCATGAGTTTCAAGTAATAGTACGAGTTGTCTTTTCATGCTTAATTTTGGATTATTCAACAGTTCACATAAATAGATTTAACTGCATTAAATAACATTTTAATTATGCAAAATATTGGGACTCCCTTGATGTTAACAGAGTAAAGTTTTGTTTTATTTAACGACGCCATTAGAGCACATTGATTTTTTATCTTACCATCGGCTATTGGACATCAAACATATGGTCATTCTGACACTGGTTTTTTTTTCTCAGATGAAACCTGCTGTCGCCACATAGGCTACTCTTTTATGACAGGCAGCAAGGGATCTTTTATTTGCACTTCCCACAGGCAGGATAGCACAAACCATGGCCTTTGTTGAACCAGTTATGGATCACTGGTCGGTGCAAGTGGTTTACACCTACCCATTGAGCCTTGCCTCAGGGTTTGGAGTCAGTATCTGGATTAAAAATCCCATGCCTCGACTGGGATCCGAACCCAGTACCTATCAGCCTGTAGACCGATGGCCTAACCATGACACCATCGGTGCCGGTCTTGATGTTGACAGAGACATTACCCTGCACATGTGATGGGTGAAAGGTCTGGGTTCTAGACTGGCCTATGGTGATGTGTTGATGTTTCTCTGCTAAATGTACATTTCATTCCACACTTCTTCATATTTGAATCGAAACACATGTATCTCCAACTTCTTTTGAGCAAAGTGATGGCAGCAGGTTCCCTCTCTCTCTTGACTCAGTGTCAAAGTGACTGTTAAGACACCAAATAACCATAGTTTAAATATTCCTTTCTTTTTGATCCATCTGTCCATCCATCCATCCATCCATCCATCAGTCAATCCATTCATCTATAATCCATCTATCTGTCCATCCATCAATTCAACCATTCATTCATTCATTCCATTTATTAATTCATCTTTAATCATAAGTCAGTCCATCTAACCATCCATCTATTTATCCATCTCCTTTCTAACTATTCATTCATCCATATGTCTCTCCTATACTTCCATACATCCATCCATCTATCTGTAAACAATCCATCTATCCATACACCTATCCATCCACCATCCTGTCTGTCTTTCCCTCCACCATACATTGATCTATTCCTCTATCTTTCTATCCATTCATCTATAATTAATTCATCTAACCCTCATTTATTTGTTCATCCTCCCATTTATTCAACTGTCGTTCCCTCCATCTACATTTCTATCCATCCATAAGATTCTCCATCTATCATTTCATGCATTTATCTATAATATATTCATCTACCCCATTCATCCATCCATCCGTCCGTCTGTCCGTCCATTCATCCATCCATCCATCCATCCATCCATCTGTATGATTGTCCCTCTGTCCTTCAATCCATTCATCTATGATCTATATCCATCCATCCACCCATCCACCCATCCATCTGTATGATTGTCCCTTTATCCTTCCATTCATCTATGATCTGTTCATATAACTCCATTCATCCATCCATCCATCCATCCATCCATTCACCCATCCTTTCATCTATCTACATGTATGTTTCTATCCATCCATAAGATTCTCTGTCTATCCTTCCATGCTTTTATCTGTAATCTATTCATCTATACTGATTCAGTAATTTATATGGAAAACACTACATCCGCTTTTCTGTTTGTTCATCACACTTCATTCACCCATGCATCCGCTTTTCTGTTTGTTCATCAGTATGATTTTCCCTCTATACTTCCATCCATTCATCTATAATATATCTATGTAACCCCCATTACACATACATCTATCTATATTCCCTCCTTCCCTCTGTCCATCCATCTATGTATGTATCCCTCCCTCTATCCCTCCCTCCCTCCTGTTCAATGAGTATAGACTGCTTTTAACATAAACTTTATTGTCCCATTGTTGAGTTACATTAACATCACAGATAGGAGATAGCCCAGTGGTAAAGTGCTTGCTTGATGCGCGATCAGTCTAGGATCAATCCCCGTCAGCTATTTCTCGTTCCCGCCAATACACCACGACTGGTATATCAAAGGTATGTACTATCCTATCTGTGGGATCATGTATATAAAAGATCCCTTACTACTATTAATGGAAAATGTAGCAGGTTTCCTAAGACTATATATCAAAATTAATAAATGTTTGACATCCAATAGCCTATGATTAATAAATCAGTGTGCTCTAGTGGTGTCATTAAACAAAACAAACTTTGTATTAACATCAGTATACCTTCACTGCTAACCTCAAAATCTGGAACTTGGTATGTATCGCGTTTTGGAAATGAACTCTTCACATGCATACAAACAAATAAATTCAATCCAGATTGAATTTTTTTTTTTTTATCTAGGTTAAAGAACAAGGCATCACAACGTGATTTCCATTTTCATATTCATCAATGAATTATGGGAAGTGGTGCCTCAACAGCCTCTGATGACAGCAACTCTGGACAGACTAGTGCAGCTTCACCCAGACATGGCGCAGGGAAACCACAGGCAGGAGGTAACACTAACAACTTCAAAGAAGTTCAGGTTCAACCTGCAAAAGATCACTCTACACAAGACTTTCGAAATGGTGCATCAAAACACCAAGACTCAAATCGGTCAAAAGCTCCAGACAAAAGTCCATCAAAACACCCAGATAAAACCACATCAAAGCCTACTGAAAATAATGACAGCATGAAGGCATCAAATAGTGGCACTAAAAACACAAGTGCTAGCGAAAAGCAATCTGGAAGTTCTCAGCAGACCAACCAAGCAGCCAGCAGGTCAAAGGCCAGCAGAGCAGGTCAGAGGTCAAATCAAGATACTACCATTGTAAGTAAACACACAGAACATTTCCATTTCTGTATTACTGAGAATTATTAGCAGCCAACTAAGTTAAATAGAAAATAGATTGCAGTAAATTTCCAAAGATATATATGCCTTTAAACTAAGAGACTGAGAGTAGCAGAAAGTGAAAATTAGTTAAGGCGTGTCCACTTGCCCAGGACACTGCTTTTGGGTGTTGTTTACGTTTCAGAGGAGTTCATTTAAAAAGCATTATTTTTCGGTTTTCATCTTTGTATATAAGCACTTCAATGTGTCTTTACAGTTTTTCTAGTAGGTATCGGATGTTGTAGCATAGATTTATGTCATTTGTTTCCAAAATTATTAGTTGTATTGAAGGCATAGGCCACAAGAATATTACACAAGTGAACATTTCAGGAAAAGGTGACAGTAATTACTTTTGTTAGTGCTATATCATATGCATGTTATGTTGCATTCAAAATTCAAATCTCCCTTGTCTAAATATAATCTTTTAATCATCTATGACCATTCACAAATACATATAAAAAATATGTTTAATTTATAGTTGCTTGAAATTATTATTTCATTGCAATTACATGTACTAACAATACACTGAATAACTACAAACCATTAATTATGTCATTATAGTCCAGTTTTTTAATTATTAATTTATGACATTAACACATTAATGAAAAAGGTTTTTCCTGAGAATAGGAGTAAATTTCAATATTAGTGTACTGTAGAGTACTGTTGATTATATGGGTTAAAATATATACTGTTACTTTCATTATCTAATATTAAATGAGATGTTTCGAATCGTTTTAAAAATGTTTTATTTTTTATATCTTGTCTTTGTTATTCTGTTAATATAATTTATCAAACTGAAATGTGGACTGGTCTGAAAGAGGTAACAGTCAGGTGATTAGTGATTCAGTCAACCATTTCTATAATTAATGTAATTCACTTGTGTCACCAAATGGCATTCCTACAAAATGGGAGTGAACTCGCCTTCCAGAGTTTCTGTCTGAGAATACAAAGGGTAACATTACTTACCCTAAATCTTCCAAATTAATGGATGCATTTTCCAAAGATTTTAAAGCCATAACTACCTGGTAGGGGCACTTTATTTGTATTATGTACTATCAGATTATTTTCTGGCAGAAAACCTGCCTCTCCCACTCGGATTAAATTGATGGGGATGCATGCATTACGTTATGCGTGTGCCCTTTAAAAACAAAAGTGTGCATTTGACAAGAACAGATGTGGGATGTAGTTCAGTAGTGGAGCGCATGCTTCACATGCTATGGGTCACAGAATTGGTCGCTCTCTTTAGACTATTTTTTCTGTTCTAACCAGTGCCCCGCGACTGGTAAATCACAGGTCATACTGTGTACTTTTCTGTCTGTGGACCAAGTGTAGATAACGATAAGTTAGACACCAAATAGCCATAGTTTAAATACATGAATGTGCTGAGGGGTTGTAAAACAAATATTCCTTTTCTTTATTTTAGCACCAAAAGGTAATATTGCATCAGGTAATGTTTTATTTATACTGTACACAGAGTCACCATGTTGTAATCATAAACAAGCCGTGGTATCATAGTTCAAATCTGACACAGGGTTTGAAGCAGTTTTCATCAGGCTTTCATGATAAGACTTGTGTGATAGTAGACTCTCCTCTTTGGTCAAGTATTTCTAGACAAACTTGGCTTATATACTAGTATACATCATGCATGCCAGTATATGGTATGAGCATCATTAATGTGCTAAATTGATTTAAATCAGGGCATCATCAATTGCAAGTAACGTTTTCTGTGCCTTGCAAGCATAACAGTCAGTACTATGGCTTCTAAGTATGTTTAGATATCTAGGTCAAGTTCCTGTTTATCAATATTTATGTAGACCTCATGGCTAATTAAATGCTACATGTATACATTATTGGTATGCATGTAATATGTGTGTGTGTGTGTCTGTGTGTTTGTTTTATTTATGAGAATGAATGTTGAAAAATATGTATGTTAAAACATATTCCCAGTAATATATTTGTGTATGTGTGTTTGTATGACTGTGTGAATATGTATTATAATTTGTTTTGTTTATGTACATGTATTATGTGTATGTATCTCTATGTTGTGTGTTTGTGCATGTGTCTACATGCAAGTGGGTACATGTAACAATATATACGTGTGTGTGTGTGTGTGAGTGAGTGTGTGTGTGTGTGTGTGTGTGTGTGTGTCTGTGTGTGATTTAATTATTAATGGTGTTGCAATTTGAATGTTTCTGTTGCTTAGAAATACGTGTAGAAACACATTTAGTCAAACATTTTAAAGCACACTTTTTAACAAATTATGTTTGACCCTTTTGCCTTTTATGAACATTTTATTTTTAGAAATTTGATGTTTTGTATATTATAGATTTAATTAAGTTAATCTTCAAATCTTGTTTGCTATAGCCTATTTAACTCACCGGGGTATGTCATAAATTTTGGAAGTCCATATCCTTGCATTTTCTGTGTACAATGTACATGTACATGCTAAAATGGTGGATCAGGGAAACGAATAATTTTATGAATATATTCATTGTGCATGGCAGGCTATAAATGGATTGAGTGGGTTGTTAGGTTTCCATAAACATTCAAAAATGGTCCGATAAACAGTTATAAATGAGTTATAAGTTATAAATGAGTTATAAGTTATAAATCATGGAGCTCTGGTGGCACTTTTATTCTCTTATATTAATGGACGTCAAAAGGCAAGATATACATGTGGGTTTTTTTTTTATGGCAGTGTTGACATCAATATTTTCGTTTAGTTCAATGTTAAATGTTCATCTCTGTATTCACAAACTAAAAGGCTTAGGTCAGTGAAATTTGGTTTATTGGCACCTATATATGTTCATCTCAAATGTTAAATATGTTTTTATTATATATATATATATATATATATATATATATATATATATACATGTATATATATACATGTGTATATGTATGTATATATATATATGTATGTGTGTGTATATATATATATATATATATATATATATGTATATGTATATGTATATGTATATGTATATATATATATATATATATATATATATATCAAATACTTTTGTATTTTACTTTATTTCTCACAAACTAACAGTGATAGGTTAATTAAACTTGGTGTATATGAATTAACCTCCAGCAATAATCATGATGCAGAAATGAGGTAGGTAATTTGACATTGTGTTGTAATTAATTTGCAATTGATGGGACTTATTAAGTTTTGGGGGTATTTTGCCTTTGATATCATTGACACTTTTTTTTATTCACAGGTCTGTATTAACAATATGACAATAACATCATACATGCACATAGTACTTTTCATTCATGTGTACATGTACTAAACATTCTCATTAGTTTTGACTGGACTGTGTAAACAATCATTCGTCTGCCTGGTGTACAATCAAACATATAGCAGCCATGTTTAATTTAGAATTGATAATATATTAATGTAGAAAATGTTCATACATATACATTGTCATGTAGACCCAGTTTGTATCAAATTGGTAATATTTATGTATGTTAGAATCTAACAGATAACATATTATTGTGTTTTTTTCATGGTATAGCCTACTTGGGTATTTGGTTTTCTTATTTGGATAGCATCTGCTTGTCTCTGGGTAGGCTAAGCTTGACATTTGCAGTTTCACTTACTGTGACAATACACTGCATGATGTAGGAATTAAATAATTAAATGGAAAAAGAAACAAACTTATTGAGAATGGTTAAATTAATACATTCCAATTACCTCATGTCGAAAGTTGATTTATAGTCAACTGGGAGCACATAACCATTAATTAGCAGTACACACAGCAAAAAAAAGAAGAAAAGAAATAAAAACAAATGCTTTAAAAACTATATATGTGGCAACCTGTAATTAGCTGCCACCTGTTAGCATTCGTTTTTTCTCTACTCCCTTGTGTGACTGCTTAAGACAGGTTTGACTGTATATATATAAATTCTTTACATATGTGTATTTAAAACAAATGTCCTCCCCAAAAACTAGACACAGACTGCATGTATTTTTATAATATACTAGTCACAACAAGTTAAGGGCCACATGGACACGACATCAGAGGGGTAGCCCATTCACTGTGCCAATGGTATGGAAATGCTCTTGCAGTTAATGAATGACAGAATGGCTCACTTGCAAGCATCTTTCTACTTTTCTCATGGATATGCTATCATTAGGACATGCCAAGGCTTGACCACAGTCCAGAATGCTCAGTGTACATGTGGCATGGTTATCCAAAGCCAGATTGCAAAATATGTATACCCTCCCAACACTAATTAAACATGAAAAGTGTTAATATAAATAAGGAGTGTTATGTGCACCATGCAGTTTTCAGGCAGCTGCCCTGCTTATAATCAGAAAAGTTTTAAAAAGTCAAACAATCTTGGATTTTTTATGCATTTACCATACACTTTTTACCAGCAACCAAACAAGCTGTGAATAAAAGGCTCATGTACATGTACATGCAATCTGAAACGCTTTATTCAAGTCTGTAACCTACATTTCATTATCTACAATGTATTACCATATTTAACCAGAAATAAGCCCAGGGGGCCAAGACAACTCATTGTGAGCTTAGCATGGGGTGGGCTTATTCCCAGACAAGGGGCCAGTTTTGTTGAGAAAAAAAAAAGATAATAATTAAAATAAATAATAATAATTAAATGTACTAGGAAGAAAACAAAAAACGTTCAGTAGCATATCTATTAATTAATGTTCCATTTGTTATTAATAAATAATAATTGTTTATTAATTATTTTTAATTTTTTTTTTACTTGTATCTAATTATTAGAAACACACTTTCTATGTTACAATTACTTACCAGTGCTGTTTATTTACATCCAAAATTTAATGCTGAGACGACTTAAAACAACAGCAATTAACAATAAACTCAATAGGTATACACACGTTTCTGACACAGTCAGCCAGCTTACACTACAAAAAATTGTCAATCTAAAGTCATTGTTCTTAGCCAATCAGAATATGGTATTTGCTTAATTAGCATTAACTCCAGACCCAGTGTGGTGGTAAAAATAGACATTGGTTTTTAGTTCATACTTGGGCTTGGATACTTCAAAGAAATACTGCAGGCATGAAACTGAAAACAATGTTACACACTGTTATTGTTAGACTGCTAAATCTCACTGGTGGTAAAATATTGTGTTACATTTGTGTTTAATTATCTGCAGGAGGTATGACCTTTTAAATGAACTTTGAGCAAACTTGCAATTTCGTGTTATTTTTAAGGTGACGAAGTAAGGGGTGGGCTTATTTAAGAATGAGGGCCTAATTTCTTAAATGCTATCAAAACGGAGGGGGGCTTATTCAAAGACATGGGCTTATTTCCGGTCAAATACGGTACTGCCCCTGATTTTTCATTTAATTTTTGTTAAAGTAAGATAAAATTTGATACTGGCCCTTAACATGTTATAGTTAGTATATATTTTCTATACATGTCAAAAACAGTCATTACAAGATAACTCCATAGTAATGTAACATGGACAGACACAAAAGTAAATAGCATTAGATAATATTTTGCAGATTTGTACAATTCAAATTTGTGAAAATAACTTAAAATGTATCCAAACCAATGATTGATTACATACAAAAACATATCCTAAAATTTACAAATAAAAATTAAGTATATCATAATGTAATGATGTTTTAAAACTTGATTTAAAAAACCTAAAATGAATGTTCAGACTCTTGCACTACTTGTCCCAAACATTTCCATGTTTTGTTAGCCTTGACTGAACATTGTGTAATTTAGGTCAAAAGTTATTGCTGACAGCATCTTTTTAAAAAATGACCAAGTTGTTATTCTAAAAGTGTTAAAATAAATTATTAATCAACTAGCCATAATACATTGCCAAAGGGCCCTGTATCATACAATTCATATTGGGGCAATACAACACAATTGCCATTTATGTGCCCATGGGCTCTTTGATGTCAGTTCCTTACTTGCTTCTGTTTACTTGTTTCATGAAAATACTATTTTTGTTTATTTCCAAAGCAATTTCACTATAAACATTCAATTTTTGAACAGTTTATTATTAACAAGTGAAATGATTATCCTCCATTTACATTTATTATCATTATTGTCAGTCATCAGTCACAATTAAGCATTTTGTTTGAATTTAATTCCCTTCTGTGTCATAATTGTTCTGTAAATGTTGTGATCAGTAACATTTATATTTATCCATGACGCTCCTCTGAGAAATTTGTGTTTGTTTTTTAATGTGAGAAAAATGTTTGATCATACAGTCCAATTAGAATATATTTCAGTGCATCAGGATTTAGCAGACAACAACATTGTGGTAATTTAAATTGCCAGTAAAACAAAATGCAAATATTTTAGTCAAAATGTAATCAAATATAGCACATTCAGGTATATGGGGGAAATCCTTTAGGTGTTCGTTTTGGCTATTTTATACTGCACAACACAATAAACTGCACATAGTCTATAACCCCAACATCCCTTTTTGATACTGGACATAGGTGTCAGAAGCTGAGGGCACTGCTCCTCAAATTCACAAGGTAATGCATCTCCCAGATGAAAATCAAATATATAACTTATAACCCACTCCCCATTGTTTCCATCTTCCAACACCTAGACCAGAACATGCAGAATGTAAAGGCAACACACCGCCATTTGTCATGTTGTTACTTGCTGTAGTACGTAGCTTAATATAGTCCGGTTTAGGAAATCGTTCTTCATAAAAAAAATACATTGTACTACAAAATTCCGATATGCTTTTTGAAATCTTTCTTTGATTATTACACATAGGTTGACCTCTGTAGTATTTAAATAACACATTGGTTTGAAGTTAATTGTTGTATGTAGTACTAACTGATAACAATTGCAAGTAAGTGGTATGGTGCCACTTGTATAACAGCAACACGAGGCATTGGTCAGGTATAGGGGCCATTAATAATTGGAAAATTTTGTGGTTGACCTATGTTGATTTTTTACATGGTACTTGTCAGTTGAGAGCACTCCCTAAAATTAGTAGTCACATGACCCTCTTGATAGTGTTGTATTTTTCACCGAACATATTCTGACATAAAAATGACATATAGTTGCATGGAGTACTTAATGGTGGTGTGTAACCTAATGTAGTCTTTTGCAAAAACAAATAAACTGGAGGAGAGTTTGAAATAGAAACTTTAGTCTAGTTTTGTCTAAAATAATACTTTAAATACCCTAAACCTAATTTTCATAATTGTTATGAAATAAAAATGTGATTGTCACCATTCCAGTAGAAGTTGATTAATAAAAATGCCATTAAATGTCATTAAATTAAACGTTACAGGTCTTTGGACCTATAACATGAGCAGTATGAAAACACCCATTTAATAAAATTATATTATTAAAAAGAACTCTTCACATATACAAGTATTATATCTAGATTTACTTGATAACATATTTATATAAGGATCTTTGAGTCGCAGGGGCATGTATAGCAAGTATTTGTGTACGTGTACATATTTATAGCAACGTCAATGTAAATCCCAAGTTCTTCCTGTTTCTTTTGTGTAAATATTGGACAGTCAATGCAGTACTTACATGTCAGACCATTGTTTTGAAAGAAATGTCAGTGTCCTCATAGCAACATAACACAAATGTGTGTGTGTGTTCTAAATCTTGATCAATTTCATCATGGTTACCTCAATACAATCCTGTACCACAGGACGGTTATCCATACAGGTTCAGTTTATATATCACTTTAATATTGATTGAATAATGTTGTTCAGTTTATATATCACTTTAATATTGATTAAATAATGTTCAGTTTATATATCACTTTAATATTGTGTATATATATATATATATAAGCAGGGTATATATCCTAGGAAATACACCACCAGGGGAATATTTCCTAGGAAATACACCACCAGGGGAATATTTCCTAGGATATATGCCTCCTGATAGGAAGGATTTCCTAGGATATATACCCCCAGCCTGAAACTTTACCCCCTACATTAGACATTGAAATAAATAATTATTTTTAGACAATAGGTTGCAAATTCAAAAACAAATATAGGATATTACATTTATGTTTTCCCACCCCCTATCTAGGGTATCAGAATATCTTCAAATAGGAATGATCCCTGGCTGTGGGAAACATTTCTTATAGTGAAAATTATGCAAGAGGCATCCAACCAAATCTTTTCAAATTAGTAATAAAAAAATTAACATTAAAATCTTTATTGCAAATGGTCTATTCTCTATACATGGTATTACATATATTTGTTATGCAAAAAATCATTTTATCAGTTCTCTATACAGAGTATTATATTTATATTTACGCCGTCCCCCCAATACATTTAAAACAAATAATAATAATAATAATAATTTGGTAAGTTCTTTATACCGAGTATTGCAAAATGTATTTCACACAAACATTTATTTGGTCAGTTCTTTATACAGGGCATGAATTCCAAAGGGTTTGGGGGGGGGGGGGGGGGGGGGGGAGATAGATTTTTGGCATTTTGTTAAGAAACATTATTTATACTCTGATTTTAATGCAAATGTTTTTCATTCAAGTTGGTATGGATTTAATATGTTTTTATATGAGTTTTAATGTTATTCTTATTGAAGTATATTTTCTAGGAATAATCTCCCAAGAAATAAACCCCTTTGCATCACAATATATGGGGTGTATCTTTCATAGGAAACATTTCCCCTAGGGACCAATATCCTTGGAACACCCCCCCCCCCCCCCCCCCCCCAAGAGAATCCTCACACTTCAGCCAAGAGAGAACTATATATTTCATATATATTTTACTTGTTTGAAATTGTTTTATATTTGTATGATGATATTCAGGGGGGTGGGGGTGGGGGTATATCTTTTTAAAGAAAAATCTCCTCTGTGTTATATATATATATATATATATATATATATACATACATACAGTAGAATCTCGTTGGCGCGACCTTGGAAGGGTTGATCACACCGCAACGTTCGAACCAAAAATGAAGTCCAGAGTTTTTTGTTCGGTAAACTCTTATATTAACTGATGTTGGGTCGAACTCGTCCATGGTCAACTGTAAAGCTAACATTCCATTAACGCAGTAAGCAGATGCGTGGTGTGTTCAGTTGCCACACGAATTGCTACATGGAGCGATTTAGTTTTCCGCATTCGCAGCCGCGTGGCAAATCGCATCCGCAAGCGGACATGTGGAATCACTCTCGTGCGTCTACATGCAGTTCCATTTTTGCTGCATCATGCATGCCACATCCGCTTACCGCATTAATTGAATCTTAGCTTAAGCCTTCGCTCAAACTAAATTATCGGTCCCGTCTGTGTTATTAGCTATATTTCATCAAATATCAACGAGCAACAATAGTCATGCAATCCTTTCTTTACCATACCTGTCATGTTGTGTGTTAAGCGGCTATTGGTAATGATCTTTCAAATACAGCTAGTGTTACGGTACCTGTTCGATGAACAATTAGTGCACAAAAGACCGGTTTTAAATGAAACAATGGATGAGTTACTTAGCTGTCATCACTTCAGCAATCACACATTTAATTAATACCAACAAGGGCTTCTGCATCACACAGTCAGAGTAATTTGTAATAAATTCCATCACTCTGATATTTTGCTATATAACACCTTGATGAAATTTTTAACTTTGCAGTTACCTAAATAATATTTATTTAATTCAACTTTCTAACTGATGTTTCGGAAATATCCGATGTTGACCAAATGGTTCGGTCGAACTACCCGATGGGTCGAACACTTTCTCGAGCACCGATGGGGTTTGAGCCAACGAGATTCAACTGTGTGTGTGTACATATGTATATATATATATATATATATATATATATATATATATATATCATATCTATATTCATATATATATATATATATATATACATATGTTTCACTTGTTTGATTTTGTTTAACATTTGCTTTACAATTTTAAGGGGTATATGTCCTAGGAAAAATCCCCACCCCTTGTCGGTCAATATTCTAGGAAATATACCACCCCATGAAATATCCCCATACTATAACCATGGGAAAATTACATTTTTGATATGTACATTGTACATGTATGTTTCACTTGCTTGCCACTGTTTAACATATACATGGTGTGGGCAGTATCCTAGGAAATATACCCCCGAGCAGATATCTCCACTACAATCATGAGAAAATTACATATTTTATATATATATTTCACTTGCTTGCCACTGTTTAACATATACATGGTGTGGGCAGTATCCTAGGAAATATACCCCCGAGCAGATATCTCCACTACAATCATGAGAAAATTACATATTTTATATATATATTTCACTTACTTGCCACTGTTTAACATTTACATGGTGTGGGCAGTATCCTAGGAAATATACCCCCGAGCAGATATCTCCACTACAATCATGAGAAAATTACATATTTTATATATATATTTCACTTACTTGCCACTGTTTAACATTTACATGGTGTGGGCAGTATCCTAGGAAATATACCCCCGAGCAGATATCTCCACTACAATCATGAGAAAATTACATATTATATATATATATATATATATATTTCACTTGCTTGCCACTGTTTATCATATACATGGTGTGGGCAGTATCCTAGGAAATATACCCTCGAGCAGATATCTCCACTACAATCATGAGAAAATTACATATTTTATATATATATTTCACTTGCTTGCCACTGTTTAACATTTGCATGAGGATTTGGGGGTGGTGGGGTGGGGCATAACAGTCATAAGAAAGTATATATTTAAAAAATATTTCAGACTACATTCAAGAACAAAATTGTGGAAGGGGAATGTTCTGGGAGGGGGAGTATACTTCCTAGTATATTTTACCCCTTGTGGGGGGTGGAGGAGATTTTCAGGGGGTAAATGTTCTGTTACACTGGTAATGTTTTGTTTTTTTAACATTTAATTACTTTTAAAACATTTATTATTTTTTCTTATATATTAAATTACATGTTGAGTAAGTATATTTATCATTATTTTCTGACTGCTATTAATGATAATAGAACACTTCCTGAAAAGGTCAGTCAATTTACAGAAGCCCTTTGTGGTATTACCCGGTAACCTTGTATGTTGTATTTTGCGTGCATTTGCACATTTGTATATGTATAGTTTACTGAAATTATTGTTTTGTTATCCCAGCTTTGCTTTGTTGTGTATCAGTTTTTTCATCTATTAAAATAGTTCAAATATGTTATGAACACAGAGATCAGAATAAATATGATAATTTATCTATCCTTTTGCAAAACATTCATTTGGGATTTTTTATAAATAACAAAATATATTGCAATAATTATGAAAGCTTACTGGCTTCCGATGTGCCAAGGTTGTTCATTTTATCATACCACAGAATTCTAGAAAGTCTTTAATGTGACAGGGAATGATATCACGACACTAACTATTTGAAACTATTTGCACATTATAATAATTCACTGCACCTTAATAGACCATTAAGATTTAAGCAAGACATAATTTCTTGTTACATGACCTGTACTTGTATCAGACTTGTCCAGTCCACACTACCGGAAAAGTTAGTGTCATGTTGTATTCAGATCTAAGTCATACTAGACAGCTTCTGTATTGAGTATCTCCAGTACTGATGTTAAACTTAAGTGGGTTATGTTTAAATGTTTAAAATTACAGACACTAGTTTTTAAACACTACACCATATTTTGTCAATATTAAAGCAATTTTTGATTATTGGAATCAGACTTGACTTACATTTTATTGTTTAAAATATCAATTTTCATCCATCATAAGTGTTTATTTTACAAAATGCAATTTTTATTATTCTAAAAAACACAAGTACCTCTGAGAAGTAATGGTTATGGAAATGAGCTGTAGTCTATTTTTTTATAGAGTGTTTTCCCCATTTCAACATCACAGACTCTTGTTTCACTCTAAATGTAACTTTATCCAGATGTGTTACAGTTTTGTAAATTAACCAAACTATTTTCATGGGTTCAACCCACCTGTAGGGTTTGTGATTTTAATCAAGCATTCATTTAATTACACAGTGGAATGAGTATATAGGAGGAACTACATTGTTTACATATATACCTGTATTGTTTGTATATACCTGCATGGTTTATATCACCTCTGTGTGTTATGACCGTATATCGCAGTGTATTAGCCAACTTCGTAAGTCTTTAAATGCCATCCTGGGAGGAGGGGTCAGCCAATACATACAGTCAACAAAATATTTCTAAAAAAATACAATATAACAATAGCGGTATTCAAATGGAGTTTTATTCAAATGGAGGTGAAATATACCAGAATTATACCCATTTCCATGAGTAACTTTATGTCAAAAACTAAATTTATTAAATGCACAAAAATAATCCTATGAAGTGTACTCTTGTTACCAATGTTTTACTACACAAATATATTAACCTACCTGATACATGTATATAGTTACATTGGTCTTTTTGTTGAATTGCCTTGACATGTGATTATGTTTTGATGTGTTTAATCATGACATAGCTAGTTGCATTATGTATTCCTGTGTGGCGATGTTTTACAAGTCAGAGGTGTTATTAGGCCTAAATTGGATTGATCAGGTTTAGTTTTATATATATGGCAACACTGAATGTCAGTACACAACTACAGAAGCTTCAAAACATTTTTATGCTTAGAAAATAAGGATCTTCCAGGAGAAACGTTGTCCCGGCGGTAGAACAGGAGACTTGATAAAATATGGCGCAATCCAGGAAGGTTGACAGGTCTAAATATTCTATTAGACTTATGATAGAATACGGTTAACTGTTGCCCATGGCTGGTGATTTACTCTGACCCAAGCATGACAGCAAGTTTTAAAAAAATAAAAAATAAAAATCACATCTCAAATGTTGTAATTTTTTTTCTTTATCAAATTATCAGGTTAAAGCAAAATCTAATTATTATCAACATATATTATCTCTAAAATTAATGTACCTTCCAGTTTAGATTCCAATCTAAAATTAACAGACGAAATCAAATATATATATATCTTCTACAAATGCTTAATAAAACTGGTTCCATATATTAACAGACAAAAACAAATATATATATATATATATATATATCTTCTACAAATGCTTAATAAAACTGGTTACATATATTAACAGATGA